>NC_089586.1:104031740-104331740 GCF_019320115.1 Miscanthus floridulus | reverse complement strand
TGTGGCCAGCAGCGGCGGGCAGAGCAGCTGGAGGAAGGAGGAGGAGAGGAGCAGGGTGACGGCGGCGGATGGGGAAGGGAGAGGGAGAGAGTGGACAGGGCAGGGGAGCTCGAGTCTCTGTATTCATGCACATGGGGGTGAGGTGGCAAGCGAGGGCAGCACAGAGGAGCCGGTGGCAAGCGAGGCCAGCACAGAGGAGCCAAGCGGCGTCGCTCTCCTGGCTGTGGTCGGCCACGACGCCATTCCTTTCTCAAACCTGAAGGAAGGAACTAATACTACCGCAAAAATACACAAAAACATCAATTTTCATCCCCTCTTAACTCTGAATCCATTTAGTTTTGGCACAAGAAGTAGTAACAAATGTTGTAGAGCTACGCGATATCTACAACTTTGCTTAAAGTGCCAAACTATAAATCGGCCTGGTTGGAGAGATACAAGGTTCCAAAGTGCAATTTACTCAACTTTTAGTCCAGAAATATGGAGCGCTTGTTTGAGAAGATAGAACGATCCGTGTCAGCAGCGACATGCATTTCAGAAGATAGAACAAATGAACGATCTCCGCTACGTTCGGCTAAACTCCTAGATGATGTTTGGTTCCACCACGACAACGTTAATGGAAATGGAGTAGATACGGAGGGCCAACGGGAAGAGAATCGATGATTGCGGTCCTTGTTTGGTTGGGGTTTTTTTTTTTTTTTTTTTTGGAAACTGGTCCTTGTTTGGTTGGCCATATCACACGAGCGCAATCTGCTATCGCCAACGATGGTGCATGAAACAACCAAAAAGTAAAGTAATCTGATAACGGTGGGATCGGATCGCACCAAAAAATCAACCAACCAAATAGCTCCTTGCTCCTAGCTTCCTGCCTCAGCAGCATTTGGTACTTTATCGACGTAACTGTCTACAGATTGTGGTCAACAGGGTTTCTCCGGTCAGATTGTTATCAACTGATCAATAGTTTTCGGTTCTCATAAATCACAAAAATCAATTCACAGCTACCAAATTGCATTCACTAAATGTTGATGCATGTCAATCCTGAACAATAGCAACCGGCCTTGTAGAACAAATTGTTCTCAAGTATACGTATCAAACTGTTGCAATGAGTGTAGCCTATAAATTCATTTCTAGCAGTTCACGAAGAGAAACACGTGAATTTGATTATCTAAGAAAATGGCGGCAAATTTCCAGCAGTTTATCACGAAACAAGTGAACTTGGTTATCTCAGGAAACATCAACAAAATTCCCATCATGCATATATATACAAAAAGCTAACTGGACCGATATACACACAAATTAACCAAGTCGCAAATAAAGTCAAGTAAATTAACCGAGTCACAAACAAACTCACTGAAATGAAACGAACCACAAGCAGTTATTCAGCATTCATAAGGAACAGATCACCTCAACTTCCATAGGGCGCGCGAAATGCAAAAAAAATATATATATATAAAACCAAAACAAAACATTAAACCAATAACTGACTAGTCACTAGATTAGTCAATGAAACAGGTACAGAAAGTTGTGACACAAGTGGTTAGCAAAAGAAAAGCAACAGAACAGCTAGCAGCATTCGGCTTTTTCTTTGCTAATGCACTAAACTAACAACCTCACGAAACTAATAGATCCCCTTAATGAACACCTGTTCCAAACAACTTAACATTAAAGATAGCAAACCGGCAAGCTAATTGGGGACCTAACACTCGATTTGCTATCTCATGACCGCGGAGACAGTATTTACTCATCACCATCATTTTCCTGCAGAGAGCAAATCAAACAGAATAATTATTTGTTAGCACAACTAAATAGGCAAATATCATTGGCAATGAAGAAATGTTATCCAGAAAATAGATTAATTTTCTGTACCTCGTCATCCTCGTCATCGACCTCGGACTTTGAGCCATCGTCATCCTCAGTCTTAGCCTTCTTTGAGCTTGTGCTCGCCTAAAGGAAATGGATTACTCAAATTATGGCATAACAAACTAAAAAAGACTTCACAGTTGAGCATGCACCACAGATCGAAGATTACCTTCTTATCAAAGTTCGCCTTAGTCTTCTCATAGTCCTGCTTCTTCTGCCCAGCTTGGTCCACATATGGTTGCTTCTCCTAATGATTGTTTGTTACAGAACAACAGGCATACACATTAGTCACTGAAAAAAGAGTGCGTGTGCTTTGAGAGATATGCTATCCGTTACTTTGACAATTCAATATGGGCGTTTAATTTAACTCTTTGGTTATAACTGGATTCTACTCTGTTTTCTTTTTCTCGTTTCGAGAGGTAATACTAGCCCTATCCAACCAAATAAACCTCAACATTGTGCATAATCACCCATGTCGAGCTAAAAACAACGATTAAGGACACGCGCAATAGATATATATAAATCTGAATATAAACACAAAGTCGATCTGGGTATGAGATCTACTCACTTGCTCTGACATAGCACGCCACTTTTCTCCTGCTGCCTTGCTCACCTGATCCACCAACACGAACAAATAAGACATCTGCAAACGCACAGAAGAAAAATAAATAAAGGGAGAACAGAGTGCAAGGTGACTCACGGCCCCAACGCTCTTGTTGCCAGGGTGCTGCGCCTGGTACTCCTGCCTGAATTCAGACCTGAAAAGCAAACAAACGCCACAGCACGCTGCACGCTCAATAATGGGGGGGATCCACAAACTCTTAACAAAAATAGAGAATAGATCTAGAGATCTGAGTAAAATGACTCGCCGAGGCAGCGAGAACTCACATGAAGACGAAGAAGGCGGAGGGCGGGCGCTTGGGCTTGCCGCTGGCGGCGGCCTTCTTGCGCTTCCCGGCGCCCCCGCCGGCCCGGAGCCTGCAACAACAACAACCGCACAAAAGCTTAACCAAGAGCACCGCCCAGCCATCACAAGGAAAAGAGGAACCATCGTTCCGCTACAGGACCAGCGCAAGGCGCGGAGATCGATCCTACCTGCCCTCGTCCTTCTTGGAGGTGTCGGCCTTGCCCTTCATGGTGGCTGGAGCTAGGGTTTTGCGAGGGGACAGGACGGGGGGCCTTTCGAATCGGCAGCGGAGGCGGAGGGTGACTGGTGGTTGGTTTTACCTTTTGGGTGGGGGAGCGCGTTTGTGCGGTGCGTGGCCGCGGCCGCGTGGGTGTGCGTGAACGAACGGGAAAAGCAGGGGCGCGGGCGGGACCGGGTGGGTGCAGCATTCGCGACGCGTGGTTGCTTTTGGTGGATCGTGACAGGGACCGGAACGTTTGGGAAGCGGGACGTGTACTGGGCTCACTGGGAATCAAAAGCTGCTTAGGGCCCGTTACGCTAACGTTGTGCTGGGCCATGATTCTGCTTACCCGCTTGCGGCTTGCCCAAACAGTACTATTATTATTTCTACTACTACTATCTTTTTACTGAGGTAATTCCTACTACTGCTATTAGCAATATAAACATTTCACTGATGGAAGCACTGGTATCTACCTCAATATACATGCTGAAGTGGATTAGAGCAAAACTTAATTTATTTTTCACCCCAATCTACTCTAACATACGAAGATTGAGATGTATACGAGTGTATCCAAACAAGCTAGTTGGAAAAGTCATGCTAGTGTTTTAATGGATGTTCTCTAAATATGTTTCTTTTCAATTTTCTATTTTCACATTCACTTTTAGCAAAAAAAATTGCAGAAATATATCTGCTTGCCAACTAAAGTGGTGAGATATAAATTTCTCTGGTCCAATTGTCAAGATATCACTTTTTATGCATAATATAATTGTCAATGTTTCGAACCGTCGACTAGTAAATTTGTGTTTGCGCGTCTGATCCGGATGGTGTACTCAGAGAACACAAGGGTTTATATTGATTTGGGCGGAATATCCCTACGTCTAGTTTAAGGCTGCTTGTGCTACCAGCACTTGTTTGTAGTAGGGGTTACAAACAGGCGAGAGAAGGAGAAGGTCACAAGTCTCTGATGGAAGGATCGAATGCAGTTGAGTCTAGTTGAATTCGTTATCCCTTCAGCGTTGTTGTTGTGTGCAGGCGTCTAGACGTCTGAGTGTCTTAGCGTGTTTTTTTGTCGTGTCCTTCGTGGGACGTCCTGCTTTCTCTTTTATAGATGAAGGGGAAGGCGCACGTTACACGAGAGAAAGAGAGAGTGAGAGAGAGAGGAAAGCTAGGAGGAAGAAGGCTCGCGGAGTCGCGGTGTCCTTCATATCCTTTACGCGGGTCCCGTCGGTCCTGTAGACGGTAACGGGGATGGCTCCACGTCGTGGCCCTGTTCATCACCGGCGCTATACACGGGCATCGTCAGCCGGTCGTGGCATTCCATTCCGTCCTGGCAGGCGGCATGGTTAGCAGACATCCCCATTGGGAGTCGTACAGGGATTAGGTAGCACAGCGCTGGCACGCTCGACACTGTTGGCTACGTGAGTCCTCAGGTATGGCCCATTAAGGTCGTGGGTCACGTCAAGACACGCCTACTCCCTTTATGGCGTCAAAAGTTTAACCCTAGGCTCATACCCTTAGACCCGTAGTGGTTTGGAGCGGTACGGACCCCGTTGGGCGAGGCGGAATCCCCCTCGAAGGGTCTGGCGAGGCGAAGTCCGCGCCTGAGGGGTCGAGCGAGATGGAGCCCGTGTCCTCGGGCAAGGATGGCAACAGGGCAGTTTCGGGTCGGATATCCGTGGGTTTCGGGTCTTGCGGGTTCGGGTTCAAGTTCGGGGATGATTTCTTACCCACAGTTTTTGGGTTTGGGGCCCCGAAATCAATCGGGTTCAGTTTCGGGTTTGGTTTTCCACCCGTGGATATCCAATGGATATCCGAAATAAATCATTTGGAATTAAAACTCATGTTTTATAATATGCTAATAATAACTTGTTTACTTATATTATTAAATTTATTCTAAGTTGACTCATGAAAATATTTATTATTTGTTGCCTCTTGTTTATACATGTGAATATGTGTATATATCATGCATATGTTTATAGAAAGTCCTTATTTCTCTTACTATGTTGCCATACAAAGCGGGTTTTGGGTATCCATTCGGGTTTCGGGTATCCGCGGGTTCGGTTTTGGGGACGGATTATCACTCGAATCGATGTTCGGTGCGGTTTTGGGTTTTGATTTTGGGTTTTGGGTTTGGGTGCACAGAGACTCCACCCGATCTAAATCTGCCCCATTGTCATCCCTACCCTCGGGGCTTGGCGAGACAAAGCATGCGCCCTCAGGATCAGGCGAGATGGAGCCCGCATCCCTGGGGTTGGGCGACACGGGGCCCACACCCTTGGGGTCAGGCGACGTTGGGCTCGCACCCTCGGGGTTGGGTGACGTGGGGTCCTCACCGTTAGTGCCCGTACCTTTGGGGTTGGGTGAGATCGAAATACGCTCATGATCATTCGGGCAAGTTGGCGTTCGTGGCTATTAGCTTCCTTCTTCTAGGTATCCCTAATACTAATACCCAACAGTGGCCCCGAGCCTATAGAGGAGTAGGATACTCCATCGAAGGCTTTTTCGGATGGAAGGATTCTGAGGGTCTTGATCTTCCTTTGCAGGCTATGGGATTCGGGAGCATACAGCTGCGGGATTTGGGAGGTCAGAAAAGATCTCTCTTGATTCTGATCCTTCCCTAGGATCTGATCGATCTACCATTGTTATGCGACCGCATATTTAGTCCCTTGTGAGTCCACCTTCCCCCGAGCCCCCACGCATAACAAGGGTCCAGTCGAGGGGTCAACTTGTCTTGTGGTTGTCCTCCCTCAAGCGTTTTTTTCGATAAAATAGAGGGGTCGAGCCGTGCCATGTTTTCCTCGATGGACGAATCATGGTGCTCGATGAGCTGTTAACGGGCTAGTTCGAGTGGGGCCTCGACTTCTTGTTCGTGGGGGTGAAATCTCTAGTTTGGTTTTAGTGAATTGATAAAACCCTAAGTGCTAACCTATTTTATCTAAGTGATCAGGAGATAGGTAGCACTATTCCAAGTGGCAGAGCAATGATGAAGATCATGATGATGGTATGACCATGGTGATGATCAAGTGTTTGGATTTGGAAAAGAAGAAAGAGAAAAACAAAAAGCTTAAGGTAATGGTGAAATTTGATATGGCCTTTTTGGTCTGATGATCAAGATACTTAGTGAGTGTGATCACATTTAGGATCAATAGCCATACTATTAAGAGAGGTAAAACTCGTATCGAAATACAGTTATCAAAGTGCCACTAGATGTTCTAACTTATTGCATATGCATTTAGATCTAGTGGAGTGCTAACACCCTTGAAAATGTTTGTGAAAATATGCTAACACACGTGCACAAAGTGATACACTTGATGGCTGGCACATTTGAGTAAGGATGGAGAAGTTAGTGAAGGAAAGGAGGTAATTGTCACTGTTTTTAGTGACTGGACGCTGCTCTCGTAGTGACCGGACATAGGCTTGTGAGTCCGGTCAGTAGAGGCCAAGGCAGTGTAACCTAGGGTATTGCACCGGACGTAGTGAAGGGTTTGGTCGAGATGCACCGGACGCGTCCGATCATGATTTGGCCGCTCTAGAACCTTTTTGGAAGTGACCAGGCCCTAGGCATAGATGCGTCCGGTCATCTCAGCAGAGCGTCCGATCACGGCGTAGTAGTGGCACGCACGCATGGCTAACTTGGCACCGGCGCATCCAGTCTGCGCGATGGCGCATCCGGTCGTGACTTAAAGCGCGTGAGAACAGCTACTAGCCATTGGCATCGCGCGGCTAGCATTTGAAACGGGTGTGACACATAGACGGCATTAGATGATCGGATGCTAAGGCATACGTCCAATCACATCTGATCGGTGCATCTGGTCGCCCCGAGTTGGGCTGTAGTGAGAGCCCAATGGCTTTATTTCATGGGGGCTTCTATTTAAGCCCCATGGCCAGCTCAAGCTCACCCTCTTGGCCATTTGCATTGATATAGCAACCTTGTGAGCTTAGCCAAAGCCATCCCATTAATCTCTATCATAGATTGATCATCTTTATGAGATTGGGAGTGAATCCAAGTGCATTGCTTGAGTGATTACATCTAGAGGCACTTGGTATTCATGTTTCGTTATAGATTTTGCTTGTTACTCTTGGTGGTTGGCACCACCTAGATGGCTTGGTGTAGCGAGGATCATCGAGCAGAGGAAGGTGCTTATCTCCGGCTCCGATCGTGGTGATTATGAAGGGTTCTTGACCTTTCCCCAGCGGAGAGCCAAAAGGTACCCTATTGGATTGCTCATGGCTTATGTGATCCTCATCTTGTGTTGGTTGTGCGGCACCCTATTGAGGGTTTGGCATGTGATGCCAATTAACGCATGAACCTCCAAGTGAGTGTATCGGCATAATGGGGAGTAGCTTGCCGACAAGCAAGTGAACCTCGGTGAAAAATCATTGTGTCACCTCTTGTCACTGGGACTCTATTGTAATTGATTGGATTCATCTTGTGATTGGCACACCTCTCTACACGGCGGTATAAACATCTTAATCACTTGTGTATTTATATTCATAGTGTAGCTAAGCTCTTTAGTGTAATTAGTTCTGAAAGCTAGCTTGTGTCAGATCTAGTAGTTAATGAGTCTCTTTAATTAGTCATTGAGAGCTCACTAACTTAGTGTAGTGACATAGCCTTTGTGTGCCTAGAGATCATAGAGACTAGAATTATGGTAGATGGCTTGCATTTTAGTAGGCTAGCGTAACATTTGCTTCGTCTTATAATTGTCTAACCATTTTATTTAGTGTTATTGTAGAAAATTTTATAGGCTATTCACCCCCCCCTCTAACCATTAGGACCTTTTAAGTGGTATCAGAGCTATGGTCACCGTGATTTGAGGTTTAACAACCTTCGATGTCAAAATGGCTCAAAACAACAACACCAAGAAGCCTCCCCAGTTTGATGGCACAAACTATCCTTATTGGAAGGCTAAGATGACAACATATATTAAGTCAATCAATAGAAGAGTGTAGAAGGTGGTGGAGATCAAAATCGAGATAGCCGGTTCAGAGAATCCCATCATGGCTGAAGAAGTGCTTCTCCAAAATAATGGCATTGCTCTTAGTGCCATTCATGGTGCTATTGATGAGAGAACATTTAAGAAAATCAAGAACATTGAGATGGCTCATGAAGCTTGGAAGAAGTTGAAAGAATCATTTGAGGGCACTCAAGTCAAGAAGGCTGCTAAGGCTTACATCCTCAAGGAGAAGTTTGCTAGTTTTAAGATGAAGGATGATGAAAGTGTGCTAAAGATGTTCCATAGGCTTCAAGTGCTTGTCAATAATCTCAAAGCACTTGGAAAAGAAGTGAAGGACAAGGACTTCTCTCATAAGTTCTTAAGATGCTTACCCGCTAGGTTTGGCATGTTGGTCACCTTTCTAGTGAGGAGTGGTTTGGACACCATGACACCAAACCAAGTGTTGGGAGATGTGATGACCGATGACACTTATAGAGATGATGATGAGAAGAAAGAAAAGAAGGAGAAGAAAGATGAGAAGAAGGTGACAAGAAGAAGAGTGTGGTATTCAAAGCCACATCATCTAAGGGGAAGGCCAAGCAAGATACATCAAGTGAATATGATGGCTTATGGGATGATGATGATGATGAGAAGATGGCTCTCTTTGTCAAGAGATTTGGCAAGTTCATGGTGAAGAAAGACTATCGTGCTAGAAGAAAGAAGTCTTCATCCAAGAACAAAGAAGAGTCAAGGAGGTGTTTCAAGTGTGGAAGCAAGGATCATCTTATTGCTCAATGCCCATACAATAGCAACAATGATGATGAGGACAAGAAGAGCAAGAAGGAAAAGAAGGAAAAGAAAGATAAGAAAGACAAGATGACCTTCAAGAAGAAGAAGGGTGGTTCATATGTGGTCACTTGGGATAGTGATGCTTCCTCAAGTGATGATGATAAGACCACCAATAAGAAGGGTCTTGCAAACATTGCTATCAATGGGAAGCATTCTCTCTTTGACACTCCATCATGCTTCATGGCTAAGGCCACTAAGGTACTATCCGATGATGAGTGTGATGATGAGGAACATGATAACGAAAATAAAAATGAAAGTGATAGTGATGATGATGAACCTACTAAAGATGAACTACTTGATATGTTAGATGATGCTAAGGAACATTTTGACATTAAGAGAAGGAAATACAAAAGCATATGTAAGGAACTAAAAGCCCTTAAGCAAGCCTTTTATGAGCTCATTGCATCTCATGAGAGTCTAAAGGAAGACCATGAGGAGCTTGGCAAGGTTCACAGGAAGCTTGAAAAAGCCCATTCATCTCTACTTAATGAGCAAAATGAGAAGAAGCATGTTGTAACATGTGAAGTAGGCTTAACATGTGACATAATTAAAGAATCATCAAATAAGCCTATCATTGTTGTTCCCACTAACCCTTCTTGTAGCACATCCACTTCTACCTCATCTATTAGTGATGGTTTCACTTGTGATGCCTCACTAATGGTTGAGAAGGAGACACTCAAGAAGGAGGTAAAAGAGCTCAATCACACCTTGGCTAAAGCCTATGGTGGTGAGGACCACTTGCTTATGTGCTTGGATAGCCAAAGAGCTTATCTCTACAAAGAGGAATTAGGCTATACCCCCAAGAAAGGCAAATCAACCTTTGCTCCTCACAAGACTAGTTTTATGAAGAACAATGGTCGGTTTTACACTAGTTGTAAGGAAGTTGATCATGTAGAGCAAAAGTGCATGAAAAAGAAGCCACAAGCCAATGTATCCTTAATTAAGCTTGATTCTTTCTATGTGCTTACTAAGGGTACAAATGGTGTGAAGGCTAAGTTTATTGGTGTACCATAGATGGGCTCAAAGAAGAAAGCCATTTGGGTGCCAAAAAAAGCTTAGTAACTGACCTTCAAGGACCCAAGCAAGTTTGGGTATCTAAAAAGAATTGATCTTTTTTTATAGGTCAATTACAAAGTCGGAGGAAGGCATTGAGTTCTTGATAGTGGGTGCACTCAACACATGATTGGTGATGCAAGAATGTTCAACTCAATCAATACCAATGGCAATGATGGTTATGATAGTATTACATTTGGTGATAATGGCAGAGATAAGGTCAAAGGGCTTAGTAAGATTGCAATATCTAATGACATAAGCATATACAATATGTTGCTAGTTGAAAGCTTGAACTTCAATTTGCTATCCATGGCTCAAGTGTGTGATCTTAGATTTAAATGCATATTTGGAGTAGATGATGTAGAGATCATAAGTGTAGATGTCTCTAATTTGATCTTCAAAGGCTTTAGATATGAGAATCTATACTTGGTTGATTTCAATGTGGCTCAACTGTGTGATCTTGGATTCAAATACATATTTGGAGTAGATGATGTAGAGATCATAAGTGTAGATGTCTCTAATTTGATCTTTAAAGGCTTTAGATATGAGAATCTATAATTGGTTGATTTCAATGCTAGTGGAGCTCAATTGTCAACATGCTTGTTCACTAAGTCTAGTATGGGTTGGTTATGGCATAGAAGACTTGGTTATGTTGGAATGAAACAATTGAATAGATTGGTTAAGCATGACTTGGTTAGAGGCTTGAAAGATGTTGTGTTTGAGAAGGATAAGCTTTGTAGCTCTTGTCAAGCTGGCAAACAAGTTGGAAACACCCATCCTAAGAAAAGCATGATGAGCACTAGTAAAGCATTTGAGTTCTTACACATGGATTTATTTGGGCCAACATAATACACTAGCATTGGTGAAAACAAATATGGCTTTGTGATAGTAGATGACTATACAAGATACACTTGGGTATTCTTTCTAGTGGACAAGAGTGATGTATTTACAACATTCAAATCATTTGTCAAGGGCATACACAATGAGTTTGAAACAACCATCAAGATGGTTACAAGTGACAATGGTAGTGAGTTCAAGAACACTAAAATTGATGAGTTATGTGATGAGTTTGGAACTAGACATCAACTCTCGGCCAAGTACACTCTATAATCAAATAGCCTTGTTGAGAGGAAGAATAGAACACTCATTGATATGGCAAGGTCTATGCTTAGTGAGTGCAATGTGAGTTGATCCTTTTGGGCCGAAGCTATCAACATGACTTGCTATTGTAGCAATCGCTTGTATTGTCACCCATTAAAAGAGAAGACACCCTATGAGCTCTTGAATGGTAGAAAGCCCAACATTACATATTTTTTGGTCTTTAGTTGCAAACGCTATATCTTGAAGAAAGACACTAGATTAGGCAAGTTTAACAAGAAATGTGATGAAGGGTTCTTACTTGGATACTCCACTGCTAGCAAAGCATATAGAGTTTGGAATTTGGAAAGTGATACTCTTGAAGAAGTGCATGATGTTGAATTTGATGAAACCAAGGGTTTCTAATATGAGAATGAGAACTTGGAAGATGTTAGAGGTATTTAACTTTCAAATGCCATGAAGACCATGGATGTTGGTAAATTAAGGCCTAGACAAGTGAATGATGATGAAGATGATCAAGTGCAAGTGCTCTCTAACTCAAATGTGCAAGTTGATACTAATCAAGCAAGTACAAGTGGCTCTCATGACAATGATCAAGATCAAGTGGCTAGTACATCATCTCAGCCCAATGATCAAGCAAGTGCAAGCAATTAAGTTTCAATACTCCAACCAACTAATATTGTAAGAGATCATCTATTGGACACTATAATTGAAGATATTTCTAGAGGTGTGCAAATTAGATCAAGATTGACATCATTTTATGAGCATTTCTTATTTATGTCATCCATTGAACCAAAGAAGATAGAAGAAGCATTGAAGGATGTTGATTGGGTGAATGCTATGTATGAAGAATTAAACAACTTCACAAGAAATCAAGTATGGAAATTAGTGGAAAGACCAAAGAACCACAATGTGATTGGAACGAAATGGGTCTATAGAAACAAGCGAGATCAAGATGGGATAGTAGTAAGGAACAAAGCAAGATTGGTATCACAAGGCTATACACAAGTTGAAGGTCTTGACTTTGGAGAAACATATGCCTCGATTGCTAGATTGGAAGCAATTAAAATCTTGCTAGCCTATGCCTGTGCCCACAACATCAAGCTCTATCAAATGGATGTCAAGAGTGCATTTCTAAATGGCTACATCAATGAAGAAGTATATGTTGAGCAACCTCTTGGTTTTGAAGATGATAAGAAACCCAACCATGTGTACAAGTTGAAGAAGGCATTGTATGGCTTGAAACAAGCACCTAGAGCATGCTATGAGAGGTTGAGGGATTTCCTACTCTCAAAAGGGTTCATAATAGACAAGGTTGACACCACTTTTTTCACCAAGAATATTGGAAAGGACTTGTTTGTGTTGCAAATGTATGTTGATGACATCATATTTGGATCAACCAATCAAAACTTTTGTAAAGAGTTTGGAAAAATAGTGGCTAATGAGTTTGAGATGTCCATGATTGTTGAGTTGAGTTACTTCCTTGGTCTTCAAATTAAATAATTGAAGAATGGTATATTTGTGAGTGAAGGTAAGTACATAAAAGACATGCTCAAGAAGTTTGGCATGAATGAAGCAAAGGCCATTAGTACACCAATGGAAATAAATGGCAATTTGGATAGTGATGCAAGTGGCAACATAGTGGATCAAAAGTTATATCGGTCTATGATTAGAAGCCTACTCTATATAACCGCATCAAGGCCAGATGTCATGTTTAGTGTGTGCATGTGTGCAAGATTTAAAGCCTCACCAAGAGAAAGTCATTTGAAGTCTACAAAGAGAATATTGAGATACTTGAAGCATACATAAAATATTGGTTTGTGGTATCCCAAAGGAGCAAAGTTTGAGCTAGTTGGTTACTCCGACTCGGATTATGTGGGATGCAAGGTTGAAAGAAAGAGCACCTCAGGCACATGTCAATTATTGAAAAAATCACTTGTTTTATAGTTATCAAAGAAGCAAAATAGTGTTGCATTATCAACCGCCAAAGCTGAATACACATCCACCGATAGTTGTTGTGCACAAATACTTTGGATGAAGGCTACCTTGAATGACTTTGGAATCAAGTTTAAAAAAGTACCATTGCTATGTGATAATGAGAGTGCAATCAAACTAACCAACAATCTGGTTCAACATGTAAGAACAAAGCACACTGATGTCCATCATCATTTCATAAGAGATCACCAACAAAAAGGGGACATTTGCATTGAGAGTGTGGGCACCAAAGATCAACTTGCTGATATATTCATCAAGACATTGGATGAGAAAAGGTTTTGTAAGCTAAGGAATGAGTTGAACATATTGGATTTCTCAAATATGTGTTGATGCACCCCCCACTTATATAACATGCCTCTCCTTTAAGCAATCCAAGGTAAAAGTTGATTGGCATGGCATATATCCTTTGCTAAGGACTTGTTTAGTGCATCTAGTCATTCCTCACATCTTATAGGCTCATTCATGAAAATAAAATGAATTTGATGCATGTATGGTACCATTATTGTTTCTATGCTAGACTTGATCTAGTGGTAGCATATGACATGTTGTGGGCTTGCGAACCTAGTGTTTGATCTAGAAAATGAGCTATAAGTGTTTAACTCAATATGGTATAAGATAACCCTTGAAATGAGGTGTGAGGAAGCTTGTCCTTGGATCAAACTGAGTTAAATATCTTTAGCAAGTGTTCTAGATTGGACCAAATTTGGGTGACACGAGGCCCGCACCCTTGGGGTCGGGCGACGTTGGGCCCGCACCCTCGGGGTTGGGCGACGTGGGGTCCTCACCGTCAGTGCCCATACCTTTGGGGTTGGGTGAGACCGAAATACGCTCTTGATCATTCGGGCAAGTTGGCATTCATGGCCATCAGCTTCCTTCTTTTGGGTATCCCTAATACTGATACCCAACAGTAGCCCCTGAGCCTATAGAGGAGTAGGATACTCCATCGAAGGCTTTTTCGGATGGAAGGATTATGAGGGTCTTGATCTTCCTTTGCAGGCTGTGGGATTCAGGAGCATACAGCAGTGGGATTTGGGAGGTCAGAAAAGATCTCTCTTGATTCTGATCCTTCCCTAGGATCTGATTGATCTGCCATTGTTATGCGATCGCGTATTCAGTCCCTTGTGAGTCCACCTTCCCCCGAGCCCCCATGCGTAACAAGGGTCCATTCGACAGGTCAACTCATCTTGTGGTTGTCCTCCCTCAAGCATTATTTCGATAAAACAGAGGGGCCAAGCCGTGCCATGTTTTCCTCGATGGACGAATCATGGTGCTCGGTGAGCTGTTAACGGGCTAGTTTGAGTGGGGCCCCGACTTCTCGTTCGTGGGGGTGAAATCTCTAGTTTGGTTTTGGTGAATTGATAAAACCCTAAGTGCTAACATAATTTATCTAAGTGATCAGGAGATAGGTAGCACTATTCCAAGTGGTAGAGCAATAATGAAGATTATGATGATGGTATGACCATGGTGATGATCAAGTGCTTGGATTTGGAAAAGAAGAAAGAGAAAAACAAAAAGCTTAAGGTAATGGTGAAATTTGATATGACCTTTTTGGTCTGGTGATCAAGATACTTAGTGAGTGTGATCACATTTAGGATCAATAGCCATACTATTAAGAGGGGTGAAACTCATATCAAAATACAGTTATCAAAGTGCCACTAGATGTTCTAACTTATTGCATATGCATTTAGATCTAGTGGAGTGCTAACACCCTTGAAAATGTTTGTGAAAATATGCTAACACACGTGCACAAAGTGATACACTTGGTGGTTGGCACACCCCCCCTCTAACCATTAGGACCTTTTAAGTGGTATCAGAGCTATGGTCACCGTGATTTGAGGTTTAACAACCTTCGATGTCAAAATGGCTCAAAACAACAACACCAAGAAGCCTCCCCAGTTTGATGGCACAAACTATCCTTATTGGAAGGCTAAGATGACAACATATATTAAGTCAATCAATAGAAGAGTGTAGAAGGTGGTGGAGATCAAAATCGAGATAGCCGGTTCAGAGAATCCCATCATGGCTGAAGAAGTGCTTCTCCAAAATAATGGCATTGCTCTTAGTGCCATTCATGGTGCTATTGATGAGAGAACATTTAAGAAAATCAAGAACATTGAGATGGCTCATGAAGCTTGGAAGAAGTTGAAAGAATCATTTGAGGGCACTCAAGTCAAGAAGGCTGCTAAGGCTTACATCCTCAAGGAGAAGTTTGCTAGTTTTAAGATGAAGGATGATGAAAGTGTGCTAAAGATGTTCCATAGGCTTCAAGTGCTTGTCAATAATCTCAAAGCACTTGGAAAAGAAGTGAAGGACAAGGACTTCTCTCATAAGTTCTTAAGATGCTTACCCGCTAGGTTTGGCATGTTGGTCACCTTTCTAGTGAGGAGTGGTTTGGACACCATGACACCAAACTAAGTGTTGGGAGATGTGATGACCGATGACACTTATAGAGATGATGATGAGAAGAAAGAAAAGAAGGAGAAGAAAGATGAGAAGAAGGTGACAAGAAGAAGAGTGTGGTATTCAAAGCCACATCATCTAAGGGGAAGGCCAAGCAAGATACATCAAGTGAATATGATGGCTTATGGGATGATGATGATGATGAGAAGATGGCTCTCTTTGTCAAGAGATTTGGCAAGTTCATGGTGAAGAAAGACTATCGTGCTAGAAGAAAGAAGTCTTCATCCAAGAACAAAGAAGAGTCAAGGAGGTGTTTCAAGTGTGGAAGCAAGGATCATCTTATTGCTCAATGCCCATACAATAGCAACAATGATGATGAGGACAAGAAGAGCAAGAAGGAAAAGAAGGAAAAGAAAGATAAGAAAGACAAGATGACCTTCAAGAAGAAGAAGGGTGGTTCATATGTGGTCACTTGGGATAGTGATGCTTCCTCAAGTGATGATGATAAGACCACCAATAAGAAGGGTCTTGCAAACATTGTTATCAATGGGAAGCATTCTCTCTTTGACACTCCATCATGCTTCATGGCTAAGGCCACTAAGGTACTATCCGATGATGAGTGTGATGATGAGGAACATGATAACGAAAATAAAAATGAAAGTGATAGTGATGATGATGAACCTACTAAAGATGAACTACTTGATATGTTAGATGATGCTAAGGAACATTTTGACATTAAGAGAAGGAAATACAAAAGCATATGTAAGGAACTAAAAGCCCTTAAGCAAGCCTTTTATGAGCTCATTGCATCTCATGAGAGTCTAAAGGAAGACCATGAGGAGCTTGGCAAGGTTCACAGGAAGCTTGAAAAAGCCCATTCATCTCTACTTAATGAGCAAAATGAGAAGAAGCATGTTGTAACATGTGAAGTAGGCTTAACATGTGACATAATTAAAGAATCATCTAATAAGCCTATCATTGTTGTTCCCACTAACCCTTCTTGTAGCACATCCACTTCTACCTCATCTATTAGTGATGGTTTCACTTGTGATGCCTCACTAATGGTTGAGAAGGAGACACTCAAGAAGGAGGTAAAAGAGCTCAATCACACCTTGGCTAAAGCCTATGGTGGTGAGGACCGCTTGCTTATGTGCTTGGATAGCCAAAGAGCTTATCTCTACAAAGAGGAATTAGGCTATACCCCCAAGAAAGGCAAATCAACCTTTGCTCCTCACAAGACTAGTTTTATGAAGAACAATGGTCGGTTTTACACTAGTTGTAAGGAAGTTGATCATGTAGAGCAAAAGTGCATGAAAAAGAAGCCACAAGCCAATGTATCCTTAATTAAGCTTGATTCTTTCTATGTGCTTACTAAGGGTACAAATGGTGTGAAGGCTAAGTTTATTGGTGTACCATAGATGGGCTCAAAGAAGAAAGCCATTTGGGTGCCAAAAAAAGCTTAGTAACTGACCTTCAAGGACCCAAGCAAGTTTGGGTATCTAAAAAGAATTGATCTTTTTTATAGGTCAATTACAAAGTCGGAGGAAGGCATTGAGTTCTTGATAGTGGGTGCACTCAACACATGATTGGTGATGCAAGAATGTTCAACTCAATCAATACCAATGGCAATGATGGTTATGATAGTATTACATTTGGTGATAATGGCAGAGATAAGGTCAAAGGGCTTAGTAAGATTGCAATATCTAATGACATAAGCATATACAATATGTTGCTAGTTGAAAGCTTGAACTTCAATTTGCTATCCATGGCTCAAGTGTGTGATCTTAGATTTAAATGCATATTTGGAGTAGATGATGTAGAGATCATAAGTGTAGATGTCTCTAATTTGATCTTCAAAGGCTTTAGATATGAGAATCTATACTTGGTTGATTTCAATGTGGCTCAACTGTGTGATCTTGGATTCAAATGCATATTTGGAGTAGATGATGTAGAGATCATAAGTGTAGATGTCTCTAATTTGATCTTTAAAGGCTTTAGATATGAGAATCTATACTTGGTTGATTTCAATGCTAGTGGAGCTCAATTGTCAACATGCTTGTTCACTAAGTCTAGTATGGGTTGGTTATGGCATAGAAGACTTGGTTATGTTGGAATGAAACAATTGAATAGATTGGTTAAGCATGACTTGGTTAGAGGCTTGAAAGATGTTGTGTTTGAGAAGGACAAGCTTTGTAGCTCTTGTCAAGCTGGCAAACAAGTTGGAAACACCCATCCTAAGAAAAGCATGATGAGCACTAGTAAAGCATTTGAGTTCTTGCACATGGATTTATTTGGGCCAACATAATACACTAGCATTGGTGAAAACAAATATGGCTTTGTGATAGTAGATGACTATACAAGATACACTTGGGTATTCTTTCTAGTGGACAAGAGTGATGTATTTACAACATTCAAATCATTTGTCAAGGGCATACACAATGAGTTTGAAACAACCATCAAGATGGTTACAAGTGACAATGGTAGTGAGTTCAAGAACACTAAAATTGATGAGTTATGTGATGAGTTTGGAACTAGACATCAACTCTCGGCCAAGTACACTCTATAATCAAATAGCCTTGTTGAGAGGAAGAATAGAACACTCATTGATATGGCAAGGTCTATGCTTAGTGAGTGCAATGTGAGTTGATCCTTTTGGGCCGAAGCTATCAACATGACTTGCTATTGTAGCAATCGCTTGTATTGTCACCCATTAAAAGAGAAGACACCCTATGAGCTCTTGAATGGTAGAAAGCCCAACATTACATATTTTTTGGTCTTTAGTTGCAAATGCTATATCTTGAAGAAAGACACTAGATTAGGCAAGTTTAACAAGAAATGTGATGAAGGGTTCTTACTTGGATACTCCACTGCTAGCAAAGCATATAGAGTTTGGAATTTGGAAAGTGATACTCTTGAAGAAGTGCATGATGTTGAATTTGATGAAACCAAGGGTTTCTAATATGAGAATGAGAACTTGGAAGATGTTAGAGGTATTTAACTTTCAAATGCCATGAAGACCATGGATGTTGGTAAATTAAGGCCTAGACAAGTGAATGATGATGAAGATGATCAAGTGCAAGTGCTCTCTAACTCAAATGTGCAAGTTGATACTAATCAAGCAAGTACAAGTGGCTCTCATGACAATGATCAAGATCAAGTGGCTAGTACATCATCTCAGCCCAATGATCAAGCAAGTGCAAGCAATTAAGTTTCAATACTCCAACCAACTAATATTGTAAGAGATCATCTATTGGACACTATAATTGAAGATATTTCTAGAGGTGTGCAAATTAGATCAAGATTGACATCATTTTATGAGCATTTCTTATTTATGTCATCCATTGAACCAAAGAAGATAGAAGAAGCATTGAAGGATGTTGATTGGGTGAATGCTATGTATGAAGAATTAAACAACTTCACAAGAAATCAAGTATGGAAATTAGTGGAAAGACCAAAGAACCACAATGTGATTGGAACGAAATGGGTCTATAGAAACAAGCGAGATCAAGATGGGATAGTAGTAAGGAACAAAGCAAGATTGGTATCACAAGGCTATACACAAGTTGAAGGTCTTGACTTTGGAGAAACATATGCCTCGATTGCTAGATTGGAAGCAATTAAAATCTTGCTAGCCTATGCCTGTGCCCACAACATCAAGCTCTATCAAATGGATGTCAAGAGTGCATTTCTAAATGGCTACATCAATGAAGAAGTATATGTTGAGCAACCTCTTGGTTTTGAAGATGATAAGAAACCCAACCATGTGTACAAGTTGAAGAAGGCATTGTATGGCTTGAAACAAGCACCTAGAGCATGCTATGAGAGGTTGAGGGATTTCCTACTCTCAAAAGGGTTCATAATAGACAAGGTTGACACCACTTTTTTCACCAAGAATATTGGAAAGGACTTGTTTGTGTTGCAAATGTATATTGATGACATCATATTTGGATCAACCAATCAAAACTTTTGTAAAGAGTTTGGAAAAATGGTGGCTAATGAGTTTGAGATGTCCATGATTGTTGAGTTGAGTTACTTCCTTGGTCTTCAAATTAAATAATTGAAGAATGGTATATTTGTGAGTGAAGGTAAGTACATAAAAGACATGCTCAAGAAGTTTGGCATGAATGAAGCAAAGGCCATTAGTACACCAATGGAAATAAATGGCAATTTGGATAGTGATGCAAGTGGCAACATAGTGGATCAAAAGTTATATCGGTCTATGATTAGAAGCCTACTCTATATAACCGCATCAAGGCCAGATGTCATGTTTAGTGTGTGCATGTGTGCAAGATTTAAAGCCTCACCAAGAGAAAGTCATTTGAAGTCTACAAAGAGAATATTGAGATACTTGAAGCATACATAAAATATTGGTTTGTGGTATCCCAAAGGAGCAAAGTTTGAGCTAGTTGGTTACTCCGACTCGGATTATGTGGGATGCAAGGTTGAAAGAAAGAGCACCTCAGGCACATGTCAATTATTGAAAAAATCACTTGTTTTATAGTTATCAAAGAAGCAAAATAGTGTTGCATTATCAACCGCCAAAGCTGAATACACATCCACCGATAGTTGTTGTGCACAAATACTTTGGATGAAGGCTACCTTGAATGACTTTGGAATCAAGTTTAAAAAAGTACCATTGCTATGTGATAATGAGAGTGCAATCAAACTAACCAACAATCTGGTTCAACATGTAAGAACAAAGCACACTGATGTCCATCATCATTTCATAAGAGATCACCAACAAAAAGGGGACATTTGCATTGAGAGTGTGGGCACCAAAGATCAACTTGCTGATATATTCATCAAGACATTGGATGAGAAAAGGTTTTGTAAGCTAAGGAATGAGTTGAACATATTGGATTTCTCAAATATGTGTTGATGCACCCCCCACTTATATAACATGCCTCTCCTTTAAGCAATCCAAGGTAAAAGTTGATTGGCATGGCATATATCCTTTGCTAAGGACTTGTTTAGTGCATCTAGTCATTCCTCACATCTTATAGGCTCATTCATGAAAATAAAATGAATTTGATGCATGTATGGTACCATTATTGTTTCTATGCTAGACTTGATCTAGTGGTAGCATATGACATGTTGTGGGCTTGCGAACCTAGTGTTTGATCTAGAAAATGAGCTATAAGTGTTTAACTCAATATGGTATAAGATAACCCTTGAAATGAGGTGTGAGGAAGCTTGTCCTTGGATCAAACTGAGTTAAATATCTTTAGCAAGTGTTCTAGATTGGACCAAATTTGGGTGACACGAGGCCCGCACCCTTGGGGTCGGGCGACGTTGGGCCCGCACCCTCGGGGTTGGGCGACGTGGGGTCCTCACCGTCAGTGCCCATACCTTTGGGGTTGGGTGAGACCGAAATACGCTCTTGATCATTCGGGCAAGTTGGCATTCATGGCCATCAGCTTCCTTCTTTTGGGTATCCCTAATACTGATACCCAACAGTAGCCCCTGAGCCTATAGAGGAGTAGGATACTCCATCGAAGGCTTTTTCGGATGGAAGGATTATGAGGGTCTTGATCTTCCTTTGCAGGCTGTGGGATTCGGGAGCATACAGCAGTGGGATTTGGGAGGTCAGAAAAGATCTCTCTTGATTCTGATCCTTCCCTAGGATCTGATTGATCTGCCATTGTTATGCGATCGCGTATTCAGTCCCTTGTGAGTCCACCTTCCCCCGAGCCCCCATGCGTAACAAGGGTCCATTCGACAGGTCAACTCATCTTGTGGTTGTCCTCCCTCAAGCATTATTTTGATAAAACAGAGGGGCCAAGCCGTGCCATGTTTTTCTCGATGGACGAATCATGGTGCTCGGTGAGCTGTTAACGGGCTAGTTTGAGTGGGGCCCCGACTTCTCGTTCGTGGGGGTGAAATCTCTAGTTTGGTTTTGGTGAATTGATAAAACCCTAAGTGCTAACCTAATTTATCTAAGTGATCAGGAGATAGGTAGCACTATTCCAAGTGGTAGAGCAATAATGAAGATTATGATGATGGTATGACCATGGTGATGATCAAGTGCTTAGATTTGGAAAAGAAGAAAGAGAAAAACAAAAAGCTTAAGGTAATGGTGAAATTTGATATGACCTTTTTGGTCTGATGATCAAGATACTTAGTGAGTGTGATCACATTTAGGATCAATAGCCATACTATTAAGAGGGGTGAAACTCATATCAAAATACAGTTATCAAAGTGCCACTAGATGTTCTAACTTATTGCATATGCATTTAGATCTAGTGGAGTGCTAACACCCTTGAAAATGTTTGTGAAAATATGCTAACACACGTGCACAAAGTGATACACTTGGTGGTTGGCACATTTGAGCAAGGGTGGAGAAGTTAGTGAAGTAAAGGAAGTGATTGTCACTGATTTTCAGTGATCGGACGCTGCTCTCGCAGTGACTGGACTTAGGCTTGTGAGTCCAATCAGAAGAGGTCGAGCCAGTATAACCTAGGGTATTGCACCGGACGTTGTGAGGGGTCCGATAAAGATGCACCGAACGTGTTCGGTCATGATTTGGCCACTCTGGAACCTCTCTAGAAGTGACCAAACTCTAGGCATAGATGAGTCTAGTCATCTTAGTAGAGCGTTCGATCACAGCGTAGTAGTGGCATGCACGCATGGCTGACTTGGCACCGACCCGTCTAGTCTACGCGACGGTGCATCCGGTCATGACTTAAAGTGAGCGAGAATGGCTACTAGCCATTGGCATTATGTGGCTGGCATTTGAAACAGGTGTGACACATGGATGGCATCAAATGATCGGACACTAAGGCATTCGTTTGATCACATCTGATCGGTGTGTCCGGTCGCCCCAAGTTGGGCTATAGTGAGAGCCCAACGGCTTTATTTCGTGGGAGCTTCTATTTAAGCCCCATGGCCGGCTCAAGCTCACCCTCTTGGCCATTTACATTGACATAGTAACCTTGTGAGCTTAGCCAAAGTCGTCCCACTCATCTCTATCATAGATTGGTCATCTTTATGAGATTGGGAGTGAATCCAAGTGCATTGCTTGAGTGATTGCATCTAAAGGCACTTGGTATTCGTGTTTTGCTGTAGATTTTGCTTGTTACTCTTGGTGGTTGCCGCCACCTAGATGGCTTGGTATAGCGAGGATCATCGAGCGGAAGAAGGTGCTTGTCTCTGGCTCCAATCATGGTGATTGTGAGGGGTTCTTGATCTTTCCTCGATGGAGAGCCAAAAGGTACTCTAGTGAATTGCTCGTGGCTTGTATGATCCTTATCTTGTGTTGGTTGTGTAGCACCCTATTGAGGGTTTAGTGTGTGATGCCAATTAGCGTGTGAACCTCCAAATGAATGTATCACCATAATGGGGACTAGCTTGTCGGCAAGCAATTGAACCTCGATGAAAAATCATTGTGTCACCTCTTGTCACCGGAACTCTATTGTAATTGATTGGCTTCATCTTGTGATTGCTAGTGCTTTAGATCTCTCACCCTTGCTCTTGTGCCACCAGCGAAGCTTTTGTTCCTCCTCTCTTGCTTCCCATGGAGTTATGGTTTTGCTTCGATGTCACCCACGCGTGCATGGAGGGCCTTGTCAAGCACGACCTTCTCTACAGGATGACCAACAAATGGAGTGGCTCATGCCCGGTCGTGAGGAGGCACTGGCCCTGACCGATGGCTATGTCATGTCCTTCGTGCCCTTCCACGAGTGTAGACTCATGATTCCTCCCCACATGTTCTTCCGGGGACTGCTGCACCACTACCAGATCAAGTTGCAGCACCTGAATCCTAATGGGATCTAGCATATCATAGCCTTCATCGTGCTATGCAATGGGTATCTAGGGATCAAACCCCACTTCGAGCTATGGAGGTACTTCTTCTCCGTCTCTCGGCACAAGAAAAGGGAGAGAAGTAGGGACCTATTGGTGTTGATGGGATGCATGGGTATCCACCTTCGGGCCACCAGTCCACCGAGTACATGACTTGTCCATTGTCGAGACCCAACAAGGGGTGGCACATGCTTTGGTTCTATGTGAAGAACGATGCCGCTGCCCCCTCGCCAGACTTCACTAGACGCCTCATCGAAGAGGCACCATAGGTGTGGTCGTGGGGACCTCCTGAGAAGGAAAAGAAGAGGATGTGCGATATCCTTGATGCCATCATGTTCCTAAAGAGCCACGGCCTTTGTGGGACCTATGTCAATGGGGCATATCATGCGAGGAGGGTGGCGCTGCTGATGGTGCGTGCCCTCTCACTATATGGGATGATGCCTGGCGCATAGCTCGATGGGACGGTGCTCGTCCAGGGACCGCTCCACGATAGTGAGGTCACATAGCACATCAAGGAGGTGATGGAGGAGTCCAACGCCGTGTTCCCAATCCTAGGACATCCCGTGATATGGTTGGATGTGGGTTTCGTTGAGCTATCGGTGGGATTGGGATTTTAGGCCTCTATCGCGGCCCTACCAGAGCATGTAGCCATGAGGGTGGTGAACTATGCTGCAGATGATAAGAGGAAGAAGGAGAAGGGTGACAAGAAGGCAAAGCGGTGGGCGAAGGAGCAGGCGAAGCTAGAACTAGGAAGGCGGTGACAAGGCTCGGAGGAGGAGGAGGAAAAGAAGAAGTAGAAGGAGATGGGTCTAGGTCACCCGTGCAATGGGATGAGCTAGGAGGAGGGAACAAGGACCCATTTTTGCCATAGGTAGGGCCTTTCCCATGGCATGTCCTAGGGCAAGAGGGGAGGACGCGCCCTAGGAGCCGACAAAATCAAGCCACCACGCTCCGTCTAGGTCTTCCTCGGTGCCCTCGGAGCCGGTGGGAACCGACTGCTCTGCCCCGTCTAGGCCCTCTGAGTAGAGGAAGGGCTCGAAGTGGCAACACACCAATGAGATGTAGCCAGGATCGGGCGGACCGACCCCAAAACATCATCGTCCGGTAGCATCGAGGTGAGTTAAGAGTTTTTTTGTCCTTTCAAATTTTTGATATAAACTGACCATCATGTCCTTCACAGCCATGGAGGACGTGGGATTCTCCTGAGGCTTGCATAGAAGAAGAGACTCACCCTCCGACAGACATGCTAGGAGCCGGCTAGAGTTACACTGGAGGCATACGAGAGTGGCACCGAGGTGGCCGCGGCGTTGACTAGAGGGGTGCAGCCGGTGTCTACATCCATGAGGGAGCAAATAGAGGAGGGCATGTCTGGGGCACCCATGGAGAATGTGGGACAGCTGGGTGTGACCGTGACATCATAGGTGGCAAAGCTAGGGTCGTCATCCGTGTAGGTGACTGCCTCTATGACAGAGTGGATGGAGGACGCACCCGAGGTGTCTATGGCGGATGTGGCATGGTCAGGTGCGTCTGCGATGTCATAGGCGGAGACAACACAACTGGAGCCATCATCCATGTAGGTGGCCATGTCTACGGTAGGGTGGACTAGAGAAGGCACACCCAAGGTGACCTTAGCAGATGTGGCGATGGGGCAGGCCTCCATGTCCACATCGCCCATCCCCTCTGCTGTCGGAGGGGTTGCTATTACAAGAGGGGTTAGCGTCGCTTGGGATTGGCGTAGAGCCATCCTAGTCTCTAGTCTGGGTGGGTGGCGACCCGCACACATGGGGAGGATCTCATATTTGATGGGCAGATCGGCGGGACTCGGGGGCGATGCTTTTTGCCCTTGATGATGCCACAGAGAAGAGGGATTGGGGGAGCGTCCACATAGGGGTCAAGACCACAGTTTGGGTATGATGTGACTATGTTTCTGACTCTCATTTTCACTTCATGTGCCTCTAAGTCTTGTCCTCTCCGTAGTCCCTTATGGTCCGTAGCCAGAGAAGTCCCAATTCCTTCATCGCTAGAAGGACATTTGGGACTACCTCGCTAAGGAGACGTGGTAGAGTGAGGGGCTAGCCACATAGCTCATGGCCACCCATTTAAGAAGTGGCTGAGCTTGCCCCTGCCACCCAAGAGCTAGCTAGCCTCTATGTTAGGGAGAAGGATGCCCGTGATGATACTCACGAGGCCGAGGAGAAGCTCATGGCCCTGATCAAGAGGGCTCGTATGGATGCCGTGGAGGTCGAGCGGCTATGGAAGGAGTGGGATGGTTTGCTCTAGACCATAGAGGGGCTCCACACGGAATGTGACTTGGCCCACCAGGAGCGCACCGATGCCCAACAGCAGATCGACCTCCTCGAGGGTGAGCTTGAGGCGGAGAGGGTCCTGAAGGTTGAGGCTGAGGGCGTGTCGGCTAGGCTCGCTGTGGAGGTCGGTTAATGCCAGGAAGAGGTTCGGTGCCTAGAGGCCGAGGTGACCCGATAGCGCGATGAGGTGCGTAGGCTTTGGGCGGACGTGGACAGTAGGCCTTCAATTTCCCTTGTTGTCTTTCTTCTTGGGATCTGTGGTGGCCCTTTTGACATGGTCGGTACAAGACTTGGATAGGTCTCAACAACAAGCTTGGGATAGAGGTGACAAAGAGCCATGGGCTAGAGAAGGAGCTCCATGAGGTGAAGGCCTCCCTCCTGAAGGAGAGTGATGAGCATGACACCATACGTGTCACCATCCAACTAGTCTGTGATGACCTCGAGCTAGCCTCGGAGCAGGAGATGAGCTCGCTTGTAGTCCATGCCGTCCAAATTATGGATTGGGTGCATGAGATTTTGAGGGGCGTGCTTCGCTTTGGCATTCATCGATCATTTGCGATCACTCGTTCTCACTATGAGAACATCGATCTGGCGACGATGAGTCAGGGCTTCATGCCCAGCTACTCTGAGGCCAAGCTGGAGGAGATTGAGGAATCGGTGGCCCCCTAGCATAGGACCTATCTGCCAAGATCAAGGATGAGGTCATCCCCCCGAGGGGTTAGTTAGTTAAAGAGGCCAGGCATCGAACTTGTAATAAGTAGACAAGTTTTTAACTTTTGTTATGGTCGAACATACTTTTGTTTTTTCTCCCTTTTTGCGTATATAAAAGGATAATGTGTTCCGACCCTTTCTGTAGTTAAGGCTGTAAAGCTCGAGGTGTGGGCGAAAAAACTCTAATTATGCTGGTGAGCAAAAATGTCATAGCCGCTAGGGCATAGGTTTATTGCAGTTCGACCAGTTTTACTCAGTGTTTGTTTCAGTAGCCCTTGCTTCTAGATCTTAACATGAGGAGGGGTCAGGCATGAAGAATGTTTCTGAGTAGATATACTCTTATCAGCCCCTGAGTGAGGCCTGAACCCCTTGCCATTGTAGGGGTTGGGCATCACTGAAGATCATGGAAAAGATAGCAAAACTGATAAGAGAAAGTGTTTTTGCGTTTCAGAAACATCATTCTTATTTTTTATAAGTAGCATAGACTAGGGGTAAAAGCGGCATAGCTACTCAATGTTCTAGGCATTGGTGAAGACTTTGTTGTCAATGGACTTAAGCTTGTAGGTGCCTGGTTGGAGCACCTCCACGATGACGTACAGTCCCTCCCAGAGCTTGTGGCAGTTCTTGTTGCTCTGAATGAGGTGGAGCACCAAGTCCTCGACGTTGAAGGCCCAACCCTACACCTGATGGCCGTGGTACCGACGCAACACTTGTTGGTACTTGGCCAAGAGGAGGAGGGCAACATCGCGTGCTTTGTTGAGCTGATCCGAGGCATCCTCGAGGGATGCCTTGGCTCCCTGCTCGTTGTACGGCCTGACCTTTGGCGCTCCGTAGTCGAGGTCAGTCGGGGGGGGCCTCTCTGGAACTATAGAGCATGAAGAAAGGTGTGTAGCCAGTCCTCTAGCTGGGGTCGTCCTCAAGCTCTAGAGTACCGCAAGAAGCTCCATAGCCCATCGTCCACCAAATTTGTTCGGTTAGTTGAAGATTCTAGGCCTCAGGCCTTATAGGACCTATCCGTTTGTGCAGGGGTGTGCCATGGCGGCCCAATCGACGTGGATGTGGCAGTTATCACAAAATTGGAGGAATTTTTTCCAGTGAACTACGTGTTGTTGTCTGTGATGGTGGAGTTCGGGACTCCAAAGTGATGGGTGATGTTGATGAAGAATTGCATGGCCTACTCGAATTTGATCACGGAAATTGGCCGAGCCTCTATCCACTTCGTGAACTTGTCCACGGCGATAAGCAAATGCGTGTAGCCCCCATGTGCCCTTTTGAGGGGACTGACCAGATCAAGCCCCCAGACTATGAACGTCCACGTGATAGGGATCGTTTGGAGCACTTGGGCCGGCAGGTGGGTTTGACGAGCATTGTGCTGACACCCTTCGTAGGTGCGCACAAATTGCTCGATGTCAGCCACCGCAGTTGGCCAGTAGAAGCCCTATTGGAATGTGTTTCTGACTAGGGTCCTAGGTGCGTCATGATGTCCATAGACCCCGTCGTGGATATCTCCCAGCAGTAGCTTTCCTTGCTCAATGGGGATGCAGCGCTATAGGATCTTGGTATGGCTTCGCTTGTAGAGTTCCCCCTCAATAATGATGAAGGACTTGGCATGGCGTGCAAGCCATCGAGCCTCCATCTTATTAGTTGGGAGTACATCGCGGAGGAGGTAATCAAGACAAGGTGTGCTCTAGTTAGTTAGAGGGTCAGGCTCTGCCACTAGATCTTCATCAAGCTCCATGACTTTGAGGTCAAAAGGAGGCATAGGTTGGTCAGCCCCTGAGCCCAGGGCAGGCGGCCCATCATAGGTCTATTTTGGCTCCTCGTAGTGGACCGAGGGCTCATACTGATAGCTAGCGAAGATGCTAGTTAGGACCGGCTCTCGACCAAACGCCATTTTTGGTAGCGCATCGGCTGCCTCGTTGAGTCGTCTCGAGATGTGATGAGTTCGAGGCCATCGAACTTATCCTAGAGCTGGCAGACTTCTTGGCAATATGTAGCCATCTTGGCGCAGTAGCAACTTGACTCCTTCATGACCAAATCGATGACTAGCTATGAGTCGCCTCAGATGTCAAGCCATCGAATGCCCAACTCGACGACGATGCATAGGCTGTTGATGAGTGCCTCATATTCAACCACATTATTAGAGGCAGGGAGGTGAATGCAAACCATGTACTTCATGTGCACTCCGAGGGGTGAAACAAAGACCAGCCCCATGCTGGTGCCTTTCTTCATCAGCGATCCATAGAAGTACATCGTCTAGCACTCTTGGTTGATGACTGTTGGTGGCATCTGGATCTCGGTCCATTCTAAAACAAAATCGGCCAACATCTGGGACTTGACGGCCGCCCATCAGCTCAAGTGCCCACTTTGCAATTCTTCCTGTGGCATCCTAGTTTTGGACAACCTCGCTAAGAGGAAAGGACATCACGATCGTCACTAGGTGCGACTAGAAGTAGTGACGTAGCTTCCTCTTGGCGATCAAGATGGCATGCAAGAGCTTCTAGACCTCGGGGTAGCGAGTCTTGGGCTCAGACAAGACTTCGCTAATGAAGTATATAGGATGCTACACCTTGAGATCATGTCCCTCTTCTTCCCGTCCCACCACTAGGGCGGCGCTGACCACTTGCGTAGTAGCCACAATATAAAGTAGGAGTGGTTCCCCAACGGTCGATAGGACCAAAATTGGGGCTTTCATCAGGATCTCCTTGACCTTATCAAGTGCCTCCTGATCCTCGGGCGTCCATGCAAATTGGTCGATTTTCTTTAGAAGCTAGTATAGGGGAGGCCTCGTTCACCGAGGCATAAGATAAAATGGCTAAGCATGGCGAGGCACCCCGTAACTCGCTGCACTCCCTTTAGATTCTTAATTAGGCCCATCCTCATGATGGCCGAGATCTTCTTTGGGTTAGCTTTGATGCCACACGCATAGACGATGAATCCGAGTAGCATACCCCTCGGGACCCCAACAATGCATTTATTAGGGTTGAGTTTGATGCCATTTGCCTGGAGTTTTGTGAAGGTTTGCTCAAGGTCTGCTATAAGGCTGGATAACGAGCCAGCTCGGCTCGTTCTGGCTCGTTAAGATAACGAGCTAGCTCGGCTCGGCTCGTTATCCTAACGAGCCAGAAAGCTAGCTCGGCTCAGCTCGTTAAAAGCTCGAGCTGGCTCGTTAAGCTCGTGAGCCAGGTATAAAAAATACACAAAATATAATATTTGCATTTATCTAAAGTTTGAGAATAATAATAATACAAAAGAAATGAATCTAACAACCTTAAATCGAATAAAAAAATTAATATGTGCTAATATATATACAAGTATAATAAAATACTATAGTATTCATGCATCTAACTATCTTAAATAATACTTTTTTTCTTGGAAGCTTGGCTCGTTTAGCTCGTGAGCTGGCTCGAGTTGGCTCATTATAGCTAACGAGCTAAAATCTTGGCTCGGCTCGGCTCGTTATCTTAACGAGCCGAGCCGAGCCGAGTCGAGCCAGCCACCAGCCGAGCGAGCTAACGAGCTTCGAGTTTTTCGTCCAGCCTTAGTCTGCTATGAGCTGGTCAGCCCATTTGGACTTGACCACGATGTCATCTATGTAAGCCTCAATGGTTCGCCCAATGAGGTCCTCGAAACACTTGAGCATGCAACACTGGTATGTAGCCCCTATGTTTTTTAGATTGAACTACATCGTGAGATAGCAAAACAATCCGAATGGAGTGATGAAAGAAGTCACGAGCTGGTTAGATTCTTTCATCATGATCTGATGGTACCCGGAGTACACATCAAGGAAGCAGAGGGTTTTGCACCCTGAGGTCGAGTCAACCACTTGATCTATATGTGGCAAAGGAAATAGATCCTTTAGACATGCCTTACTGAGATTTATGTAGTCGACACACATTCTCTATTTCCCATTCTTTTTTCGTACAAGGATGGGATTTGCTAACCATTCAGGATGATACACTTCCTTGATGAATCTAGCCACCAAAAGCTTTGCAATCTCCTCGCCGATGGACCTACACTTCTCCTCATCGAAGCAACATAGGCGCTGCTTTAACGGCTTGGAGCCTGGCCTAATCTTCAAGGCATGCTTGGTGACTTCCCTCAGAATTCCTAGCATGTCTGAGGGTTTGCACGCAAAGATATCTCTATTGGCGTAGAGGAAGTCGACGAGCGCTCTTTCCTATTTGGAGAAAAGCGTGGTGTCGATGCGCACCGCTTTGTCCTCAGAGCTGCTAAGGTCTATGAAGACCTCCTTGACACCCTCTGTGAGCTCAAAAGATTTGGTCCCTTGCTTGGAGTCAGGTGTTTCCTCAGTGGTCCCCTCCTTGATGACCGTGGGCTCCTCAGAGGCGATAATCGCCAAGGCATTCTCCCAACACTCAACTTCGCACTCGTAAGCACGCTGGAAGGAGGTGTCAATGGTGATGACCCCACGTGGGCCTGGCATCTGAGCTTTAGGTAAGTGTAGTTGGGGACAACCATGAACTTTGCACGTAGCATGGTCATCCTAGGATGGTGCGGTAGGTTCCATGGAACCCAACCACCTCAAAGGTGAGGGTCTCCATCCTATAGTTTGCTAAATCCTCAAAGGTGATAGGCAGGTCAATCTACCCAAGTGGTATGACATGTTTCCCTAGCATGATGCCATGGAAAGGCACCCTGGTCGGTCGGACACGTGACCGATTGATGCCCATGGCATCAAGCGTCTCGACGTACATAATGTTGAGGCCGCTGCCTCCATCCATCAGCACCTTGGTGAGCCACTTTGTGTCGATGATCGGGTCAACCATGAGCGGGTACCTTTCCTAGCTGTAGAATGCTCTCTAGGTGGTCAGATCAGTCAAAGGTGATGGTGGACTCCAACCACCTAGAGAAAAGATGGTGTGGCTGGCTCAGCCGCGTATACCTTACGAGGCGTGAGCTTTTGGCGACGCTTGGAGTCATAAGCCACCGCCCCTCCAAAGATCATGAGGCAGCCATCCAGTGTTAGAAAGCTGCCATCCTTCCCCTTGGCTTCATTCGCCACTGGCTTAGGCTTCTTCCTCTGGTCCCCCTTTTTTGGGTCGCTGGATAAGAAATGCTTCATGAGGGCGCAGTCCTTGTACAAGTGCTTGACGTGGAAGGCATGGTTTGGGCATGGCCCCTCGAGTAGCTTCTTGAAGTGGTCAGGAGCACCCTCGGTGGGTGCTCGGCTGTCTTTCCACTCTACAGCGCCCACGAGCGAGCCTCTATGTTGCTGCTTGTTCTTCTTCTTGTTTGGACGGTTAGAGGGGCCCTCGCTGGCTTGCTTGTCCCATTCCACCTCGCTTTGCCTTTGGGGTGGTTGAAAATTGCTCCAACTGCCTCCTCGCGTGAGGCATGGCTGGTCATGATGTTGAGGAGCTCCTTGGTGGTTGAGGGCCCTTGCATCCTAGATTATGGACTAGGGACTCATAGGTGGTCCCAGACAGGAAGGCTCTGATGATGCCAGCATCGGCGATGTTGGGCAACTCATTGCATTGCATGGAGAAGTGTCGGATGTACTCGCAGAGAGTTTCCCTAGACTTCTATTAGCAATTCTTTAGATCCTAGGGGTTCCTCAAGCACGCATAGGTGCTAGGGAAATTTCCCACAAAGATCTCCTTCAAGTCCGCCCAGCTTTGAATCCGGTTAGGCAGAAGGTGCTCCAGCCAAGTTCGAGCCGAATCAGCTAGGAACAAGGGGAGGTTGCGGATAATGAAGGAATCACTATCCACACCACTGGCTTGACAAGCAAGCCAGTAATCCTTGAGCCATGGGCTAGGGTTTGTTTTCCTAGAGTATTTTAGGATGTTTGCCGGTGGTCGATACCGTGGCGGGAAAGCCACATTGAGGATGTGCTGGCAGAAAGCCTAGGGCCTCAATAGATCAGGGATTGGGCTCTAGTTCTCGCCACTATCATAGTGTCCGCCACGATGAGGGTGGTAGCGGCAGTCATCCTCCTCTCTCTTATCCCCCCGTATGCGCCTATGGGCATCTAGGGTGTTACATGCATCACGGTTGGGGCCAAGACGCTCATGCATCAGGACCATGGCAAGCCCTCTACTATTGCATTGCGCCTAGTGGATGGATACGTCCCAGCCATGTCGTCCCAAAGACACGTGCTAACTGGCATTGAGTTCACATCGCTGAGAAAGTGAGCTTTCCGCTAGCTGCACCGCCGTGCACTCGAGTAGCATGTAGATCTTTGAGTGTGGTGAGCTCCAAGAGCCCTCAAAGCAAGGCCACCTATGATAGCTATGTTCTAGCTTGCTCGGGTAAAGTGCAGGAGCCCTCCATCATCTTCGATGATCCTCCGGTTTACATTGTGGGCGATGGCGCGTGCATGGCCATTGTTTCTATGGCATTTGATCTCACACTAAAGCTCCCCACGCTCCTACTCTAGCTAGAGTCATGCATCCTCGATCTCCTTATGTCGTGCCCTCATCTGCTCTACCCGCAGGCGAGGTAGGGCCCCTACAGCCCCCTTAACATCATCATCGGGTTCATTCACAAGAGTAGTCCCTCCCTCGTGGTGCTTTTGACATGCCCCTTAGGGGTGCCTGCCATGAAGCATTCTCATGAGGGATAATGGCTTCTCCTATAGGAGTAAGAATCAGAGATCGTCTCCAAATCTCCCGCGAGATGGTCGTGGAAAGATTCCGCGACATAGTCCATCATACCCATGAATTTGGTGTCCATGGGAGATAGGTGCATGTGCTACGCCTCGAGGTGACCAATGGTCCTTGCGGCATTGCATAGATCAAACAGGAATGTTGTCGAGGTGCTCCGGGTGAGGTAATTCAGGGAGAGCGGTTCCCTTTTGGCAAGTAGCACCATGACATTGGCGGATGAGAAGGTGAGGCAGTGTAGGTCCTCCTAGGATGGTTGGTGTCCTAGGAAGGCATCGAACTGGTGCTCTAGCCTCCCATAATCGAAGCTGAGGAGCTGGTCGCTCCTAGCAGCATGTGCCTCTAGGGCATGCAGCCGCAACTCCTCGAGGGCCTCAACGGTTGCGTCGAGGCTAGTGGAGCGAAGAAGTTGGATGGGGTGAGAGCCCATGCTAGCTCTCCCTCTATGGTGATGAAGAAATCTAGGCTCCCAAAGCACACGTGTGTGCCAAGGACCCAACTCACGCCATGTTAAGCCATCCGTGGCCTATTGTGAACAACGAGACACGCAAAAGGCCCCTACCTGGTATGCCAACTGTCGGTGTTTTGAATCGCCGACTAGTAAATTTGTGTTTGTGTGTCTGGCCTGGATGGTGTGCTCGGAGGACACAAGGGTTTATACTGGTTCAGGTAGAATGTCCCTTAGGATCGGGCAAGACGGAGTCTGCACCCCCAGGGTTGGGCGACATGGGGCCCACACCCTCAAGGTTGGGCGATGTGGGGTCCTCACCCTCGAGGTCGGGCGAGTTGGAGCCCATACATTCTAGGTCAGGTGAGACCGAAATACGCTCTTGACCATTCGAGCGAGTTGGCATTTGTGGCCATCAGCTTTCTTCTTTCGAGTATCCCTAATACTGATACCCGATAATAATATGTAGAGTAAATTGCATGACTGGTCCTTAAAGTATTGGGCTGATTACATCTGGGTCCCAAACTATGAAATCAAACTCTTGGCTCCCTAATCTACTTAATTCGGCCCATCTAGGTCCTAAATAGCCTAGGCCACGTCAAGCAGCCGATGTGGCTATCCACGTGTGCAAGGGAGGCACGTGAGGCACATGTGACCCTCGGCAGCTGTTGGCTTTTTAGCCAAAAAGCCCTGCATGATCTCAACTTCTCCACCTCACTCCTTTCCATAACTCTCAGACCTCAATAAAGGGGAGAAGGGGCGGAGGGTGGCGACACCGGTGACTGGAGCTGTTCATGGAGGTGGCGTGGGCGGAGAGCGAGGATGACTCAACGGTTGCACCTAGAGAGCCCTCTAGGCATGGGCGTTGGGGGAGATGGCCACCAGATTGCATTAGAAAGGAGAGCCTATAGCTAAATACGATGAGTTGAAGAAACCCTATCTTGATCTGGACCCTCTATTGAGTTTTTGCTATGGATTTGTGGACATTGCGGTAGATTTAGGCCATTTTCATTTTAAAGTAGTTGATTTGTAGGCATGAATGGCAGTGTTCTAGGGTTCTTGGTATGGATGGGAAAATTTTTGAACTGAATATTGAAAATTGGTTGAAATGTAGGTCTAGGGTCTAACCAATTTAGTCTAGAGGTGCATCGTGGTGGTTTTTTTGTTGGTATTTAGGAGAGCCATGCCTACCTCGTTGAAAAAAATAACTAGTTTGATCAATGTGATGCTGATACTTGGTCACCCCATTGGATAATGGACTTTGTGGAAGAGTTAGGTTATGATAAGGAATCACATACACTAAAGGTGCATTGGTTATTGCCAGGGAAGATAATAACATATGGTTTGAGACTAATAGTGACACAATGGTCATGATGTATGTGATTGATATGGTGAGGAACCTAGTCATTAATCTTGATCATCATGATATGATTTGTTCTGGTATCAATTGGGATGACATTGTAGCAAATCCTGTCTATAGTTTGCCCAAGGTCTTTAGTCCTGTTAAGGTTATGACAGCTAAAAGGAAGGAAGGGGAGAAATTGCTAGTGTTTTACACAAACCTAAGGAAGGCCACTGAGTGGAACCAAGATCCAGTACATGATGGCATTAAGGCAGATGATAGTAATTTAGATGACTCAGACTTTAATAATAGTGATTATGAGATTAGATTTTCTAATGATGACCTATTTGCTGACAATGTCGATGCTGGTGTGTTTGATGAAGGGGAAACTGAGGGTTATAAAATGTTCAAATGGAAGAAGGCTACGGGCAGCAAACTCAAGAGGAAGCAATATATGACTATGTCAGTTGGAGATGAGCATGAATCAATAGAAGAGGAAGAGATTGACTTGGCAGATTCTGATGAAGGTAGCGATAGGAATAGGTTTAGGGAATTTTGGCAGGAAGATTTGTTGAATCCATCATTTAGAGTAGGGCAAGTATTTGGTACAGTTGAGCTTGTGAGGAAGGCTATTGAAAACATCTAGGCCCCTAGTTGGGTTTTAGTAATTAATGACAACACAAGATTACTATGACTAACATGTGTTTTGCAAAGGCAAATTGAGTTAGGTCATGGTAATGGTGATTGATTGGGCAATTATGGTTTTCATGCCCCTATCGAAGAAAATCATTTCGGTTTTCAAAGGATGGACGACAATGTTAAGTACCGACTAGTTCTAAGTGTCATTTGGTGTTGGAGAGACACTTAGAGTAGTATAGGACTTTGTTTTTTCTTTGGCCATACTATTAAGGGGAGTATGAACTAGTAGCTTGACCTAGGTGGGTCTAATGGTTTAGGTGTGGTGCATACTTGTAAAACTTAGCACAAGGTAACTCAGGGATAGCCCAAAGATCAGTTGGAGTCAACTTCATTCACAAAGTTTTATGAATTAGAAGTGAATGGAATTAAGACAGAGTGACCGGACGCTGGTCCTTATGGTACCGGACGCATTAGGTCAGTTGCTTGGCACATGCGGCAGGAACAAAGGAGTGACCGAACACTGGCCCCTAGCCAAAACTGGACACATAAGTGCTGCTACAGTACCATAGAGGGTGCAGCACTCACGTAGGACCAGACGCTGAGGACGTTGTGACCTGATGCACTGGAGGTCGCGTTCGGTCGACAACAAAAAGCATCTAGAGAAGGAAATAGTTGACCAGACACATCAGGTAGGTGGTGATCGGACACCGATCAGAGTCCGGTCTCTATATTGGTCTGCTGACTATACTAACGTCATGTAGCCATTAGCTACTGACCGAACATGTCCGGTCACTTTGACCTGAGCGTCCGGTCACCCCAAAAATGCTGAGTTGGAGCCCAACGGGTATGTTTTGAAGTGGAGAGGATAAATACTTCTACTCGTCCAACTTAGCTCTCTTGCCCATTTGTTTAGCTAGAAAACACCTTTGGAGTGCTAAGAGAGTGCAAGAGCCTAGTGAGGTGATTGGGATTTGAGAATCTAAGATTAAGGACCTCATTAGTGTATAGGGAGTAGCAAGTGTGCATCCACCTCTTTCATTAGACTTGTCTTTGTCAAGTGAGAGTTTGTGCTTGTTACTCTTAGTGATCACCATCACCTAGATGGTGATGTGGTGATTGGAAGCTTGGTGATCATCCGGCGGAGCTTGTGGATGACCCAAGTCATGGTGTGAACGGTTGTGGGTGATTTACCATGACAGAGTGTCGAAGAATCAGCCCGTAGAGAGCACTTGATCCTTGCACGGATTAGGGGGAGCTACACCCTTAGTGCGGGTGCTCCAATGTGGACTAGTGGGGAGTGGTGACTCTCTGATACCTTAGAAAAACATCACCGCGTTCCTCTCCCTCTCTTTATTTTGAGCATTTACATTTTAGCAATTCAATTTATGTCTTTACATTTTTAGAATTGTCATACTAGAGTAGGATTAGAATCTAGGGTGCAAAACTTTTGTGCGATAAAACAATAGAAACACTTATAGGCACAAGGGGTGAACTGGGCTAAGTGTAGGGCTTAATTATTGCAAGAAATTTAGAATTAGCCTAGTTCACCCCCCTCTTGGGCATCTTGATCCTTTCAGCCATCACAGAGTATAGCCTTAGGAATAGGGTAGAGATCAAAATGCCTAGAAATGATAGGAAGAGAGTCAAGGCTCATTGTGCTGAAGGTTATCCATGGAACTTCTATGCATCCATGGATAGTAGGACAAATTATTTTCTAGTGAAGACATACAATGGCCATCACAACTGCCAGAAAAAGTGGATGATAAGACTTGTACCTCCAAATGGTGTGTAGAGAAGTACTTAGAAACATTTAGGGCAGACAACAAGATGACCCTACCTAACTTTGCAAGAACTGTTCAAAAGGAATGGAACCTTACTCTATCTAGAACCAAGCTATGGAGAGCAAAAAAATTGCATTGCAGACTATATATGGTGATGAGTTGAAGTAGTACTCTCAGTTGTGGATTATGAACAAGAGTTAAGAAGGTCCAATCTTGGTTGTAGCTTCTATCTTAATCTACAGAAGGGGCATTTAGTAGTTGTTACTTATCACTTGATGCTTGCAAAAGAGGTTTCTTAAGTGGATGTAGACCAATCATCTTTTTGGATGGATGCCACCTAAAGACAGTTTGGAGGGCAGTTGCTTACTGTTGTAGGGATGGATCCAAATGACTGTATCTTCCCAATTGCTTTTGCAGTGGTGAACTCTTGTCCTGGAAATGGTTTCTGCAAAGCCTGAAAGATGACCTCCGCATTGACAACACACTCCCATGCACTATCATGATAGACAAGCAAAAAGTATAATAACATTTGCATAAAATTTTTTGCATAATCATTGACTAATAACATTTGCATGTTTGTTCACTAACACATTACCATCGCATTTTTGTAGGGTCTTATCCTAGCTGTGGCACAAGTGTTCCTCGAGGCTGAGCATAGATTTTGTGTGAGGCAACTATACCAAAATTTCCAAGTCCATTTCAAAGGTGACAACCTCAAAAACCAGTTGTGGACATGTGCTAGGTCCACCTATGTGAGGCATTGGGAGAAGAACATGTAGACAATGAAGGAAATAGATGCAGCTGCCCACCAATGGTTGGAGCAAATGGCACCAAATACCTAGGTCAGAGCCTTTTTCAGCACTTTCCCAAAATGTGATGTGTTGCTTAATAACAACTATGAGGTCTTTAACAAGTATATCTTAGAGGCTAGCGAGCTACCCATCCTAAGTATGTTGGAGAGGATCAAAAACCAAATTATGACTAGACACTACAACAAACAAAAGGAAGCATAAAACTTTGTTGGAACTGTTTGCCCAAAGATAAGGAAAAAATGCTAAGAATGCTGAATTTGCCAATATTTGTTATGCCATGCCTGCTGGCCAGGGAGTATTCCAAGTGAAGTCGAAGGAAAACACATACATTGTTGATATTGTCAACAAGCAATGTGAGTGTAGGAGGTGGGATCTCACAAGTATTCCATGTTCCCATGCCATTTCCTGCTTGAGACATGAGAGGATACCTCCAGAGACAGTGATCCCTACATGTTACTCTATTGAAGCTTTTCCAACTACATATGCCTACAAGACTGTTGGACCTCCAGTTGCTCCACTAGTTTATGAGAAAAGGATTAGGAGGCCACCAAAGGCAAGGATGAAACAAGCATATGAGGTTCAAGGTAGAAATGGACCTAAGCTAACAGAGCATGGGTCCAAAATGCACTGCAATTGGTGCAAATCACCAGATCACAATGCGAGGACATGTGAATTGAAGAAGGCAGGCATCAGTCCAAGTGGCATTGAAGAAATACCTCCAATAGTTACTAATGACCATGGTGTATGTACTGTGTTATGTTCTGTTACACTAGACAGTCATCCCTTCAATTGTTAACATTATTGTTCTTGTAGGATGACATAGAGGCCGAGGCACCACCACCTTTTGATTACCTAATGCAAGAAGAGATGACACATGAAACAATGCTTTCATAGATGCTTTCTTAGATTTGTGTGATTTCAATTTTACTCTATTGTTTGCATGACCAATTTTACTCTACTAATCTCAATCTGCATTTTTCTTGCCACCTGTAGCCCACTCAATGCAGCAACCTAAATCAGCAGTTGGGACCCTTGCTAGACTCTACCTTCATTCAGTCCAACCAACCAACTACAAGACCAGTAGTTATCACTACTGCAACTAAAGCAGGCAGGGCAAGAGTGAACAAGAAGAAAGTAACTACTGCCGACAAGAGCAAAGAAGCTAGACAAGGTGGAGGGAAGAAGGTCAAGAAGACTGGAGGAGTTCAAGGGAAGAAGACCACAGCTGAAAATGTTGCATGAAACTGTGGACATGCAAACCTGACTTTTGTGATTGGAATAGGAAAGCGATATAGTTGCATTTTGTTGATAGCAACATGCAATAGGGTAGCAGTATAGTTGCTTTTGTGGATAGCAACATCTTTTGTAATGCATAAACACTAGTATGCATGCCAAAAGTCTAGACATCTTGTATAGGGATGCCTACACTGAACTGTAGCTATCCAAGTGTAGATGGTTGTATGCATGTGATGCAATGCCATTGTCTTAGGCTACAAACTTCATGACTGGATGAACAACTTTGGTTGCTAAGCATCACAATGCAGTTTGCATAAGTGAAATGTGTTCTTCTGAAATTGCAGCCACAAATACTATAAATTGCAGTCAGATAACATACATGATCAATACCCTACCAGTTCTTATATGAAAATATTACAAGTTCACACAGAAACAAAAGCATTCCTACTCCCGAAACCTACTTCATATTCATCATTCACTTCTTCATCTGAACAAACACCAGCATCAGCTGCACAACTACAATTACCAAGCACATACAGAGAATACATTTCAAGAGCCCTCCAATATCATATCCTATATTGACCAAAGTTCTAAGCTATACTTCAACAGTTGTGGCATGCTCTACTTCAACAACTGTGGCATCTCCATTTCCCAGGTCGACATTCTTCTCCAAAAGGCTCTCACTAACTTCATCAGATTGCATCCTAGCTGGCTTTTCTTTTGCTACTTCTGTCTCCAAGTGGTTGATGTATCCTGCCTCCCAAAGAAAAAATGGGCAACCAGTTACATCCTTCTACAGATTCATCAAACAGACAAAGCACACATATTGAAAACTTGGACTCTAATACTCGGATTTGGAATGAACTCAAACTGGCAAACCTAACTTACATTGTGATATGGGCAGGTGTAGAAGATCTGATACAAGGACCATGGCTGCTTCGAACGGCACTTTACTACCTTATGACGATAGCACTTTGGGCATGTAATCAGTCGCGGCTCATCACCGTGCCTCCTGGTCGCCGCCACCGAGCTCGATTCGGCGGCCATCTCCCCCACCGCCCGCGCCTAGAGGGCCCTCAAGGGAAGGCCGTTGGGTCGTACTCGCTCTCTGCCAGCGCCATCTTCGCGAATGACACTAGTCACCGGCGTTGCCACGCTTCGCCCCTTTTCCCCCTTTCGTCAAGGTCTGAGAGAAAGGAAAGGAGTGAGTGAGAGAAGATGAGATTGTCCGGGGGCCTTCTTGCTAAAAATTCAGCAGCTGCCGAGGGTCACGTGTGCCTCACGTGCCTCTCCTGCGTACGTGGGCAGCCACGTGGGCTGTTTAGGACCTAGATGGGCCGAATTAAGTAGATTAGGGAGCTAAGAGTGCGATTTCGTGGTTTGAGGACCCAGACGAAATCAACTCAATACTTTAAGGACGTACCGGCCGTGCAATTTACTCTAATATGTATGAGTTTGGATGGACATGAAAATCGTAAAGCTTGACGAATCTAAAGCTATGGAGGTCACCACCTTTTCTTACGAAACCATATCAGTTTGACACAATGTCGAGATATGTATTATTGATTATTTAGGCATGAGATGTCTTTAAATGAAAAGATGTCATACTGCAAGGTTTTATATCTCATCAAGGTCTACATTTTTATATTAGTTTATCTCCATATATGTGGCCATATGAAAAGGTTTTGATTTGTGTAGATATATGAAGAACCTCTATAACCCGAGTACCCTCACCACACGGATAACTTGGTCTAACGCATCGTCCCTATGTCGTTGCATACTTATGTAGGGATGGATAGTTACATCAATGTACTGTTCCACCTACCCTAAGTATGGATCACAACACCCCTTTCTCACATCATGGGGGACACCCATGACACCAGATGCCCTATACAACATGGGAGAAAAACCTCTCCTCCCACGAAGAAACGAGCGGCACTAGCACACATCGCTACTCCTCGAGACCCGTGCCACATGGAAGATCTCTGTGTGTGTTTGTGTAACAGTATGCTACACAAAAACTTTTTCACAGCTCGTAGTGAACCACACATATACCAAGTCTCACCCATCTATTTTGTACACTCTAAATGTTCATGAGTACATGATGGCATCGTTCGCTTCGCTGAAAAAATAAGCCGAAACATTGTTCCGACTAATTTGTTGTGAGAAAAAAATATTGTTTCGACTGAAAAAACAAGCTAAAAAAGACGGATTACAAGAAAAGCGAACATGGCCCATAAGTAGATAGATTATAGTATATCACGTTTGAAAACGAAGAGAGAGAGAGCAAAGATGTACTCCCTCCATCCCATGTTAAGTGTAGTTTTGGCTTTGGACATGGAAATTAAGACCCCGTTCGGCCTACCTTATAATCCATACTATTCAGGGCATGTTTGGAACGCGGGAAAAATCTTCTGTTCCTATGTTTTTCCTATGAAATTGAACTGATTCATATGAAATTTCCTGTGAAATTCCCGCGTTTCAAACAGGCCCTCAGCTTGTTTTTCAGCCGGAACAGTATTTTTTTCTCACAATAATTCAACCAGAACAGTGTTTTTCAGCCTATTCAGCCAAGTTTTAGTAAGCCGAACGAGGCCTAAAGAGTGAAAAATGTATGGTTATAGAAAACAAGGAGAGAGAGAGATGTACTGAGAAAAGAGAAAGATATACATTGAAAAGTGAGAATAAAAGGTACAGTTTAGACAAGTATATAAGGCAAGGGTAGGGTTTGCGTCTATGTCTTCATAAAGGTGAGTGTGCGTATGTGTTGAGCGTCTGTGCGGTGTAATTCGAAAAAAAAATAACCCTTGTTATGGGACCGCAGGAGTAGGTACTAAACATGAAAAAAAAGATGACCCTTGTTAATTATCTAGCAAACTCCAAACAAGACAAAAAAAAACACTTGGAGCGGCCTTCCATTTTGTATACGCGTCCTATGTTCCACACTTGCACTTGTCCTGCTGTCCATCATATATTTGGCGTGAAAATTGCAAAGAAAATGACCGCCAAACGTTCTTTACTATTTTTCTTCGAGTGGTACAGTGCAATTTTCTTTGAAGTGTGGTTTGCTGTTGTGGACATCTGTTATCTGCAGTCCACACAATACAGGTATAAAGATGCTTCAGCTACAAGCCATGGAGTAGCTGGATATGAAAGTTACCGAGAACACGACTCCGCCAGCGCCAGTGGCCATGGCTCTGTTTAGTTGCACTTTATTTTACAATTTTTTTCAAGATTTCCTGTCATATCGAATATTTGACGCATGCATGAAACATTAAATATAAATAAAAAATAAAACTAATTACACAGTTTAGACGAAATTCACGAGACGAATCTTTTAAGCCTAATTAGACTATGATTGGACACTAATTGTCAAATAACAACGAAAGTGCTACAGTACCATTTCGCCAAAAATTTCGCCAACTAAACACTACCCTAATGTACTTAGAGGGTGTTTAGTTCCATGAACTAAATTTTAGTCCATGTCACATCGGACGTTCGGATGCTATTTAGGAGAACTAAATATGAGTTAATTATAAAACTAATTACATAGATGGAGACTAATTTACGAGACGAATTTATTAAGCCTAATTAATCCGCCATTAGCACATATTTACTGTAGCACCACATTGTCAAATCATGGACTAATTAGACTTAAAAAAATTCGTCTCGCAAATTAGCCACAATCTGTGCAATTAGTTATTTTTTTCGTCTATATTTAATACTTCATGTATGTGTTTAAACATCCGATGAGACAGGAACCCCGCGCGGAACGGCGCCGGTGTGCCCGTCGCCGTCAAGAAGCTCAACCCCGAGAGCTTGCAGGGCGTGCAGGAATGGCAGGTGAAAAACGCTTTCTGGTCAAGCCATTGCTTTCTAAACTTTCTGATGACTGCAGCTCCGCACATTTTCTTGTTAAAATCGAGCAGGATAGGACGGAAAAGAAGTGAGGAGACTTTAGGCATCGTCGAACCCTTGTCCGCGAAGCATAGGTCATGTCATTATCGTTCGTTCTTGGTTCTAGACGACGCTGCCACCGTGTTCACATGCCCATAATTTCCTTTCAATACAGCATAATTCTCATCTGCTGTGCACTTCTCCGTTTTTTTAAATTCCTCTCAAATCGCTGGCAAATGCTACGCCAGTCGCCACGTTCACACGACAAACGCAACAAGAAACTCCAGTTCACATTGGTGGTTGAAACTCGAGTAGGCATGATGCGCGCTTAGTGGCCGCCACGACGTCTGCAGCTCGTTCGCCTGGCTGTGCCGGATCGTGGATTATTTACTACTGGCTGGTTTGGTATGAGAGAAAAATACTGTTTTAGCTTATAATCCACGATCGTATACGATTGTTTACGGCCTACCGAACATGCTGCTGATTGTTTGTTATTGTTTTTTTTCTGCTAATAATGTGATTGGTGATTACTTGTATGCAGTCTGAGGTGAATTTCCTCGGGAGGCTTTCGCATCCCAATCTGGTGAGGCTGCTGGGGTACTGCTGGGAGGACAAGGAGCTCCTGCTGGTGTACGAGTACATGGCCAAGGGCAACCTGGAGAACCACCTCTTCAGAAGCGAGCCACGCAGTAAGTTTTTTACATCATCTTCTTTCTGATGCCCGAGTTGACTTCAGATCGGTCGCGGTGGTCTCTGGGACTGTAGTTTTGTAACGGAGATCACAGGGTCTAAATTGAGATCGTTGCACGTTATTGTGCTGCGGCATCTGTCTCTCAATTAAGAAAGAAAGAGAGTTTATTTACAGAAAATGCCATTGGCACAAAACCTCAAAAGACACCGAGTAAAGTAAATCACACAGCATATATGTCCTGAAGGATAGATACAAGATCTAAGTTAGGTCGTTGAAGACCCGGTAGGTAGTCTAGTCACATTTTTAATGAAAGCACGCGGAGGCCACGGTTTGTCAGTAAAAACATGCATCCGGTTGGTATGGATTATTTACTGTTTATGCTGAAAAATATTATTCATACTAAAACGTTGTGAGAAAAAAATATTGCTCCGGCTGAAAAAATAAGCCGAACAAGCTTCTTTCCCCGTCGAACACATTAACAAGTGTTCCTGGTGTGCCATCGAATTAACCACACGTCCACACGGTCGTTAACAAGTGTTGCCTGTGCAAGCAGAGAGCGGAGGAGCCGTGCAGCCGCTGCCGTGGAGCCTCCGGCTGCGCATCGCGATCGGCGCCGCGCGCGGGCTGGCCTTCCTCCACTCATCGGAGAAGCACGTCATCTACAGGGACTTCAAGGCCTCCAACATCCTCCTGGACACGGTACGCTGATCTCGCTGCCCCGCTCCTGGCGCACGCGCCGCGCCGCCGCCGTCTAATAGCTCCCCTCTCCCTCCCACCCCCAGCACTTCAACGCCAAGCTCTCCGACTTCGGGCTCGCCAAGGACGGCCCCGCCGGCGGCAGCAGCCACGTCACCACCCGCGTCATGGGAACCTACGGGTACGCGGCCCCGGAGTACGTCGCCACAGGCCACCTGTACGTGAAGAGCGACGTGTACGGCTTCGGCGTGGTGCTGCTGGAGATCCTGACGGGGCTGCGCGCGCTGGACACGGACCGGCCGACGGCGCAGCACAACCTAGTGGACTGGGCCAAGCCCTACCTGGCGGACCGCAGGAAGCTGGCGCGGCTGGTGGACCCCCGGCTCGAGGGGCAGTACCCGTCGCGGGGCGCGCAGCGCGCGGCGCAGCTCACGCTGCGGTGCCTCGCCGCCGACCACAAGAACCGGCCCTCCATGCGGGAGGTCGTCGCTGTGCTCGAGGAGATCGAGTCCATGTCGTCCAGCAGGGCGGCGGCGAGGCTGGATGGCTCGGCGTCCCCGCGGCCCACGACGGCGCGGAACGGGCACAGCCAGCGCCCCGGGTCGGGGTCCAGCTTGGACTGGGCTGGCCCGGCTCCGGCTGGCGGCCACAGTGCCCACCCGTCTGCTAGAGTGACAAGATAGCCACTTCTAGAGTTTTGAGCTTGAGCGAAGCATTTTCTCTCCTGTTGAGCGCGCAAAGATCCAATGTAGAGACACGTCCTAATATAATACTTCCGGTCTCGTATTTGCGGTGTACAGTACCCCCATCATGAACAGGACTGCAGGAGTGGAGCCTATTGCAACTGATGATAATCCATGGTAACCCGTTTTGGATTAATTAAACCAAGCGCATGAGGTCGTGTAATTGCATGTCATGTCTTTGGTACTAGACCAGATAAAAATTATCATTATGTGCATATGTTTCACCTGAGACGGGTGGTGTTTGCCAGGCCCCTCTTTGGAGGAGTTTTTTTTGGCCTTCAGCTTCACCGGCAAATTCACCGCAACACTACTGTTTCACACTGTAGCAGTGACTATTTTTCTCTCTCTACCATGGAATGAACTAGCAGTATGCATTGAGACGGGTGTTGCCACATAATTCATTTTTTCTTGGATCACTACCCACTGTCACTGATGCAAAAATACATCATGATTCATGAATTCAAAAAATACAAAAAAAAAGAGGAGAATGCTATTTTGCAAATAAAACAAGACATTGCAACAAAGTATTTTTGGGGTTTTAGAAAAATAACATGGTTTTGTGAAATACTTTGGTTTTAGAGTGCCATGAAGTGTTTGGATGCAACCAACTTTATGGTAGAATTGCTGAAACTGTGGTCTTTATGGAGTTTTAAAAACTCCATTCTAGACCTCTTTTTTCTAAACCACGGTTTTGCTCATCAATGGTTTTCTAAAACTATAGTTTCTTATACTATGGTTTCTTAATACATCATCCAAACAAGGCCTAAGACTCTGATTGTTTGTGCTTTTGATTGTTTTTAGACTACTATCTTTTTTACTTTTTTAAAATCAAACATCTCTTATAAGCCAAAAGCATCGAAAGATTTAAAAGATAAGGTCCAAAAGCTCAGGAAGCTTAAACTAAAAGACCCTAACATATCGAGCCAGACTTTTTTCAGCCTGCACGGCAGCGATGACGGTGGAATTTCCATTTATTCGGTGTCAGCTGAGAAATAGGTGTTCAGTCTGGACTTCTGAAATCCAACAAACTCACTTCAGCCCTTGTTTAGGGCGCGTTTAGATCAAAAAAATTTTGGGTTTTGGCTATTGTAGCATTTTTCGTTGTTATTTGGTAATTAGTGTCTAATTATAGACTAATTAGGTTCGAAAGTTTCGTCTCGCGATTTCTCGGTGAACTGTGTAATTAGTTTTTTTTTTCGTCTACATTTAGTACTCCATGCATGTGCCGCAAGATTCGATGTGACGGATACTGCGCAAAAATTTTTGGTTTTTGGGTGGAACTAAACGGGGCCTTAGTTACCCCAAAATCTAAACTTTGGCACTATGCAAAAAGAAGATTCCCTGTCACATTAAACTTACAGTACATGCATGGAGTACTAAATGTTGACGAAATCAAAAACTAATTGCACAGTTTGGTTGTACTTTGCGAGACGAACGTTTTGAGTCTAATTAGTCAACGATTGAACAATTATTACCAAATACAAACAAAATGCTACAATTCGCTACAGTGTTGTACAATTCCGGCGGCGCCAATTCGACCGGCAACTAAACTGGGCCTCAGTCGTCGTCGTTTGTCAGACCACAGGGCCACAGCAGCACAAATCACAAATGCTCATCAGGTTTCTGTATGGAACAATATACAAATCTATGCCGGTACTATTTTAATTACCTCAGAGTATCTTATTATCACAATGATCAAATCAATGAGTACAAATGGATAATCTTGGTACAGTCGAACCTTTTATTATCGTTGCAGTCTTGCAGATTGAGTTCCAGATAAATGATACTAGTACTATGCAACACGCATCTATTTCAGGGTCCTAGCTTCAGTTCACAATTCACACTCAATTTGCAACAATGTATCGAGAGACCCAAATCTGAAAGGAAACATTCCGCTCGGAAGTTCAATCCAACTTGCAAAGCAATGTTCCAGCTGATGTCAACCAAAAAGAACTGGTAACTTCCCACTCATGGTCCTACAACTTCATTACACGCCCCACATACACCGTGTTGCCTGCAACTGAGGTAAGGATAAGACAATGGTGATCTGCCTAGCACAACACAACCAGACCAGATCCGGATCACTACAAATGTGAAGAAGTATGGGTCTCAAGGGGTTAAAAGCCAAAGACAAAGTTGTAACGTTTTCAAGTCGTCACTTCTTTTGCTTCTTTCCGGGTTTAGTCTTGATAACCTCGTCAATGTACAGGATCCCCTTCCCCTTGTACACCTCTGGAGGTTTACAGCTCCGGACAGCGCCGGCGAACTGGTGCACCCTGTCCTTATCGATGCCGGTGCAGCAGATTATGTTGGGTTTGAAGCAGAAGGCACGGACAGCTGGGGGAGCGGTGAACTGCACCTCATGGCTGAATCCCAGTTTCAGGAACAGCTCACGGCCTTGGCTCTCTGACCTCGCTTTGAAGCCGACCCCAACGAGCTTCAGGAAACGGAAAAATTTCGCTTCCATTGACGATAAATAAGGAGATCTTCCAACAGCAATACTTTGGGAGCCGAGTTATCTTTGACACAAACAGAAAGAAGAGCAAAAGTTTCTCATCAGAACAGTGGAAATTCAAGTGCAATTAAGAGTAAATTTTGTGTGCTTGACTAAATTATCTAGATAATACCACACCAAACTGAATATCAAATCAGGTACGCCACATAGCATTTATCCCACTTTGTGGGTTATTATAGTGCAACGTCCATAACTGTTACTCAAATAGCAAACACTTTATAAGGCTTCCACAAGGCAAGAAAGGGTGATGACAGATGAATGACAATTGTGAGACCCTACTACAGAACCGTCATCCAATAATCCAAGGTGCCAAAGGAAGACAGCTGAAGCTGTAGTTATACCAAATAAGGGTCAATAGCATTGAATTCTCTAAGTTAGTCAGCCAAGTAACACTCTTGTAATAGAATGGTAGCTCTAAAATGGTTCTAAGTTCAGACTGACACAGGAATGTTTTTATGCATGTGCAAATGTGCAAAACAGAAGCTCCGCATGACAGCTGATACAAGGATTATTGGATGGCTGTTATGCTGGACCTCAACAAAAGCTCCGCAAAACAGAATCGCACCTAAAAATTGCTTCTGCTTTATGCTGGCTGTGGCATCACATTTCAATAGGATTAGGACAAATCTAAGATAGAGTATTTCAAAATGAGATCTCTGACTTGAGAGTTTTAAAAACTGCTTCTGCGTTATTGCTGGCTGCAGCATCTAACATTTAAATAGGATTAGGAAAACTCTAGATAGAGTATTTCAAAATGAGATCTCTTTTCAATTACATATATCCCTGCTTTTGCTAATGTAAGATTGGAGGATAATAACCACTACACAGTTCAAATAAAAAACAGCAAGTCTGTTATACCTCAATCTTTGGATTAAACCCTATGTAACCGACCATTCTTTTCTTCTCAATTTCTTTCGATGTACTCAGAAGGGCGGGCCTAGTGCAAGCGGTAGAGTCTTACCGCCTGTGACCGGAAGGTCCCGGGTTCGAGTCGCGGTCTCCTCGCATTGCACAGGCGAGGGTAAGGCTTGCCACTAACACCCTTCCCCAGACCTCGCATAGAGCAGGAGCTCTCTGCACTGGGTACACCCTTTTTTTCTTTCGATGTACTCACTCCTCATACCTACTATGTTAAATTCAATTGCAATCCTCAGTAAACCTTAGACTATCATGTGATCATCCTTTCTGTACTCCAAAACAACTCAATTTTTTTGCTGTCTCGAGGACAACTCAAAACTTTTGCTACAGCTTGCAGACCTACTCTGATTGGTATGACCATAACAAAGCAAAGAAGAAGCAACAATGAAGCAAAGGCTATTATTCAGGTAGATATAATATCTCTTTTATTGGAAAGACTAATTGACTGTTAGCTTTATACTTGCCTCATTTTTTTTATCAGAAATGTTCCTAACCAAAATACTGAAATAGTGCTCATCGGCAATGAATGCCTGACAATTTTCTCCATCATAATTACTTACCATGTCTGTACGTTATAATATGTTAGCCTAACCTACATCTGTACTACGACTTTGTTTCTGTAGAAGCATACATGCAAGGATAATGGCAAACAATGTTGATTATACTATGAAAAAATATATTAACATCAATTGCTGATTATTAACAATGTGCTCAGCACCTTGCTCTTCAAGCTAAAACTCAGAATCTTGCTGTCTTCAGTATTAATTCACCTACACGTCATGATATAGTCTGATGTCTTGCATATACTCAAAGGATTTATTTTCTTGATGGGTTTTTACTCAAAAGTTTCAACACAACATACTATTATCTTTAACCTGTGTACACATGGTATGTTTTAGAATCCAGAGGTACCAAAAGCTACATTTCTTCTTATATATATAGCCTAGCAATCTATTTTTTAATAGGGGATGTTTTCATCTTAATTTAGGAATCTTTTATGCAGACAATTTCATTGCAAACTGAAGACCTAGCTTTCAAGTTACAATTCTCTACTACATACATGAAAACAATCCTTGCTCTTTTGCTGAAAAAATACATAGTATATAATATCATATAGTAGATTGACCAAGAGCTAAAGAACTCCTAACAAAAACTAGACCCTTATCCAATCTACTAAAACTTGATTTGTAGTTAAGAGCATTTTGGTAAAAAATTATAATGCAGCTACCCACAGCTACATAGAGATCGTGCCCAGGGAAAAATCTTTATGGAAGACTTATTAGTTATTACCATCTCTCTGACTGCTGCTTATTAACAATTTAACACTTGGTATAGAGAGCTTAAAAATCTAGATAATGCGCTAGATTAAATTCTGACCATATTAGGCAATGTGGTGTCATCATCGTTAATTAACCTGATGATAAATCAATGGGAAGTACAAAGAATCAGTGGCCATATCTCCTTCAGATTGAATAGTCTACATCTACATTTGAAAGGGCCAAACACACAAATCTAATCCATTAGAGAACTTTTCTTTAATTAAAAAAAATGCAACATCTCCGGATCATCAAGACAAACAAAATTAGGCATGGGTAAAAGTGTATTGGACAATTTAATCTCACGCAAAAGCAACAAAGAGGAGAGAAATCAAGAGAAAATGAAACATATATCCACCAAACAGCTACTGTACCTGCCTTACTTCTTAAATCCAGCCTCAACACAGGATTCCGTGAAGAGAATCTAATCAACGAGCTTTACTTTTGCCGGCCATAACCCTCAAGACGCCCCTAAACAAGGTGTATATCAGAGAGCTCGCCCTCGCTAGTCGCTACGGCTACAACGACCACAGATACCAACGGTGCTGGAGTAGAAAGACCACACAAGCTGATTTGCACAGCGCAAGAAAGATATTATCTCCGTCGACAGAACAGTAGTGGACTCAATATATCATATCGGCACATAACACTGGCCCGGCTACAAACGTTGGAGCGCGGCTTGCCGCGCCTAGCTTTCTAGCTTACCTGGAAATCCTACCTTTGCCAAACCAAATTCCGTCAGGTCTTGACAGCAGGTGCGGATCCAGTAAAAGGACATGGGTCTACACATGTATAGGTATAGCAGATAATTTTTGGGAAAAAAAAAACGAAGGTAAGGCATCAATAAAAAAAACCAAACAGCTATCTTAGGGTTTGGGTGCTCGGTTTCTAACAGCAGGATGGGAAGAAAAGGGGTGGAATACCTGGTGAGTGCTCGTTGCCGGCGATGGGAGGAGCTACGAAGACCTCGGCACCTAGCGTAGGGCGGCGGCGGCGGCGGTAGCCCAATCGTCCGTCGTCGCAGAGGGGCGAGACCCCGAGACTCCGAGAGAGTGCACGCGGGCTGAAGGCTGCGGCGGTAGCCCATTCCGCAGTCCGGGCTCTGGGATTGGTTGTTGGGTCGAGGGGAAGCGGCGGAGGCGCGGAGCGCCCGCACGGGGCTTCTCCTGGGCCGCCCCTTTTCCACGCAGTTCTTTTTTTCTTTCTCATTTCTTTCTTTCTTTCTCCTCTTTTTTTCCAATTTTTAATTCATCCTGATTTCATATTTATTCTTTTCATTAGGGACGCAGCCATCTAAAACCAATATTTCACTAGCCATTGGCAGCGCTAACCAATATTTCTTTCTTTCCTTTTTCCCATGGTAGCACCCATCTAAACTGTCAAACACAAACGATGCAACAACACTGACTATTGGTGCAGTTAGATTTGAATTCGAGACCTCAAGCTAATATCAGTGTCATCCTAAACGGTAAATGGTAAATAGTTGGTCACCCTTTGTTTAGCGTTTAAGCCACTTAGATGGTGTCTAAGTAGGGTTAAACGGCCTAAAAGGTTTTGAATAATAACACTAAAATATACATGTTTATGTACGCAAATTTTAAATATGGTAGAAAGTATACGCATTTAAGCAGGTAAAAAATAAATATTCTACCAAAAAAATTTGGAAGAAAACTAGATCCCACTTGACCTCATATACTACAATGTCAATTAGTTGGGTGCCAAATGTGGTAGTTGTAACCCTACTATTAACTAAATGATGAATTAAATGGTTGTTTAGCACAAATCATGTTACTTGATTCTGTTTAGACCGTTTAAACAGTTTTTAACAACAGTTTAGGACTTAAATGACACAGGTGGCTTTTGTTTACCATTTAAACGTTGGACTAAACAGCCGTTTAGGCAAACATTGGCTAATACCATACTGAGTTGCATATACCCATCCGTAAGCCAAAATTTTAAGATGACAATTAACTTATACTTTTAGCAGTTAGCAAACTGCATTCCATGGACAACAGATTGTTCTACTTTTTTGCACTCAAGGATTCATCTATATTAACATCAGCAACAAGCAAAATAACATACAATGATACGAAACTCAATGCCCCTCGTTTGCATACCACCACCAAAAAGTGCACTTCGCCTATAAAAAAAACTTGCTGCTACATATATCTACTCTGATGGACGCCGATGAGAGCTTCGCCTAAACTACATCGACGAGCCATGGTCAGTTAAACTCAGAAGTTAGGATTTGTCCACCAAAAAATTCTATGTGAGCAGCATTTGCCCAGTATGTTCTGCGTCAATGCCTCCCAATGAGGACATGCTCATACTGTTACATTCTTGTTCACTATGAAACTTTGGCACTCTCTCTGGATGACCTTTCCTCTTCGGCATGTCTCAGGGTCTGCTCGAATGCTTGCAGCGAATTGGAGGTGAAGCTTTCTAGGGCTTGGACAACACGCTGCAAGCTACTCTGCAAACTGCTTGCGTCAAGAAGATGTTCCTGGTATGTTTGCGCGCTTGGAAGGCGGCTGTGCTGGCCTGGTACCAGTGCCAACTTCCTGTTCAGCATATCTGCCTCCTTGTTGATCTCCACAGTCTTCTTTTCCAGTATTTTGTTCCATCTTTCTCTTTCCCGTGTAGCAACCATCTGCTCCGTTTGTTCAACATTTTGTTTCTCCAACAGCTTGCGCACACTGGACACAAGAGCTTGCATAGAGGTAACCACTTCCTTCTCGGAGAACCGATCCATGGCTTGAGACCAGCTGTTGCAGATAACAAACACAAGGGGAGCACCCACCCTTCCAGGTGAATAGGGAGGAACTCCATCGACTGTCTCTTCAGTCTTGTAGTCAAGACAAAGTGATAGCCATCCATTCAACGCCTTGACGAAGCTCCTCTGTTCATTCACCCAGGAGGAAAAATTGACAATCCATTTCATCATCTCTAGTTCAAGATCTAATGCCAAGTCTCGACTCCTTCCGTCAGGGACAATTGAATCCAGGTTTTTTGCCTCTGAGATCACTTGACACTGTATCTGGTAGCAGTCCAACTTGTCTCGCCACATTCTCACAAACCTACAAAGAGGGACATCAGTCTTCTAATGTGTGCTAAATTCCATGGGAATATTAAATGCAAGATTCTTAGCAAATTAAAACTAACTAAAAGTTTTATTCCGATAAAAGCATACATGGCTCTCGATTTCGAGCACAGAATGTGTTAAAAAATTTATGTGTAGTTGCTTAAAACAACCTCATAGAAATGCAGGACTACTGGGGTTTTTTAAGAGAAGGACTACTGGGTTAGTGGGTTTGCTTCTACATTTGGTTGCTTCAAAAAACAATTTAATGCAGAGGCCAGAATAAAAATTCCTTTATCTAAAAAACTGGGGTTGCTTCTATACGATAACCTTATTTCTGCTATCATCGTGACATTGGTTTATAATGCTGTATATTCCAATCCAATTACCTACACAACTCGGACTATTACTTTCTGATAGAGCATCTATATGATTATACATACTAGATAAGCATATAACCAGTGTAAAGGAAGCAGACAGAGACCTAAAATGAAGCATCTGACAAAACACTTCAGAATGAAAGGAAAGAGCATACCCTTGGATTAAGGCATTAATTTGTGGCCACAATTCCTCGTCCCTTACTCTGTTTATCCTTTTGGAAACCTTGGTAATTACTCTTACAGATATTCTTAATTTTGCTGACAGCTTCCTGACCATATTTCGGGTTGTGTCAATCTTCTGAGCTTCTGCACCTTTCAGATCCAAGTACTTCAGCCGCTTTGCATTCTTCGCAAGCAGCAGGCGCATTTTCTCTTCAGCCTAAAAGAGGAAAAGAGCAAGAAAATAATTAACATGACATAAAAATTACAAAAGTCATGCATTGCAAGTGACAATGTAATATGTATAGGAAAGAACAATGGCATCATGCATTACTTATAAAGTTACAAACAAATCCACCATCAGAAAACAAACTAAAAAAATGATCTATAAAATACATCTTACATTAGCACTATTTTGGAACAAGTTTGATATTGAATACATACAATTTAATTCTGACCATTTTTTTTATTAGTCCCGAAAGGTACCTTACACGGTGTAAAGTCAATAAACTCTTTTCATAAACAAGAAGCACGATGGTACAAGATAGGCAGAACAGTTCTAAAATTACATGGTTGGGGAATGGGGATGTGTCTGTTTGATAGCGAGGAGGGGCCCCTGCATGCTGGGAGCATGTGATCAACCTTAAGGATTCAGTTGTTACACAAGATAAGACTATAAATAAAATGATTCACAGGGCTCTCTCCCAACTTCAGATAAGAGACTCTCTGTTAAGACTTGTCTCAGTGGCTCCGAGTGGAGATCATGGGACCACTATGGAGCAACAAATTAGCTTTCTGGCACTGTGCATATCAATTTCATGTATCACTCATTTGAGTTTATTACTGACAACAATGCACACATACCTTAACCTCATCATACAATTTCTTCTCCCACATATAGAGCTTCTCCAGTGTCAAAGACAGGCTTCTTCCTCCCAAAACCTTCTCACTTCCAACATCCAAGAGCTCGATGCCTCCAAGGTCAGAATGCGGCAAGGCAATTGCTGACACCATACTAGATGAAACTATATCCAAATACCAACAAGTCAGATCAAAGAATTGGGCATAAGCTATTCCAAAGACGTGCTGAGTACCGGAAGAAAACGCTCACCATGGTACACTGAGCTTCGGTGGTGGTACCTCCGCCTCCCGACCTCAAGAACTGGTGAAAGTGCCCTGACAGCGTCTGCAGCTCGGACAAACTGCGCCTTGATCTCCCCGGCAACGTCTGTAGTGTCAACGGCCCTCCGGGGTGCCGGAGCAGACGCTGCAGTGTTACGTTGCGCCGGCGCCAGGTGCCGCGCCACGTTACCCCCGTCAATGACTTCCTTATCGACGACAGAATTCTCCTCTTCGTCGACCTCGGCAATGCTGCTGCTGACGCCGCCGAGCGAGCTGCGTCGGCTGCGTGCGCCGCTCCCGGGCGCCGAGAACTCACCGGCCACCTGCTTGACGACGGCGTCGTCGTCCTCGAGCTCCGGGATGCCCTCTTCCTCCCGCACCTCTCGCGAGCTCCTGCTCGGCGTGTACGCCGCCGACGTGGCCCAACCAGCGCCGCCAGCATCGTAGCAGTAGTTGTCGTACACGTCGTAGTCGCCGAACACGTTGAAGAAGTCCCACGAGGTCGTCCTCGGCGGGGACGGCGGCGCGGCCGCCCTGCCTGCGGGCTCGCCGCCGTACGAGTAGTACCGCGTGTCCCCACCCGCCGCCGGCTCGACGGACCCGTAGTACACGCGCTCCGATGCCGCGGCGCGCTGCTCGACGACGGCTACCGAGGCCGGGGACGGGCGGCTCCGCGCGTAGTAGAGCCGCAGCGATCCCGGCGGGTACCCACCACCGTAAGGGGACGGCTCCGGCGCGTACCCGTAGCCGCCGTAGCCGTAATGCGGGAACGGGAGCGGGTGGTGGGGAAGCTGGTCGTAGCCGGCGGCGAGGCGGCGGCGAGGGGGCGAGGAGGTCACGGAGCCGGAGTCGGAGTCGGAGGACGGCGCGAAGTTGATGTGCGACGAGGAGTGCGGCGGCGAGGATGCGGCGGCGGGCGCGGGCGGCGCGTCCACGTCCTTGCGCGCGGCGGGCAGCGCGAGGCGCGGCTGGCCGGGGGCGGTCATGAGGAGGTGGAGCGCCGCGGCGACGGACGCGAGCGAGTCCGCCAGCGCGTCGTGCGTGTCGGCGAGCGCGTAGCGGTGGCGCACGGCCGCCGCGAGCAGGTCGGCGCGGCCCCGGCACAGCGCCACGGCCTCCTGCTCGTCCAGCTTGGACCCCTTGCACCCCATCGCTCGCCTCGCGCAAACCCGGAAACGCTCGGCCGAAAAAACTCACTCAAACCCTCGCGGCGCGGCGCGGCATGGCGGTCGGCGAAGGGGGAGAAACGAACGACGAGACGATGACGCCGCGAGCGAGCGAGAGCGAACCGATGCCGGGTGGGCTGCTGCAGATGATTATAACGCGCGGCTGCGGCTGTGGTGTTAATGGGAGAATCTTCTCTTGGGTTTGTTTGCACTCGCGCGCGGCCCTCGCCCTTTGTTTTCCAGGCTTGATGTGGCAGGCGGCTCTTGTTGGGCCTCGTTTAGATTGAAAAAAATTTCAAACCGATGAATAGTAACACTTTCGTCTTATTTAGTAAATATTGTCCGATCGTGGACCAACTAAGCTCAAAAGATTCATCTCGTGATTTCGAACTGTGCAATTAGTTTTTTTTTACCTACATTTAATGCTCCATGCAAACGGCTAAAAATTGATGTGATGGAGAGAGAGTGAAAAAACTTAGGAATTTGGAGGTGATCTAAACAAGGCCTTGCTTGCGGGGTGTGGGTGGGTGAGGGAGGGGGGACGGGGACGGACAGGAGGCGAGCACAACGGGGCAGGGAGGCTGCAACCCGAGGGCACCGGGGCCAAGGCCGCCTTCCTCTTTTGTCCGCTTCTCTTTGGAGGGACGTGCTCGCTGAGCAGCGACGACGGCACGCCCCCGCCTGGCCGCCCGAGCGAACGGAGAGAGAGAGAGGCCAGCAGGCTTGCGACTGCGGCGTCTGCATGTAGATGCAGATGCAGATGCCGCCGCAGGGCTCGGTTTGGTGTCCGCATTGCGCCCGCTCTCACCAGTCACCACGTACGGTTTTGCCGGTCTCCATCAGCGGATCCGCCAGGGTGCGACGCGCGCTGCCGCCCCAGTGCCTCTGGCGCTCTGCTCCTTTCCTCCCCATCCCATCATCATCATCCCACGCGATTGATCCGCTGCTCTGGCCGTGCGCGGCGCTTGTTCGCTTGGAACGCAGCCGTGCAGGCCTTCTACCGTGCCAAGAGATCGGAACAGTCAGTTTCCGATAGTCTCCAGATCTTCGAGATTTTCAACGGCGGTTTAATATTGCTATTGATAGCGGTAATGAAAAAAAGGGGCTTCAAACCTGAATCAAATGAAAAAAAAAAAGTTACCACCGCACCACAATGATGGCCCGTGAAATGATCATGCACCAATGACAGGCTCGCTTTCCCTTTTCTTTTTTCCACACCCATCCTCCTTTATCCCCGGCGTCGACCCATTTTTGACACTGCTTCATTCACTGCTCCGTTCCGGAGTGGAAGCCGAGGACCACTCCGACCCGGTCCCTTTGGGGACAGCAAAACGCAGACGAGCTGACGAGAGAGGGGCCGAGAGATTTGTAGCACCAAAGATCGCAACGCCACTCGCACTGCGCAGAGCATGTACTCCACTGACCTCGTTGGCCATGGCCTGGCCAGTCCTATCTTTTTCTGGCATTTGCCCTTGCCATGCTTCGCCTTCCTTTTTCCTCTGGAGTACGTCTGGACTAGCTGCAGCTAGCATTGTTCAATCAATTTTCGTGGGGGCACAAGCACGACATCTGTCTGGTTCTTTTAACTCGATCAACGACTGTCTGGTTTCTTGGCTCAATCATTTATCCCCCTATTGTCCTTGCATAATCACTCGATCTGAGCTTGGTGGCCCTTTTTCTTTGGCTTGCACTGTTGGAAATGGGACAGGCTCGCTCACTCGAGCATCGAGCGTGCGTGCGCCACTGTTCACCGCACCACCGTCTCTGTTGCAACATGCTAATTCATGAGCGCGCACTGTAGCGAGTGTAGGGGCTCCATTACAATGAATGAAAGGAACGGGACCAGCTGCCAAATATAATTCAGACGGAGCCTCCGCTTCATGGCAAATTAAAGATGCTTGGCTTTGCAGAAGAGGCCATACCAATTGTAAACGTGGTTAGAATGTCAGCGGCGGGGCAGCGATCGGATCGGCGGCTGGCGAGGGTTGCGGAAGAGTAGCGGATCGTAATCGCGATTGATACCATGTAAACATAATTAGAATACATTGTCATTCATATCTTGTAGAGGTGTACATATAGCCGGGGTGACATGCAGACAATCACACAGACAAGATTACATGCATAATCAATCAAGGGTAGCCTACCTTAAATACAGGCACAATCAATCTTAGCCTACCATAAATACATCAGTCTACTGTAATTACATTATGCTAACACCGGTGAATGAATCAAACATGCACGGGCGCAAGCTCGCCGGTCCTCCATTCCATCCATCGTGGCAGCTCACTCTGGGCATAATTAACCGAAGACCGAAGACCGAACCGAAAAGACCGAGACCGAGACCGAAAAGACCGAGACCGAAAAGTTCGGTCCTAGCTCCCAACTAACCGAAGTAACCGATAGAAGTTCGGTCATATGTGTCGGTTAACCGAAGTGACCGAACGGACCGTAGTTATGTAGACTTCGTTCGTAATGTGTGATTGTGATTTGTGAGAACTGAGAAAGTTGTGTGCTAGAACTTGTCATAATAATGTGTGGTTTGTTTTATATATTGCGTTGTTATTTTTTTGCCTTCAAATAGCAAGCATGCTGTTGAAAATTGCTATAGATTCTGCTATTGTTCGTGGCTGCTACTCAGGTCCGGTTAGTTCGGTCGTGACCGAGACCGAACCGAACTAACCGAGACCGAACTTCCTCGGTCTTCGTTTTTTGCAAAGATCGATCGGTCCTAGATTTCTGATGACCGAACTGACCGAATGACCGAGGAACCGAACCCATCGGTTCGGTCTGACCGAATGCCCAGGGTGAGTGGCAGCGGCTATCATCGATTCGTCCTCGCGTCCTTTTCCCACGGTTTGATTGGTAACCCAGCAGCTAGCGGACGGTGAGATGAGGACGTCATCCCACGGTCCACGGACACAACGGAAGAGAGCCAGCGCCACTGACGTGCGGCGATCAGGGAACGACGAGAAGCCATGTGCATGTGAGGTGAGACTATGGTCGGGTTCCCAGCTTTGTTACTTGGCTTTGTTTTTACTTACGTGTAGTAGTGCAGTAGTGCTGCTGTTATTTAGCGGTTTTCTCCAAGGTGGTGATGGGCACCCCGAGTACAAGTCACAGCTGAAACCATTCTAAATGCATAGTACAATTTTTCTATAGTTTGTTCCGCACGTTGAGATTTGGCACGCACAAGATACACTGTATTGACCAGCTGCGACGACGCAGGCAGACACATCACAAATCTACTACAAAATGTTAGGTTTTGTGCGCGTGCATGGACCATATTAGTACAAGCTGACAGGCACAAGACTACAAGAGAAGCAAGCATTGCTAGATCTCCTGCATCGCAATCGCAACTTTCCGAAAGCCATGCATCCAGATCAGCGCCGCTTCTATTATCAACTCGATAACCGTTACTCGATCGATCGCCAGCCATCTAGATTGAGCGCAAGCGATCGAGCTCATAGGTAACCACTAGCCACTCACAAAAGTCCACTGTACTGTACGTTCGTTGAAAGGAAAAGCGTGACAAAGGCCATGTTCGTTTCGCGGAAAAAAAAAACTGAAACACTGTTGCAACTGATTTATTGTGAGAGAAAAACAATGTTCCGGCTGAAAAGATAAACCGAAAAATACGGATTATAAGACAAGCGAACAGGGCTAAAGCTGACCGTATATTCAGCTTTGCGAGTTGGGGCCCACACGCAGCAACAATCCATCGTCCTGTTTGTTTGGGCTCATTTGACTTATAGGCCATGGCTGAAAGTAGTATTGGTTGGTTTGGTGTGAAAGAAAAATACTGTTCGTTGACTGATAAGCCATGGTTTATAAGTAAAATACGACCAAACGAACAGGTTGCATGTTGGCAATGGTTAGGAGGAGGCAACTCACACTCACATCTCAGCATGGCGCCCCACGCCACACCAGGTGACCAAAGGGGTTAAGCTAGGGTGACAACTGACAAGAGGAAGCATGCCACACTCTTTGCTTCTCCAGAAAGATTCACTGTAGATGGCCCACGGAGCAAAGCGACGACACGCTCCCGCACCTGCAAATGGTGCGGTGCGGTGCGCACCGCATCACGATCCTTCGCTCCGTTAGCATTGAAAACGGTTCAGGGGTCGAACCGCCCCTTTGCACAGCTGCGCACCGCGAGGTTCGAACCTCCTCAGGTGCTGTCGCTGCTAAGTACACAATACGTCTACAGCTTGTTGTGCTATTCAGCCTGTTCGCTCGTTGGTTTTAGTTATGGCTTATCAGTCAGCCAAGAGTATTTTCCTCTCACAACAACCAGTGTGCATCAGACTCTTACTACTCCCATCCAAGATTCCAATCATGAGAGGAAGGAGCAAGTGAACGTACCTGCAGGAGGACTTGACAGCGACGGGAGGAGTGGCGGCGGAGGGGAGACTCGACGGCGATGGCAAGAGACGAGTCACGTGGTGCACCTCGGGGAGGAAGGAGCCGCACCGCAGGGCGCGCTGCAGGGAGGGAGGAGCCGCGCCGCGGGGCTTTCGCAACTCACGTCTCACGGCGGCGAAGGGCCAAGGGGCCCCGGGCGATGGGAGCACCGGAGGGGTGGCGGCGTTGCGGTCTTGCGGAAGAGCCCCAGGCGTACAAGGGTTCGACCCTAGGGTCGATTGGGGTCGGCGGGGGTTCGAACCGGATGCCCAAATAAAGTGTGGATCGTGTTTGAGAATGGGTCGACCCGCCCCCCTTGCAGTTTGACACGCTCCTCCTCATGCACTCAACTCAACTCATGAGGCAACGGAAAAAAAAAAAACAGAGGGCGCTGCACGTTGGTCCGTGGTTGCTCATGCTCACCCTCACTTCCATTTCTATTTCTATCCCATCGGGACCATCGCTTTACACGTTTCTGGTACGTAGTTTTTTCTTCTTCACACTCACACTTGCACGTAGTACCTTTGACACGCACGCACTCCTAGGCCAAAAAAAGGAATGGAAACCATACTGTTGGGAAAGAACACTTAGAGCCTGTGTTGGCACCGAGATGTTGTGAGCTGTTTTATTTATCAAATATTTATTTTTAAAACAGTTTCAACCATAAGCTATTTTACAAAGACACGAGTCGGTATAAAGTAAAAAAAATAGTTTATCCTAGCTCTCTCTCTTATTTCTCTCTCACATCCATGAAGTTGTTGGTGAAATTGTTTTGCCAAACAATTTTTTTTCAAAATAGCTCAGCTTCACCTAGAAAGTTACTCATGAAGCTGTTTTCCAAAAAAAAAAAAACTTTACTAGTGGAGTTGAGCTGTGTCAAACATGTCATTCACAGTAGTTTATACTGTATCGTGTCGTGCCAATTGTGGTGAATGCACTGTGGTGGCAAAAGAGATGTTACAACTTCACAAGTGTGCAGTGGCTGGCCACATGCAGGGCACGACAAATTAGAAGACGATGGATCTTTATTTTGGGCCCAATGCACCACTAGACGCTGCTGCCCTTCAGGCTTCATCATTCAGCTGACACTAGCTACCAGGAAGGAATAAATCTGATGATCTAAATCCCATAGCTAGGGACAGGGGTGAACTGGTGATCAAATGCATGCGGTAGGGCGTGTTTAGTTTTCAAAAAAATTTACCATCTGCAGTAAAAGAGCATGTTTACACACATGCATGGAGTACTAAATAGAGACGAAAAAATAAAACTAATTGCACAGTTCTCGGCAAAATCGCGAGGCGAATCTTTTAAGCCTAATTAGCCCATGAAAAGCCTAAGTGCTACAGTAACTCGTATGTGCTAATGACCGATTAATTAGTATCATTAGATTCGTCTCGCAGTTTCCTGATCGGTTCTGTAATTTATTTTTTTATTAATATCCAAAAACCCCTCCCGACATCCTTCCGACACATCCGATATGACACCCAAAAATTTTCACCTCTCTAACTAAACACACCCCTACACACATGCAAAGAGCCAAAGATGAAGAAGGGCTCACAATTCTTGGATCAGTCGATGATTGCTGCTGCCTTTTGTTTTGTAGGACAGGAGACCGTACTCTGCACGATTTCGGTGTGATTGGATTGGATGAGCAATTCGTTTTCCTCTTTCATTTTGTCCGCCAGCCGCAGATAAGGATTTGCCATGGAGCACGTCGGGCCTACACAAAAGTAAGCCATGCTAGCTCTTTGATTTATTTTATTTTTTTTGCCTAGAAATTTTCTTTATGGAAATTAATTAATGTTCCAGCACATACGCCGTGGATATATTCCCATCAAAAACTCTGATCCGGAGCGACATTTCTAACGACATCTCTATTAAGTATAGTACAAACATGGAAGAAAGACACCACTGCTTTCGGCATGCATTGGGCTATTGTGGTCGGTAGGTTTGAAGACTGATGAAGAGTGGTTACGTTCTTTGGAAGAAGCTTGCGAACGAGAGAATGGAGTACTACTAGGCTACTAGCTACTAGCTAGCAGATCACTGAACTGATGGAGCTCTTTCACTTTACCTTTCCCTTTCTGTTACAGAAGCAGAACAGCTGGAAGATTTACCCTAGCTAGCTACTAGTGCCCACCTACTAGTCCTCGGATGAGTGCTGATGAGGTGAAGTATTTCCATTATTCCATAGACCGTACTCCGTAGATCACAAGACTGTAAATGTGGAATATATAACGAGCATAGGAAGTTCAGCAGGCCAGAGTTTGCTCGTGTGTGCCTCTTTGATAGGGATTGGGCTTCTAAAAAAATAGAGAAGCCAGAAAAACGGCTTGGACTTCACTGTTTCTGGCTTCAGAAGCCGATTTCGGTAGAGCTTTTTTAATTGAGGCCTCCTAAAGAGGGCGTTAGTTTATATGCTCCCTTCCATCTCTAAATATGGTAATAGAAGTAGTAGGCTGAGAAATCCAACTCTTACCCTTTTCATTACAGCACTAAGATATGCTTTTGAATCTATCCTGCTAATAATTACAGGCTACAATTAACTAAGATGAATCTAATATAGGTGCAGCTAATGGCCCCGTTCGCTTCGCTGAAAAAACAAGCCGAAACACTATTCTAACTGAAAAAATAAGCTGAAAAAAATGGATTATAAGATAAGCGAACATGGTCAATATATCTTCACTAGCTGGATAAATCCAGCTAACAACAGCTAATAGATTGAGAAAGATTGGACTGCCCTTGCCACTCCCAACCTTATCTACTTTGTGCCTCATCTCCTTCCACCCGCACACGTCCCAATTCAAGCATGTTGTCGACTTGTCGCTGCCGCCCCTCATGTCGCTAACTTCTGCCATTGCTTTATCCTCGCTAACTTGTACATCTACCCTTTTCGTTACCAACCTCCTCTGCCGCAACCCATCTCCACGCCAACCTCTTCCATGAGAAACGAAGACGATGGGCGCATAAGGATGGTGGAGAAGACGAGCAAAGCAGTGAAAGCGACGATGATTGGTGATGCACGATCGCTATGCCCAGAGAAGATGCTCAGCGAGTGGATCTCACGTCAGTGCGTATGATGACACCGTTGAGAGGGCACGAAGGAGGATCTGTTATGTAAAGCTTACGAACCACAACCTCTGAACTCTACATATGTGTATTTGAGCCACTGGTTCTGAATCAAAATTCAGGTGGGGGACAACCCCCCCCCCCCCCCCCCCCCCTGAAGTTTCAAAAAAATTGAGGGTCTTTGTTGTTGGCTACTCTGTGCAGGCAGAGGAGGAGGGGCATCAACAAGTGGATCTTCATTGGGCTCGGGCTGAGTTTGAGGTCGATGGCCTATGCATAAAGTGAAGGGAAGGTGGCACTGGATTTGACTAGACGAAAAAAAAGAGAGGCAAGGGTGCCTGAGAGAGGATAGCCAATTAATCTAGTCATCTAGTATTAGCTAATGGATCTAAACAGGCTTCAGCCTCTATTCGGCTGGTATTAAATTGGTTTGTGCTGATTTGTACGGCTAATTTATTGTGAGATAGAAACACTGTTTTATGACTGATTTGTATGAGTTAAAGTTGGCTAAATAGCACATGCGAACAGGCTTAATTAAGCCTGTTAGATTCTAGTGTATCACGATAGGACAGTAGTTGTAAGTTTTAGAAACTCGTGTAGCTACTATTGTTTCATTAGTGAATGCTTGGAGTATTGATGTCTAGTCATATGTGACCTGATCGTTTGAGATTGTTGCGGCTAAGCTGTACGTGTGTCAAGTACAGAATAATAATAATAACTCGATCTATTTTTGAGCAGCACAACCCAAATAAGCTGCATCATGCACAGACATACAACTGGTACGTATCACTACCCTACGAGAGAAGTATAAAAGGTAGAGTAAGTTTATGATTTGGATCCCTGTCACATCGGATGTTTAAATATTAATTTAGAAAATTAAACATAGATTAATTATAAAACTAATTACACAGACGAAGACTAATCTATTAAATCTAATTAGTCTATGGTTTGATAATATGGTGTTATAGTAAACATGGACTAATTATGGATTAAGTAGACTTAATAGATTCGTCTCGAAAATCGATCACTATTTATGTAATTAGTTTTATAATTAGCTCATATTTAGTTCTTCTAATTAGGATTCAAATGTCCGATGCGACGTGAACTAGACTTTCCTGTGATCCAAACAGTAGCCTTGTAATCCTGCTACACGTACTGTACCGGGTATAGTGCCATTTCTGTGGCACTTTGTGCCTACGCGCATTGGGATTTGGGAATGCAGCTCAGTGTCCGAAGCTTCATTTACTCAGCTCCTAGTACGCTACAATATCATTAAATATTCCTAGCCACTAAAAGGCATATATATATATATATATATATATATATATATATATATATATATATTATATAAATTGGTTTTGTCAGACAGAAGGACGATGCTCGTCAGTCGTCCCAAATCCGTGGCGGTCCTTCTTGCATAGCCATGATGGATTGTCTGATGATTCAGTGATTAAATAGTATTTTTTTAACGATAAATTAGTGAATAGTATTTTTTAGCTTTTTTAGTAAAACGAACAGGGCCATTAGGTGCTCCTCTGGATAAAGGACCGTAGTTTATTTTGCTGCTGCTACGTTGCATCTCCATCTATCATGCACATTCTTTCATCTAGCAATTCTACTGACAGAGTTAGCACTGTCCATGCTTAGATGCATGTGAGATCACTGGTCATGCATCACTTGCTGCACTTCTAATCCAGCTCCAGCTTAAGCAGTGTCGTCGTCTCTGGAAGAAACTATCACTACTCACCTCTGCTCCTCTCAGTAGGAGGCACAAATTATTGTAACGCATGGAGCATCGAGTATTATACTGCATGAATCATCCAGCACACGTACACTTGGAACTCGTCAGTTAATTGTGGCGCGAAACTCTAAGCAAGGACAGCCAATTTTTTACCCTGCCTTTCTTAGGCCATGCTTAGTACAATATGGACATGGCTAATATACTGCCGAATATATTACCACATCGTAGGATATTTCTAGACCGAACTTATCCATCTGCTTAGCTTAGGAATGCTTAGGGGGATTGCCAATCAAGGCAGTCAAACTTCAACGCAGAAGGGTAAAAAATCTTGCATTGGAGATTTGGAGAGCCATCACTGATCAGTCACCACCTCATACAAAGGAGCCCATCAGGCCATGCCATCTCCATTTCTTTACTGCATTTTACACACCAGTAAAGATGCAGCCAGTACAACTTTCTCTCGTACCCCAACCTGGCAGTGAATGAGTGAAGTGCAGTTCCGGTTGGTCAAATCTTGCCTCGAGTTAAAGCCGGCCGGCCACAGTCGGCCATGGGCAGCCGGCTGGCTCTCCTCGTGCAGACCATGAACTGATTCGCATATCCCTTTCGCTCGCTTGCCCCTGCGCTTTTGCATGCATCCCCCTTGAATCTTTGTAGCCCAGCTTTCGCCATGGATTTCTTTCTTTCTTTCACCCCGCTTTACTGCTTTTCGTTTTGCCTCTCTAGCTGCTGTCGCGTTCTTGCTTCTCCTCTCTTTTTCTTTCCTTGGCGTTTTATCTTTTCAGACCGCAAAGTTCTGGCAAAGATCGCTGGATGCTGCGTAGTGGATACGGCCATACAGCCCCATACGGGTGGCCGGCCGGTCCCTGGCAGCTAGCTAGCTCCGGCTCCGCTCTGTACCGTCGATTTCAATTCAAAGCGTATTTGAGCTGGGAAGGGCGGCATGATTCAGCCAGGATATACTCCTACCCAAAGGAAAAGCTCACACTGCCCATGCGGTGTAACGATGACCACACTAAACAAGCACGCACGCACGCACTCAGCACGGTTATTTTCGCAGCACTGAACTGAAGTACTGAACAACAGCTTGGAAAGGGAGTGCGGTACACTCTGCTACTGGGGGTAGGAATGCTTGAAACCGTTAAAAACTAGCGCAAGGGGTTAGTGGTTGGATCACGCACCTTTTCGTCAAGATTTGCACGGCAGCCAATGCACAAGGACACAGGCAAAATCACTCACTCCACCACTAACAGTGTGCCTGAAACAAACATACATGGAGCCGTGCTGTCCTGGTAAAAAAAAAAGGGACGCAGGGGGGAAAAAAGCATTCATTCATCAGAGTGAACATTGTTCACTGAACATCCAGGTAAATAGCTTTCTTTCGTGACTCTTTGCTCAGTCATGTGTGACCAAATAACTCCCGGACCATTTAGGGCCAGTTTGGTTCCTTTAGTCCGCGGACTAAAGTTTAGCCCGGATTCTGTTGGGTTCCAGGGACTAAAGTCCATTAATGCAGTTGTATAAAGACAATATTACCCCTGTTGAGATAAAGATATTACAGCTGCTGGCCACGGGTGGGATGTGAAGTAATGAGGGGCGGGATTGTCTCCAGAACACTTTAGTCCAGTTTAGTCACCCCCTCATGGACTAGAGGACTAAACCCTTTAGTCCAAATTTTAGTCCATGTGTTCGGCATTTTAGGGACTAAAAGTGAGCATTTTAGTCCACATTTAGTTTAGTCCATGGAACCAAACAGGCCCTTAGATGCGGACCTGAGCCATGCATGTCCAGAAGCCAGGATAAGCGCATGAAAGAGTACATACTCCACATGAAACTCGACAGAAACATCTCGCCATATATGCCTGCTTGGCTGCTTCACTTCATCTCGCCTGATCTTCGTACCATGATGGTGTAGTGGTTGGCGGCTGACCACGCAGCCTTCCGCAGATTCTTTGGTTCTTTCTGATAGATCATTGAGATCGACTAGCACTAGATGTGGCGTGTATGAATTTAAATTTAGGATACGGTAAACCCTAGAATATGAACTAGTGCTAGAAAATAGAGACAGAGAGGTATGTGGTGTTAGCAAACCATCGGTCGTCTTGGAGGTTGACGAGCTGGCCATGGCGTCAGTGTCGGTGATGCGGTGAAGGCGTAGAGCAGCAGTGGAGTCCGGCGACGGTGTGGACGTCGCAGTGGAGGCGCGGTCGCAGAGGCGGCGATGAAGACGCGGCGGTGGCGGCTTCCCGTCGCTGGCAGCGCCCCCTCTTAGATCGGCTTAGGGTTAGAATGTAGGTGGGGTTTGTGGCGGCTTAGGTGAACCTCGTGCCTTGTGCCTCGGCCCCACCTCACTTTTATGGCGCTGTGCGACGGGGGCCCACAACCATAGATAGGGTTGGGAACCCCGATCAGGGCGCGGATCAAGGGCCCAATTGGCCATTGGGCCAAGTTGGTAGAGATCAACCTAACATTCTCCCTATTGATCTCACCTTATGATTTAAACTTAACTTACTTTATCTTTTCCCATTCCATCACATATCAGTGCATAGAGAGTGCCTCATCGTCACGGTCAGTTGCCATTAGATTAACACCTACAATGTACCTCATGTTTGAAGCAGATTCTCATCTAGGCCATTATTGTCCAAGAATCATAGGCTTTCTCTTAAACCCATGCCGACTAAGTGTTCTCTGAACACGTTGAGTGGTAAACCTTTTGTAAGCGGATCGCGAGCATCTTTTCTGTACTTATATGCTCAAGACTAATTATATTATCCCGGACTTTGTCTTTCACAACATAATACTTTATGTCAATGTGTTTGGCAACACCACTTGACTTATTGTTGTGAGCATAACATACTGTTGGATTATTATCGCAGTATAACTTGAGTGGCTTATATATGTCATCTACCACTTTCAACCCGGGCATGAACTTCTTGAGCCAATTCACCTGCCCGGTGGCATCATAACACGCTATAAACTCGGCATACATCATAGACGATGTAGTGATGGTTTGCTTTGAGCTTTTCCACGATATAGCTCCTCTTGCGAGAGTAAATATATATTCTGACGTGGATTTTCTATTATCTCTTGCATAATCTGAATCTGAACACCCCTCTATGTGTAGGGAATCAGATCTTCTGTATGTTAGCATGAGACCTTTTGCCTTGCAAGTAACGCAAAACTTTCTTACTAGTCTCTAGTGTTCTATTCCTGGATTACTCTGATATCCGCCAAGTAACCCAGTAACAAATGCTAAGTTAGGGCGTGTACACACTTGAGCATACTGTAAACTTTCGACAGCTGAAGCATGTGGAACCGCTTTCATTTGATCGATCTCATATTGGTTCCTAGGACATTGAAATTCCCCAAATCTATCGCCCTTGACTATGGGAGCAGGTGAAGGCTTATAATTTTGCATACTGTATTTTTTAAAACCTTTTCTAAGTATGCCTTTTGTGATAGTCCTAAACCCCCTTTTCTCTATCTCGATGAATCTCTATTCCGAGAACGAACAAAGCTTCACCGAGATCCTTCATATCAAACTTCGAGGACAAGAACTTCTCCGTTTCTAGTACTAGATTAACATCACTACTAGCAAGTAAGATATCATCCACATACAAGATTAAAAAATTTTATTTCCCATTCTTTAACTTTGCATAAATGCAATTGTCCTCTATATTTTACTGAAACCTAAACTTTCTTATTGTACTATCAAACTTTAAATACCACCGTCTTGATGCTTGTTTTAATCCGTAAATTGATTTCTTCATACGGCATTCCATACGTTCTTTTCCTTCCACAACAAAACCTTTTGGTTGTGCCATGTAAACATTTTCCTCCAAATCCTCGTTTAGAAACGTTGTCTTTACATCCATCTGATGTAATTCTAAATCGTAATGTGCTTCAAGCACCATTATAATTCTAAAAGAATCCTTACATGAGACTGGAGAAAATATCTCATTGTAATATATGCCTTCTCTTTGTGTGAAGCCTTTCGCCACAAGTCGCGCTTTAAATCTTTCTACGTCCCCTTTGGAGTCATGTTTAGTTTTATAGACCCATTTACAGCCTACTGTCTTGACTCCTTTAGAAATTGTTTCTAAGTCCCAAACACCATTGGTATTCATTGATCTTATTTTATCTTGTATGACTTCAAGACACTTTGATGAGTGAGTGCTTCTCATGGCTTCTTCAAATGAGGTGGGATCAACCTCCATTTGAAATTCTTCACATTCATAGACTTCGTAGTCATCAGGAATGGCTGATCTCCTGACTCTTTGAGACCTTCTAGGGGCCTCATTAGTTGACGCTTGTTCTATATGAGGCTATTGTTGCTCTTCCTCATGTGTGACAACGGGTTCTATGGGATCCTAAATGATAGGTTCCTCATGTACATTTATTATTGCCACAGGAGAACTAACAACAGGTGTTGTTACTACAGTGTCATGCACTGTTGGTACAACAACAACAGGTAGCGTGAAGAATGGTTCCTGAACCATCGGAGTGGGCATATATACCCGCTTCTCTTCAAAATTAATTTCTAACGCTACCATGCTCCCCTTGACCATATCATCGTCTAAGAACACAGCGTGTCTCGTTTCTATAAACTTTGTATGTCTGTCAGGACAATAGAAGCGATAACCTTTTAACTTTTCTAGATAGCTAATGAAATGGCAACTGACTATCTTGGAGTCTAGCTTCCCTATGTTTGGATTAAAGACTTTAGCCTCAGCTTAGACAACCCCACACACATAAATAATTAAGTGAGGATTCCTTTCTTGTCTATAACTCATATGGTGTTTTGGACACCGACTTGCTTGGCACTCGATTAAGAATATGAATGGCGGTTTTAACGTATCCATCTATAAACTTATCGGTAGAGTAGAGTAACTTATCATACTTATCACCATATCCATTAAGGTACGGTTGCGTCTTTCAGCTAGAGTATTCTGCTGAGGCTCGCTCGGTGTGGAGTACTGGGCAACTATGCCATTTTCCTGTAAAAACCTTATAAAAGGTCTAGGAACTTGGCCATATAGGGTATGTCGACTGTAGTACTCTCTCCCATAGTCGGATCTTACTACTTTAATCTTTAAGTTATGCTGATTTTCTACTTCAGCCTTAAATATCTTAAATTTATTCAATGCTTCTGATCTTTCTTTAATTGGATAAATATAGCCAAAACGAGAATAATAATCTGTGAATGTTATAAATAAATCATAACCATCCACACTCTTCACAGGAAAAGGACCACAGATGTTTGTGTGAACTATTTCTAAAATTCCTACGCTTCGTTTGACATCTTTCTTTATTTTTTAACATACTTTTCTTTTATGCAATCAATGCATTATTCTAAATCTAAAAATTCTAAAGGCGGAAGAATTGATTTCTTAATCAATCGCTCTATTCTCCTCCTCGAAATATGGCCTAAATGACAGTGCCATAATTTCGATGATAAATCATAAATTCTCTTCCACTTATTTGTTGCATTTATAGACGAGGAAGCATTCTCATTCTCAGTTCTCACAGCATCACATTCTCAAAAAGTGATAACAAATAAAGCTTGTCTTGTTGAAAGGCAAGACCAACACACTTATTATTAAACACAATGTGACATTTGCCATTACCAAATATGGCAATCATATCCATCATCGTCTAGACGTAAAACACTTATCAAATTTCTACGCAAAGAGGGTACATAAAGGACATATGAAAGCTAAAGTACAAAACCACCATCTAATTCTAGAGAGAGATCTCCAATGGCTTCAACTTCAGCTTCAACTCTATTTGCTACTTTAATTCTTCTTTCTCCTCTTTGCAGGGTCCTCCTCGTATAGAATTTCTGTAATGAATTTGCAACATGAATAGTTATACCTGAATCAATCCTACAAGTAGATTTTTCATAACTTAAATAAAAGGATTTATCTATGAATGTAATAAAGTCCTCACCTCTCTTCAAAAGGCTCTTCAGAAAATCTGGACAGTCCCTCTAGTAATGTCCATACTTCTTGCACCATTTGCATTGATCCTTGTCAACTTGGGCATTGTTGTTCTTCTGATGGTGATCATTCTAAGGGGCTTTCCCTTGAGGTTTGACATTCTTGTTAAAATTCTTCTTTTTATTATCCTTCACATGGTTAGCAGAGTCACCATATGAGCTTTTAAGCCTCTCCTCTTCTTGCACACACATTGCAATGAGCTTCTCAATGTCCCATTTGTCGGGCTACATGTTGTAATTAACAACAAAAGTTTCATACTCTTTAGGCAATAAAGCAAAAATCAAATGAATCAGAAACTCATCCTTGAGCCCCAAATCCATTGGCTTGAGCTTGGAAGCCATGTTGCTCATCTTCAATATTTGTTCTCTTATCCCTCCACTAGAGTATTTCTCATTGAATAACTTCTTTATCATTGTACTAACATAAGCCTTTGAAGAGCTAGTAAACTAACTCTCCACTTTCTTGAGATACTTAGTGGCGGTGTCACAATCTGGGATTGACCCCCTTATTGTATTTGAAATAGTGAACTTAGCCACCATCGAGCACTTGCGGTTCGAAATGTCTTATTTCTTACGATCAAGATCGTATTTTATTCTCACTTCTATATGATCTCGCTGTCGAGCAGTGAAATCAGCATCAGTTTTATTTTTCTTCCCTCACCGAATCCACTGGCTCAGTAGGACACGAAGAGGTAAGCGCTAGGTCATTTTCAGACAGCGCAAGTGCTAATTCATACTTCTCTCGCCATATACGATAGTTGCCCTCTTCAAGAGACGGAATTGTGCGAGATAAATGCCATAGGGTTAAGTCATGAAAAACACCATCAAAGATAGTGAGGAAATATGACTTAATAATTGCATGCCTTAATTTAACGTTGGTCAAAATTAAAACATATAACATATAATATTCTTCTACATTAATTCTACATCACCGTTGGGCAAAAATAGAATTATTGCATAAAAAAAGATTATAATATTGCTATTATCAACGTTGGTCAGAAAAATAACATTATTATAATTTAAATAACTGCCCTTCAAATTAAATCCTTCCGTTGGTTCGAATTTAATTAGAAGATAATAAACGTTAAACTCTACAGCGGAAACATGAAAAAATAATTTATCTACTTTTCAGAAGCATTTTACTGTACTCATCTATTCTCTAAAAAAAATTATCCCGTTGGTTCAAATTTTGATAGAGATTTAAACTAGACAAAAATCATAAAAAATTGCTTCTGAAAAAGAATAAACAAATTCATAATCGTTACCGTGCATTCGGGCCAAAATTCACCCGCGCATCGCGCGTTGTCGCGGCCCAGCAGCGAATTCCAGCCCGGTCAGCCACGCGCGCCGCACTGTCCCCACGCCTAGGCCGTAACCTGGGCCTAGGCCGAGAATTGCTTCGCCCGCCTAGGCTGAAAGCTAGCCCGAGCGCCTGGAGCCGTCCATCGCGATCCGACGGCCGAGCGTTGTTCTCGGCGGAATAAAATTGCGCGCTCGTCGGTTCTCCCGAACCCTAACCCGGTTTGCTCTTCTCCCTTCTCTCTCTGCGCCACGACAGCCGGCTTTCTCTCCCTTTCTCACCCAAAACCACGGCGACCAGAGAGAAAAAGGAATGGCGGCGCCGCCGCAGGCCCCCTCGCCGACGCACGCGTTCGCCCTAGGGTGAGCGCGCCGTCGTCGAGCGGTCCTGTGATGATGCCCTAGCCGGTGCTCGCGCGCGTGGCGCTTTCTTCCCTCGTGCCGGCGAGGCGCGCGGCGGGTCCTTCTTCCCACGCGCGGTGGTGTCGACGGTGATGAAGAAACCAGGTAGGTTCCTCCCCCTCTCTGTCCGTTTTGTTTCTAGGGTTAGGGTTAGGGTTTCTATCCGATTCGTAAATCGAATCCCCTCCTTCTACTTTCTTGATCTGGTCTACCCCAAAGGCTAGATCTACGTCTAGTAAGCTCTGATACTATTGATAGATCATTGAGATTGACTAGCAGTAGATCTAGCATGTATGAACTTGAATTTAGGATATGGTAAACCCTAAAATATGAACTAGTGCTAGGAAACAGAGAGAGAGAGAGAGAGAGAGAGGGGATGTGGTGTTAGCAAACCATCGGTCGCCTTGGAGGTAGACGAGTTGGCCATGGCGTCACTGTCGGTGTTGGTGACGTGGTGAAGGCGTAGAGCAGCAGTGGAGTCCGGCGACGGTGTGGACGTCGCAGTGGAGGCGCGGTCGTAGAGGCGGCGATGAAGATGCGGCGGTGGCGGCTTCCCGTCGCTGGCAGCGCCCCTCTCTAGATCGGCTTAGGGTTAGGATGTAGGTGGGGTTTGTGGTGGCTCAGGTGAAACTCGTGCCTTGTGCCCCTTTCCCACCTCCCTTTTATGGCGCTGTGCGACAGGGGCCCACCAACCATAGTTAGGGTTGGGAATTCCGATCACGACACGGATAAAGGTCCAATTAACCATTAGGCCAGGTTGATAGAGATCAACCTAACACTTTCAGGCCAAACACACAAAGCAGCATGCACGAGTAGCTGCCAGGAGAACACTTGGTCCGGTTGGAATGATGTGTATGCTAGTGTCATTTCCTGACATCAACCGGTGGGTAGAGCTGTAGCCGCCATGATCGGACCGACGACGCAACCATGCACGCGGCAGCACAGGCCCACGAGGCCTACTTCCTCAGCCTCAGGCCTCATCCCCTCGAGCGGCAACAGTGCGCGGCCGTGGACCGCGGTAAAAGAGTGGCACGGGTTCGCAACAACCACTCTCTACCCCGCTCGGGCTAGGCTGCGGATGATAAAGGCAGAGATGTCGAGGCGTGGACCTAGTTCCTAGTATGCCCTGCCTGCAGGTGATCCAAATTCGTAGCGGAATATCCTTCTGCTGGCGCGAATATATTCTCTGCGTTAGGTCGGTCTACGAGTTTAGCAGCGTTCATGGTGTGGGCCTGTCTAACTGGAGCACGTTCATGGTGGTTAAGCATCTGCACGAATGGCTTGTGGCCTTTCGCAGAACAGTGTTTTTTTTAATCTCTTCGCAGAACAGTGGCTGGCCGCCAACCAGACGTTTTGCGAACCGTCACAACAAGCTCATACTCGTCTTGTCTGCGAAACGAAGCCTACATCGCGCACAAATAGAGCAGCCCGCTAGTGGCCCAGTAGTGGCTGGCCCATGTAAACCTGTCACAGGCAGCCCACGTGCGAACTGGGTAAGGCATATCGCCCTGTGGATGCGCTAGCAGGTTATTAAGCCTTTTCCTTTTTCTGGATACTCAAAAAATATTCTTTTTCCGTTTTCTTTTCTTTGGGCTCCCGGTTTTCTTCTAATCCTTGTATCAATAATTTGTTGTTATTTTATTGCCAATTTTTCATGAATTTTTTTTTGCATGCATTCGAAATTTTGCAAATCTTGACCTAAAAAAATTGAAATCTAATTAATCGGAGGTGATCCATGAACTAGCTCACGAATGTCGTTAACCAGGAGCATTCTGAGGCCCCGAGAACTATAAGACCACATCGAACGAATCAGGTTTGTCCTTCCATGCTTGATATTCAACACAGGGCACGATGAGTCGGATGCGATGCAGAACAAGAGGGGCAGACACCATATATCAAAGAAAAACGTGAGGCATGTTGGATCTAATCCATTGGCTACAAATTAAATCTGGTTGATATGGTGGCCCAGAAAACCTGTTTATGGGCTAGACAGACGTATTTTAAAGTAAGGAATACACATAATTTCTCGTCAGTGTTTCAAATCACCGACTAGTAATTTTGTGATTTACGCGTCTGACCCGGATGATGTGCTCGGAGGACACAAAAATTTATACTGGTTCGGGTGGAATATTCCTACGTTCAGTCTGCTGCTGCTCTTGTTACCGGCACTAGTTTGTAGTAGGGGTTACAAACGGGCGAGAGAGAGAGAGAGCAGGTCCCAAGTCTCTGTTGAGAAGATCGAACGGAGTTGAGTCTCGTTGAGCTCGTTTTCGCCGTGCCCTTCGTGGGGCGTCCTGCTTCCCCTTTTATAGATGAAGGGGAAGGCGCAGGTTACATGAGAGAAAGAGAAAGAGAAATAGAGAAAAGCGAAGAGGATTAAGGCCTCTGAGATCGCAGCGCCCTTCATCTCCTTTTACGCGGGTCCCATCGGTCCTGTAGATGTTGACGGGGACGGCTCCACGTCGCGACCCTGTTCATCACTGGTGCTATATGCGGGCGTCGTCAGCCGGTCGTGGCGCTCCATTCCGTTCCGGCGGGCGGCATGGTTAGTAGATACGCCGGTCGGAAGTCATACGGGGATTACATAGCATAGCGCCGGCATGCCCGACACTATTGACGACATGAGTCCTCAGGTATGGCCCGTCGTGGCTGCGGGTCATGTCAAGACGCGTCTACTCCCTTTCTGGTGTCAGAAGTTTGATTCTGGGTTCGTACTCTTAGACCTGCAGTAGTTGGAGGCGGTACGGACCCCCGTCGTGCGAGGCGGAATCCCCCTTCGAGGGGTCTGGCGAGGCGGAATCCCCCTTCGAGGGGTCTGGCGAGGCGAAGTCCGCGCTAGAGGGGTCGAGTGAGACGGAGCCCGTGCCCTCGGGGTCAGACGTGACGAAGTCCGTGCCCTCGAGGTCAGACGTGACGGAGCCCGTGCCCGAGAGGTCTGGCGAGACAGAGCCCGCGCCCTCGGGGTCAGGCATGACGGAGCCTGCGCCCTCGGGGTCGGGCGACACGGAGTCCGCACCCTCGAGGTTGGATGAGATGGAGTCCGTACCTTCGTTATTGGGTAAGATCAAAATACGCTCTCGACCATCCGGGCAAGTTAGCGTTTGTGGCTATCAGCTTCTTTATTCCAAGTATCCATAATACTGATACCTGACACGTCTGGTAAAGAATGCAAGCTGGGATTTGAATTTGTGGCAGAAATGCACATGCTTCCAATAGATCAATAGCAGTTGGAGCCTGCAGTGATGTTAGCGAAGAAGCAACTTCTCCAATTAAATGGGGTCTCTTGCTGATAACAGCCTGTCAAAACCTATGTGCTGGAACCAAATTTGAAAGGTCCATTACTTCCAATTTTATCTAATAATTCAGGGGCACAACACTAGCACGAGTTAATAGTGGGTGCACTGTCCTAGCTAGATCGGTAATACTATCACTCGAACGTCCGATGTACCAGACGCGCGTCAGAGAGCAACTCGATCGGCGCCTCGCCTTATCCGCCCGCTTGACTCCCTCCCCATCCCATCCCATGTCCGCGTGCCTCAGTTCTCTAACTCTGCTTGCCCTCTCCTCCTCCCCGCTCCTCCACTCTCTCGCTCTGCTCCCCTCCCTCCCTCCGCGACCTCCATGCCACGACGGCGGCGGCTTCCGGCGAGCCACCCCTCCCTCCCTTCCTTCCTCCCTCCTCCCCTCCCTCCCTCCATGACCTCCATGCCACCGGAGAGGAGGGCGACGATGGCGGCTTCTGGCAAGCCGCCCCTCCCTTCCTCCCTCGCTTTGCGACCTCCATGCAACCAGAGAGGACGGCGACGATGGCGCTTCCGGCGAGGTAGGTGGGTCCTTCTCTAGATCTGAGCCCTTCTCCTCCTCTCTCTCCTCCTCCTCATCTGGATTTGAGCTCTCCTTCTCCTTCTCCTCCTCCTCCTCCTCCTCCTCCTCCTCTGGATCTAGTTCTGAGGGACGCGGGGGTAGCTAGGATTCCGACGAGCTCTGTTGCAGTAGGTTTGTTTTCCTGTTGCAACAAGTAATATTTCTTTGTTGCATCTTGCATCGAGCTTTTTGTTTCTGTTGTTTTGTAGTAGCGTCGTTTTATTGTTGCAACAAGCAATATTTCTTTGTTGTATTAGCTTCTCTTTTTTTCTGATGTTGCATCTCGCATTGCGTTTTTGTTTCTGTTGTTGCAGTAGTGTTGTTTCGCGGTTGCAACAAGTATTTTTTCTTTGTTGCATTTAGTCTTTTTTTTCCTGATGTTGCATCTCGCACTACGCTTTTTGTTTTCTGTTGTTGCAGCAGCTTTAGTTTACTGTTGCAACAAATAATGTTTCTTTGTTGCATTAGTCTTTTTTTCTGATGTTGCATCTCGCATTGTGCTTTTGTTTCTGTTGGTGCAGTACCTTTGGTTTGCTGTTGCAACAAGTAATTTTTCTTTATTGTATTAGTTTTTTTTTCTGATGTTGCATCTCATATTGCAGTAGCTTTGTTGTATTGTTGCAGTCGCTCTTGTTCTGATGCTGCAGTAGACTTGTTTTATTGTTTTCACCTCACATTGCGCTTTATTTGATGTTGCAAACATTTTTCTGATGGGAGTGCGTTGGGGGCGGGCGAGGTTGGGGGCCGGATGGGAAACCCGTTCTATTCGATCCGTTCCGTGGGGTCCGTGCACGTTAGGGATGGGCGGGTTCCGGGCATGTTCGGCTGGTATTAAAGCCGGCTGATAAGCCGAGTAAAGTTGTTTTGTTATAAGAGAAAAACACTGTAGATTCTAGCTGATAAGCTCAAGCGAACTGGCCCTCTGTTTATGGGGAGCGAAGGAAGGACGGTTACGATCTCTATTCTGTTCCGTGCGGAGGACAGGCATGATCCCGTGCGGGAGGGCAAGGCGCGGTACGAAGAGCCCGGCGTCCGGACGCTAGCGTTCGGATCGGACGTCCAGACGCTAGCAGTTGTGTAGCTAGATGTGTTGTGCTTGGTCCTTGAGAAGGGGAACCCAGTGCCTGCACTGCACAGTTCGGACGGCCCTGAACTAGACGTGTCCCTAGCAAGTAGCAAGCGAAGCGGCTCGCCAGCAAAGCCGCAGCACGCGCGTCTCTCTCGCCATGCTGCTCCAACGGCCCACGGTCAGGCGATCCCCTCATCCCCAGCAAGTCCAGCTGCGGCCAGGGGCGCTCGGGGCCAACCTGTCGGGCACCCACCCAACAAGGCTCCCATTTCATATCCCGACGCTGCCCGTGCCCTGCCTGGCAGCTTCCTCGTGTGCAACAATTAAAAGACGGGGGCGCCTTGACTTGGGCGGCCTCGGCCCTCGGCCCTCGGCCCTCGGCAAGATCTCGCATCCAGCCGCACGGGGGAAGGAGCGGAGGGCGCCGGGCGCCGGGCGCCTGGCCACCGAACCGAACCGGTCGCGTGGGCGAGGCAATTCAGCGAAGTCGCGCGGTCGTGCGCTGTGCCAGTGCCACCGGTGCTTCCTTCCTGCGACTGCGAAAGCGCGTCCGTCTGCGTGGGCGTGGCTACGTCCTCGTCCGGCGACCAGGGAAGATCCTGACGTGCCGAAACCGAGATGACTTCATGTGCGCCGCATCGGCTAGCGGATACGGAATCTGTCACAGCTCGGCGGCGACCCAAGAAAACCGTGGTGAGTCGGTCCGCTCGCGCGTGCTAGGTAGCGCCGGCGTAGCAGAAGCAGAACTGGCCAGGGTGAAGAAAATCTTAAAGTGCAGGGGTTTGCAGCTGCGGAACCGTGTGCAATGCGTGCGCTCTGGCCAGATCTCGGCTTGCCAGGTAAAACACGCTTCGCCACCAGTTATGCACGTCCCAGGATGAGTAGAAGTTGCTGGAGCCGCCCGGTACATGTCCAATTGCAAAGGCACCTGTTCTACTAAATTCAAAAAAGGCGAAACCTTTTCTTAACCTGGTCATTGAGTCGTCTCCATTAAACTACACAAGCTCTGCGCACAGGAAGGTGTAACTGGACACATACTTCGTGGCCCTCTTGCTGAACAATGCCTACGTACCGTTAGTCTAAAGCTAACCTTATTTTTTGTCACAGGCAGCCCACGTGCGAACTGGGTAAGGCATATCGCCCTGTGGATGCGCTAGCAGGTTATTAAGCCTTTTCCTTTTTTCTGGATACTCAAAAAAATATTCTTTTTCCGTTTTCTTTTCTTTGGCTCCCGGTTTTCTTCTAATCCTTGTATCAATAATTTGTTGTTATTTTATTGCCAATTTTTCATGAATTTTTTTTGCATGCATTCGAAATTTTGCAAATCTTGACCTAAAAAAATTGAAATCTAATTAATCGGAGGTGATCCATGAACTAACTCACGAATGTCGTTAACCAGGAGCATTCTGAGGCCCCGAGAACTATAAGACCACATCGAACGAATCAGGTTTGTCTAAATATGAATCAGATTTCGGAGTTTGTCCTTCCATGCTTGATATTCAACACAGGGCACGATGAGTCGGATGCGATGCAGAACAAGAGGGGCAGACACCATATATCAAAGAAAAACGTGAGGCATGTTGGATCTAATCCATTGGCTACAAATTAAATCTGGTTGATATGGTGGCCCAGAAAACCTGTTCATGGGCTAGACAGACGTATTTTGGCCTTGTTAGGATGGTGCTAAAAAAGCACTGTGCATGGCTGAGATTTACTGTGCACAGATGATTTTCTCTCACAAATTCCTTCAAATTCATCCAGATTCCTTCAGATTCCTCCAAGCGAAAGTAAGGAATACACATGCTTTTTTGTCAGTGTTTCAAATCATCGACTAGTAATTTTGTGATTTACGCATCTGGCCCGGATGATGTGCTCGTAGGACACAAAAATTTATACTGGTTCGGGCGGAATGTCCCTACGTTCAGTCTGCTGCTGCTCGTGTTACTGGCACTAGTTTGTAATAGGGGTTACAAATGGGCGAGAGAGAGAGCAGGTCCCAAGTCTCTGGTGAAAAGGTCGAACAGAGTTGAGTCTCGTTGAGCTCGTTTTCGCCGTGCCCTTCGTGGGGCGTCATGCTTCCCCTTTTATAGATGAAGGGAAAGGCGCAGGTTACATGAGAGAAAGAGAAAGAGAAAGAGAGAAAAGCGAGGAGGAATAAGGCCTCCGGGATCGCAGCGCCCTTCATCTCCTTTTACGCGGGTCCCATCGGTCTTGTAGATGTTGACGGGGACGTCTCCACGTCGCGACCCTGTTCATCACTGGCGCTATATGCGGGCGTCGTCAGCCGGTCGTGGCGCTCCATTCCATTCCGGCGGGCGGCATGGTTAGTAGATACCCCGGTCGGAAGTCATACGGGGATTACATAGCATAGCACCGGCATGCCCGACACTATTGACGACATGAGTCCTCAGGTATGGCTCGTCGTGGTTGCGGGTCACGTCAAGACGCGCCTACTCCCTTTCTGGTGTCAGAAGTTTGATCCTGGGTTTGTACTCTTAGACCTGTAGTAGTTGGAGGCGGTATGGACCCCGTCGTGCGAGGCAGAATCCCCCTTCGAGGGGTCTGGCGAGGCGAAGTCCGCGCTAGAGGGGTCGAGTGAGACGAAGCCCATGCCCTCGGGGTCAGACGTGACGGAGTCCGTGCCCTCGGGGTCAGATGTGACGGAGCCTGTGCCCGAGAGGTCTGGCGAGACAGAGCCCGCGCCCTCGGGGTCAGGCATGACGGAGCCTACGCCTTCGGGGTCGGGCGACACGGAGCCCGCACCCTCGGGGTTGGACGAGATGGAGTCCGTACCTTCGTTATCGGGCAAGACCAAAATACGCTCTCAACCATCCGGGCAAGTTAGCGTTTGTGGCCATCAGCTTCCTTATTCCAAGTATCCCTAATACTGATACCCGACACTTCTAGTAAAGAATGCAAGCTGGGATTTGAATTTGTGGCAGAAATGCACATGCTTCCAATAGATCAATAGCAGTTGGGGCCTGCAGTGATGTTAGCGAAGAAGCAACTTCTCCAATGAAATGGGGTCTGATGCTGATAACAGCCTGTCAAAACCTCTGTGCTGGAACCAAATTTGAAAGGTCCATTACTTCCAATTTTTTTTTCTAATAATTCAGGGGCACAACACTAGCATGAGTTAATAGTGGGTGCACTGTCCTACCTAGATCGGTAATACTATCACTCGAACGTTTGATGTTCTGGACGCGCGTCAGAGAGCAACTCGATCGGTGCCTCGCCTTATCTGCCCGCTTGACTCCCTCCCCATTCCATCCCGTGTCCGCGTGCCTGAAAGCTCTAGTTTGGTTTTGGTGAATTGATGAAACCCTAAGTGCTAACCTAGTTTATCAAGTGATCATGTGATAGGTAGCACACTTCAAGTGGAAAAGCTAATGAAGATCATAACATGACAATAGTGATGACATAGCGATGATCAAGGGCTTAAACTTGAAAAGAAGAAAGAGAAAAACAAAATGCTAAAGGCAAAGGTATAATCCATAGGAGCTATTTTGTTTTTGGTGATTGAGACACTTAGAGAGTGTGATCACATTTAGGTTTGATAGCCATACTATTAAGAGGGGTGAAACTCGTATCGGAATACGGTTATCAAAGTACCACTAGATGCTCTAACTCATTGCATGTGCATTTAGGATCTAGTGGAATGCTAACACCCTTGAAAATATTTGTGAAAATAGGCTAACACATGTGCACAAGGTGATACACTTGGTGGTTGGCACATTGGAGCAAGGGTGGAAAAGTTAGAAGTGAAAATAGAGGTGATGCTGGCGTCGGTCAACTGACCGGACGCTGGATCCAAAAGCACCGGACGCTGACTGGCTGCGTCTGGTCATGTTGACTGGCGGTACAGAGGCTAGGGTTTACCACCGGACGCTGGGCTGTGTCTGGTCGAGGTGGACCGGACACGTCCGGTCGAGGAAAACCAGGTTTCGACCCTTACTGTACTCAACCGGACGCTGAGGCTCCAGCGTCCGGTCAGTTTTTACCGGAGCGTCCGATCAGCGTTATAACCGTTGAAAACTGACGAACAACGTTTGAAACTGATGATACGTGGTGTTCATCTATGGACCGGACGCTGGGTCCAGAGTTCGGTCAGTTAGATCGGAGCGTCCGGTCAGAGCGCAGAGTACCCAGTGAAGGGGTACAACGGCTCTATTTTGTGGGGGCTTCTATTTAAGCTCTATGGCCGGCTGTGGCTCACATCTTTGGCCATTTTTTATTGACATAGCAACCTTGTGAGCCTAGCCAAAGTCCTTCCACTCATCTCTATTATTGATTCATTATCATAGTGAGATTGGAAGTGATCCAAGTGCATTGCTTGAGTGATTGCATCTAGGGGCACTTGGTGTTCGTGTTTCGCTATGGATTTCGCTTGTTACTCTTGGTGGTTGCCGCCACCTAGACGGCTTGGAGCAGCGAGGATCGTCGAGCGGAGGTGGTGATTGTCTCCGGCTCTGATCGTGGTGATTGTGAGGGGTTCTTGACCTTTCCCCCGACGGAGAGCCAAAAGGTACTCTAGTGAATTGCTCATGGCTTGTGTGATCCTCATCTTGTGTTGGTTGTGCGGCACCCTATTGAGGGTTTGGCGTGTGAAGCCAATTAGCGCGTGAACCTTCAAGTGAGTGAATCGCCACAACGAGGAGTAGCTTGTCGGCAAGCAAGTGAACCTCGGTAAAAATCATTGTGTTTATTCTTTGATTCTGAGGTGATTGGTCTCCATTGTTAATCATCCTTATGATTGATTGGTTCACTCCTCTACACGGCGGTATAACTATCTTGATCACTCTCTTTACATTATCACAAACTAGTTGATAAGCTCTTTAGTGTAACTAGTTATGAGAGCTTGCTTGATTGGTTGGTGTGGCTCTTTAGTTAGTCTTTGAGAGCACACTAACATAGAGTAGTGTCATACCTCTTGTGTGAATCGACACTATCTAAACTAGAATTGTGGTAGGTGGCTTGCATTTTGAGTAGGCTAGCACAACACTTGCTTCGCCTCATAATTGTCTAACCTTTTGTTAAGTGTTGTTGTAGAAATTTTATTAGGCTATTCACTCCCCCTCTAGCCATTAGGACCTTTCAAGTGGTATCAGAGCCGATGTCACCGTTATTTGAGGCTTAACAACCTTCGGTGTTAAAATGGCTCAAATCAACAATACCAAGAAGCCACCCCAATTTGATGGCATAAATTATCCTTATTGGAAGTCAAAGATGACCACACATATGAAGTCAATCAATAGAAGGGTGTGGAAGGTGGTAGAAACTAAAATTGAGATTGGTGATCCAAAGAATCCTACCGCCGCCGAAGAAGTGCTTCTCCAAAACAATGACATTGCTCTAAGTGCCATTCATGATGCAATTGATGAAAGAACATTTGAGCAAATCAAGAATATTGAGATGGCACATGAAGCTTGGAAGAAGTTGGAAGAATTATTTGAGGGCACTCAAGCCGTGAAGGGTGCAAAGGCATATATTCTCAAAGAGAAGTTTACAAGCTTCAAGATGAAGGATGATGAGAATGTGCCGGAGATGTTCCATAGGCTTCAAGTGCTCATCAATGATCTCAAAGCATTTGGAGAAGAGGTGAAGGACAAGGACTTCTCCCACAAGTTCTTGAGATGCTTACCTTCAAGATTTGGTACATTGGTCACCATTCTAGTGAGAAGCGGTTTGGACACCATGACACCAAACCAAGTATTGAGAGATATAATGACCGATGATACCTATAGAGATGATGATGAGAAGGAAGAAAAGAAGGAGAAGAAAGATGAGCAGAAGGATGAGAAGAAGAAGAGCGTGGCATTCAAAGCCACATCATCCAAGGGCAAAGCAAAGCAAGAAACATCAAGTGAAGAAGATAAATCATGGGATGATGATGATGATGAGAAGATGGCTCTATTTGTCAAGAGATTTGGCAAGTTCATGGTGAAGAAGGGCTACCGTGCTAGAAGAAAGAAGTCTTCTTCCAAGAACAAAGAAGAGTCAAGAAGGTGCTTCAAATGTGGAAGCAAAGATCATCTTGTTGCTCAATGCCCATACAATAGTGAAAATGATGATGACAACAAGAAGAACAAGAAGGATAAGAAGGAAAAGAAAGAAAAGAAGGACAAGATGGCCTTCAAAAAGAAAAAGGGTGGTTCATATGTAGTCACTTGGGATAGTGATGCTTCCTCAAGTGATGATGATGATAGTGATGATCACAAGACCACTAAGAAGAAGGTTCTTTCAAGTATTGCCATCAATGAGAAGCCTTCTCTCTTCGAATCTTCATCATGCTTCATGGCTAAGGCCACTAAGGTACAATCTTGTGATGATGAAAGTGATGAAGAACACGTTGATAATAATGAACATGAAAGTGAAAATGATAGTGATAGTGATGATGATGAACCTACTAAAGATGAATTATTTGATATGCTAGAAGATGTTAAAGAACACTTTGACGTTAAGAGAAGGGAATGCAAGAGCTTGAATAAGGAGGTAAAAGCCCTTAAGCAAGCCCTTGATGAGCTCAAAGCAACCCATGAGAAGCTAGAGGTAGCACATGAGAAGCTTGGCAAGGCTCACAAAAAGCTTGAAAAAACTCATTCCACTTTGCTTAATGAACAAGATAAGAAGAAGCATGTTGAAACTTGTGATGTAGGTGTAACTTGTGATTTAATTGATACATCACTATCTATGCATATCATTATTGCTACTACTAACCCTTCTTGTAGCACTTCTACTTCTACCTCATCTAGTAGTGATGGTCTCACTTGTGATACCTCACTAGTGGTTGAGAATGAAAACCTCAAGAAGGAGGTCACTAAGCTCACTCACAACCTAGCTAAGGCTTATGGTGGTGAGGACCGCTTGCTTATGGCCTTGGGTAGCCAAAGAGCTTCTCTCTATAAAGAGGGATTGAGCTATACCCCCAAGAAAGGCAAAGCGGCCTTTGCTCCTCACAAGACTAGTTTTGTGAAGAACAATGGTCGGTTTTGCACTAGTTGCAAGCAAGTTGGTCACAAAGAGCAAGAATGCAAAAATAAGAACAAAAATGCTAATGTATCCTTTATTAAGCTTGATTCATGCTATATGCTTACTAAGGGTACAAATGGCATAAAGGCTAAGTTCATTGGCAAACCATGGATGGGCTCAAAGAAGAAAGCCATTTGGGTGCCAAAGAGCCTATTGACTAACCTTCAAGGACCCAAGCAAGTTTGGGTACCTAAAAAGAATTAATCTTCTTTTATAGGTCAATTACAAAGTCGGAGAAAGGCATTGGGTTCTTGATAGTGGATGCACTCAACATATGACCGGTGATGCAAGAATGTTCAACTCAATCAGCACCAATGGCAATGATGGTTATGATAGTATCACATTTGGTGATAATGGCAAAGGCAAGGTCAAAGGACTTAGTAAGATTGCAATATCCAATGACATGAGTATATCCAATGCGTTGCTAGTTGAAAGCTTGAATTTTAATTTGCTATCCGTAGCACAATTGTGTGATCTAGGATTCAAATGCATATTTGGAATAGATGATGTAGAGATCATAAGTATAGATGGCTCTAATTTGATCTTCAAAGGCTTTAGATATGTGAATCTATACTTGGTTGATTTCAATACTAGTGAAGCTAGATTATCTACATGCTTGTTCACTAAGTCTAGTATGGGTTGGTTATGGCATAGAAGGCTTGGTCATGTTGGAATGAAACAATTGAATAGATTGATTAAGCATGACTTAGTTAAAGGCTTGAAAGATATTGTGTTTGAAAAGGATAAGCTTTGTAGCTCTTGTCAAGCCGGCAAACAAGTTGAAAACACCCATCCTAAGAAAAGCATGATGAGCACTAGTAAAGCATTTGAGTTATTGCACATGGATTTGTTTGGGCCAACACAATATACTAGTATCGGTGGTAACAAGTATGGCTTTGTGATAGTGGATGACTACACTAGATACACATGGATATTCTTTCTAGTGGACAAAAGTGATGTATTTGCAACATTTAAATCATTTGTCAAGGGCATTCACAATGAGTTTGAAATAACCATCAAGAGAGTTAGAAGTGACAATGGTAGTGAGTTCAAGAACACTAGAATGGATGAGTTATGTGATGAATTTGGAATTAGACATCAATTCTCGGCCAAGTACACACCTCAATCAAATGGCCTTATTGAGAGAAAGAATAGAATACTCATTGATATGGCAAGGTCTATGCTTAGTGAGTACAATGTGAGTCAATCCTTTTGGGCCGAAGCTATCAACACGGCTTGCTATTGTAGCAACCGCCTCTATTATCACCGATTGAAAGAGAAGACACCATATGAGCTCTTGAATGGTAGCAAGCCCAACATTGCATATTTTTGGGTTTTTGGTTGCAAATGCTATATCTTGAAGAAAGGCACAAGATTGGGCAAGTTTGACAAGAAATGTGATGAAGGATTCCTACTTGGTTACTCCACTACAAGCAAAGCATATAGAGTTTGGAATTTGGATAGTGGTACTCTTGAGGAGGTTCATGATGTTGAATTTGATGAAACCAAGAGTTCACAAGAAGAGAATGAGAACTTGGAAGATGTTAGAGGCATTCAACTTTCAAATACCATGAAGAACATGGATATTGGTGAATTAAGGCCTAGACAAGTGATTGATGATGAAGATGATCAAGTGCAAGTGCTCTCCAACTCAAATGTGCAAGATGATATAAATCAAGCTAGTACAAATGACTCTCATGACATTGATCAAGATCAAGTGGCTAGTACATCATCTCAACCCAATGATCAAGCAAGTGCAAGCAATCAAGTTCCATTGCTCCAACCAACAAGTATTGCAAGAGATCATCCTTTGGACACTATAATTGGAGATATTTCAAGAGGTGTACAAACAAGATGAAGATTGGCATCATTTTGTGAACACTTCTCATTTGTCTCATCCATTGAACCAAAGAAGATAGATGAAGCTTTGAAGGATGTTGATTGAGTCAATGCTATGCATGAAGAGCTAAACAACTTCACAAGAAATCAAGTATGGGAAATGGTAGAAAGACCAAATGGACACAATGTGATTGGAACCAAATGGATCTTTAGAAATAAGCAAGATCAAGATAGGATAGTAGTAAGGAACAAAGCAAGATTGATAGCACAAGGCTATACACAAGTTGAAGGTCTTGACTTTGGAGAAACATATGCCCCGGTTGCTAGATTGGAAGCAATAAGAATCTTGCTAGCCTATGCTTGTGCTCACAACATCAAACTCTATCAAATGGATGTTAAGAGTGCATTTCTCAATGGCTACATCAATGAAGAAGTATATATTGAGCAACCTCCCGGTTTTGAAGTTGATAAGAAGTCCAACCATGTGTACAAGTTGAAGAAGGCTTTGTATGGCTTAAAGCAAGCACCTAGAGCATGATATGAGAGATTGAGAGATTTCCTACTCTCTAAAGGTTTCACCATGGGCATGGTTGACACCACACTTTTCATCAAGAAGATTGGAAAAGATCTATTTGTATTGCAAATCTATGTTGATGACATCATATTTGGATCAACCAATCAAGAATTTTGTGATGAGTTTGGAAAGATAATGGCTAATGAGTTTGAAATGTCCATGATTGGAGAATTGAGTTATTTCCTTGGTCTTCAAATCAAGCAATTGAAGAATGGTACATTTGTAAGTTAAGGCAAGTACATCAAGGACATGATCAAGAAGTTTGGAATGATTGATAGCAAAGTCATTAGCACACCAATGAGAACCAATGACAACTTGGATAGTGATGCAAGTGGAAATATGGTGGATCAAAAATTGTATCGGTCTATGATTGGAAGCCTACTTTATGTGACCGCATCAAGGTCGGATGTCATGTTTAGTGTATGCATGTGGGCAAGATTTCAAGCCTCACCAAGAGAAAGTCATTTGAAGGCTACAAAGAGAATATTGAGGTACTTGAAGCATACACCAAATGTTGGTTTATGGTATCCCAAAGGAGCAAAGTTTGAGCTAGTTGGTTACTCTGACTCGGATTATGCGGGATGCAAGGTAGAAAGGAAGAGCACCTTGGGCACATGTCAATTGTTGAGAAGATCACTTGTTTCATGGTCATCAAAGAAGCAAAATAGTGTTGCATTATCAATCGCCGAAGCCAAATACATATCCGCTGGTAGTTGTTGTGCACAAGTACTTTGGATGAAGGCCACCTTGAGTGACTTTGGAATCAAGTTTAAGAAAGTGCTATTGCTTTGTAACAATGAGAGTGCAATCAAGCTAACCAACAATCCGGTGCAACATGCAAGAACAAAGCACATTGATGTCCGCCACCATTTTATAAGAGATCACCAACAAAAAGGGGACATTTGCATTGAGAGTGTAGGCACCAAAGATCAACTTGCCGATATATTCACCAAGCCATTGGATGAGAAAAGGTTTTGCAATCTAAGGAATGAGTTGAACATATTGGATTTCTCAAATATATGTTAATGCACCCCCCCCAATTACATGACACGCCTCTCCTTCGAGTAATCCAAGGTAAAAATTGATTGGCATGGCATACATCCTTGCTAAAGACATGTTTAGTGCATCTAGTCATATTTTCAATCTTATTAGGACCTTTCAAGTGGTTCTACTTTATTAGGCTCATTCATGAAAATTAAATGAATTTGATGTTTATATGGTATCACTATTGCTTCTATGCTTGACATGATCTAGTGATAGCATATGACATGTTTGTGGGCTTGTAAACCTAGTGTTTAATCTAGAAAATGAACTATAAGTGTTTAACTCAACATGGTACAAGATAACCCTTATTTGGAGGTGTGAAGAAGCTTGTCCTTGGATCAAACCGAGTTAAATATCTTTAGTAAATAATCTAGACTAGACCAAATTTGGGAAAATGATTCTCACTCCATTGATTAACTTTGATAATCTCGACCCTACAAGTAATACTATCTACATTTAGAACCTTTGTGGTCATTGATGACAAAGGGGGAGAGAAACAAAGATAAAGGGGGAGAGAGAAACAAAGATAGGGAGAGAAATAAAGATAGTGAAAAAGGGAAAGAAACATAAAGATATCTTGACATATGACATAGGGAGAGAGATATGAAAAAGGAAATGGATCAATTAAAATTTTGAGCACACAAGTAGGGGGAGCAAGCTCATGAACTTGTATGGTGCATTTGAATGTACATTTCATATGTTTGCTTGCATGGCATAAGTATTAAACTTACACATCCATGCTTGTGTGATGAATGTTAGTTGTAAGATTGAATGATGAAATGAAATCACTAGATAACTTTCATTCCCAAGTAAGCCTTTTCAAGTGGTATCTTTTCAAAGAATGTTTTCAAGTGATATCGAACTAACCATGGTGCTAAGGATGATATATTGGTGCACTTCGATTGGTATCACGCTTCAAAGGTCCATCTTTTATACCTTAGCATCATTTGGTAGACATTGACTCCTACATTTCCTATCTAAGCATATGTGCAAGCTATAATCCAAACTCTTAGCACATATGTAGGGGGAGCAATTGCTACCATTTAGGGTTCATGAAACTTGTCTATATCCTTTTACAAATGGTAAATATGCTTGGGCAAGCAACATGGATTCAATTGAATTTCAATTCATATCTTTGTATAAGGGTTGTCATCAATTACCAAAAAGGGGGAGATTGAAAGCTCTAGTTTGGTTTCGGTGAATTGATGAAACCCTAAGTGCTAACCTAGTTTATCAAGTGATCATGAGATAGGTAGCACACTTCAAGTGGAAAAGCTAATGAAGATCATAACATGACAATAGTGATGACATGGCAATGATCAAGGGCTTAACTTGAAAAGAAGAAAGAGAAAAACAAAATGCTAAAGGTAAAGGTATAATCCATAGGAGCTATTTTGTTTTGGTGATCGAGACACTTAGAGAGTGTGATCACATTTATGTTTGATAGCCGTACTATTAAGAGGGGTGAAACTCGTATCGGAATACGGTTATCAAAGTGCCACTAGATGCTCTAACTCATTGCATGTGCATTTAGGATCTAGTGGAATGCTAACACCCTTGAAAATATTTATGAAAATAGGCTAACACATGTGCACAAGGTGATACACTTGGTGGTTGGCACATTGGAGCAAGGGTGGAAAAGTTAGAAGTGAAAACAGAGGTGATGCTGGCGTCGGTCAACTGACCGGACGCTGGATCCAAAAGCATCGGACGCTGACTGGCTGCGTCCGGTCGCGTTGACTGGCGGTACAGAGGCTAGGGTTTACCACCGGATGCTGGGCTGTGTCCGGTCGAGGTGGACCGGACGCGTCCGGTCGAGGAAAACCAGGTTTCGACCCTTACTGTACTCAATCGGACGCTGAGGCTCCAGCGTCCGGTCAGTTTTTACCGGAGCGTCCGGTCAGCGTTATAACCGTTGAAAACTGATGAATAGCATTTGAAACTGATGACGCGTGGTGTTCATCTATGGACCGGACGCTGGGTCCAGAGTCCGGTCAGTTAGACTGGAGCATCCGGTCAGAGCGCAGAGTACCCAGTGAAGGGGTACAGCGGCTCTATTTCGTGGGGGCTTCTATTTAAGCTCTATGGCCGGCTGTGGCTCACATCTTTGGCCATTTTTCATTGACATAGCAACCTTGTGAGCCTAGCCAAAGTCCTCCCACTCATCTCCATCATTGATTCATCATCATAGTGAGATTGGGAGTGATCCAAGTGCATTGCTTGAGTGATTGCATCTAGGGGCACTTGGTGTTCGTGTTTCGCTGCGGATTTCGCTTGTTACTCTTGGTGGTTGCCGCCACCTAGATGGCTTGGAGCAGCGAGGATCGTCGAGCGGAGGTGGTGATTGTCTCCGGCTCCGATCGTGGTGATTGTGAGGGGTTCTTGACCTTTCCCCCGGCGGAGAGCCAAAAGGTACTCTAGTGAATTGTTCGTGGCTTGTGTGATCCTCATCTTGTGTTGGTTGTGCGGCACCCTATTGAGGGTTTGGCGTGTGAAGCCAATTAGCGCGTGAACCTTCAAGTGAGTGAATCACCACAATGTGGAGTAGCTTGCCGGCAAGCAAGTGAACCTCGGTAAAAATCATTGTGTTCATTCTTTGATTCCGAGGTGATTGGTCTCCATTGTTAATCATCCTTGTGATTGATTGGTTCACTCCTCTACACGGCGGTATAACTATCTTGATCACTCTCTTTACATTATCGCAAACTAGTTGACAAGCTCTTTAGTGTAACTAGTTGTGAGAGCTTGCTTGATTGGTTGGTGTGGCTCTTTAGTTAGTCTTTGAGAGCACACTAACATAGAGTAGTGTCATACCTCTTGTGTGAATCGACACTATCTAAACTAGAATTGTGGTAGGTGGCTTGCATTTTGAGTAGGCTAGCGCAACACTTGCTTCGCCTCATAATTGTCTAACCTTTTGTTAAGTGTTGTTATAGAAATTTTATTAGGCTATTCACCCCCCTCTAGCCATTAGGACCTTTCAGTGCCTTAGTTCTCTAACTCTGCTCGCCCTCTCCTCCTCCCCGCTCCTCCACTCTCTCGCTCTGCTCCCCTCCCTCCCTCCACGACCTCCATGTCGCGATGGCGGCGGCTTTCGGTGAGCCCACCCCTCCCTCCCTCCATGACCTCCATGCCACCGGTGAGGAGGGCGACGACGACGGCTTCCGGTGAGCCGCCCCTCCCTCCCTCCCTCGCTCCGCGACCTCCATGCAACCAGAGAGGACGGCGACGATGGCGCTTCCAACGAGGTAGGTGGGTCTTTCTCTGGATCTGAGCCCTCCTCCTCCTCCTCTCTCCTCCTCCTCATCTGGATTTGAGCTCTCCTCCTTCTCCTCCTCCTTCTCCTCCTCCTCCTCCTCCTCTGGATCTGGATCTAAGGGACGCGGGGGTAGCTAGGGTTCCGACGAGCTCTGTTGCAGTAGGCTTATTTTGCTGTTGCAACAAACAATATTTCTTTGTTGCATCTTGCATTGAGCTTTTTGTTTCTGTTGTTTTGTAGTAGCGTCATTTTGTTGTTGCAACAAGCAATATTTCTTTGTTGCATTAGCTTCTTTTTTTTTTTCTGATGTTGCATCTCGCATTGCGTTTTTGTTTCTGTTGTTGCAGTAGTGTTGTTTCGCGGTTGCAACAAGTATTTTTTCTTTGTTGCATTTAGTCTTTTTTCCCCTGATGTTGCATCTCGCACTGCGCTTTTTGTTTTCTGTTGTTGTAGCAGCTTTAGTTTACTGTTGCAACAAATAATTTTTCTTTGTTGCATTAGTCTTTTTTTTTTCTGATGTTGCATCTCGCATTGTGCTTTTGTTTCTGTTGGTGCAGACCTTTGGTTTGCTGTTGCAACAAGTAATTTTTCTTTGTTGCATTAGTTTTTTTTTTCTGATGTTCCATCTCGTATTGCAGTAGCTTTGTTGTATTGTTGCAGTCGCTCTTGTTCTGATGCTACAGTAGACTTATTTTGTTGTTTTCACCTGACATTGCGCTTTATTTGATGTTGCAAACATTTTTTCTGATGGGAGTGCGTTGGGGGCGGGCGAGGTTGGGAGGCCGGATGGGAAACCCGTTCTATTCGATCCGTTCCGTGCGCGCGCGCGTGCGCGGGGGGGGGGGGGGGGGGGGTCTGTGCACGTTGGGGATGGGCGGGTTCCGGGCCTGTTCGGGTACTAAAGCCGGCTAAAGCTATTTTGTTATGAGAGAAAAATACTGTAGATTCTAGCTGATAAGCTCAAGCCAACAGGCCCTCCGTTTGCGGGGAGCGGAGGAAGGACGGTTACGATCTCTATTCTGTTCCGTGCGGGGACGGGCACGATCCCGTGCGGGAGGGCGAGGCGCTAGCGTCTGGATCGGATGTCAGAAGTTAGCAGTTGTGTAGCTAGATGTGTTGTGCTTAGTCCTTGAGAAGGGGAACCCAGTGCCTGCACTGCACAGTTCGGACGGCCCTGAACTAGACGTGTCCCTAGCAAGTAGCAAGCGAAGCGGCTCGCCAGCAAAGCCGCAGCTCGCGCGTCTCTGTCGCCATGCTGCTCCAACGGCCCACGGTCAGGCGATCCCCTCATCCCCAGCAAGTCCAGCTGCGGCCAGGGGCGCTCGGGGCCAACCTGTCGGGCACCCACCCAACAAGGCTCCCATTTCATATCCCGACGCTGCCCGTGCCCTGCCTGGCAGCTTCCTCGTGTGCAAAAATTAAAACACGGGGGCGCCTTAACTTGGGCGGCCTCGGCCCTCGGCCCTCGGCAAGATCTCGCATCCAGCCGCACGGGGGAAGGAGCGGAGGGCGCCGGGCGCCGGGCGCCGGGCGCCTGGCCACCGAACCGAACCGGTCGCGTGGGCGAGGAAATTCAGCGAAGTCGCGCGGTCGTGCGCTGTGCCAGTGCCACCGGTGCTTCCTTCCTGCGACTGCGAAAGCGCGTCCGTCTGCGTGGGCGTGGCCACGTCCTCGTCCGGCGACCAGGGAAGATCCTGACGTGCCGAAACCGAGATGACTTCATGTGCGCCGCATCGGCTAGCGGATACGGAATCTGTCACAGCTCGGCGGCGACCCAAGAAAACCGTGGTGAGTCGGTCCGCTCGCGCGTGCTAGGCAGCGCCGGCGTAGCAGAAGCAGAACTGGCCAGGGTGAAGAAAATCTTAAAGTGCAGGGGTTTGCAGCTGCGGAACCGTGTGCAATGCGTGCGCTCTGGCCAGATCTCGGCTTGCCAGGTAAAACACGCTTCGCCACCAGTTATGCACGTCCCAGGATGAGTAGAAGTTGCTGGAGCCGCCCGGTGCATGTCCAATTGCAAAGGCACCTGTTCTACTAAATTCAAAAAAGGCGAAACCTTTTCTTAACCTGGTCATTGAGTCGTCTCCATTAAACTACACAAGCTCTGCGCACAGGAAGGTGTAACTGGACACATACTTTGTGGCCCTCTTGCTGAACAATGCCTACGGACCGTTAGTCTAAAGCTAACCTTATTTTTTGTCCCAGACGTTATTGCAGTATGGTGATGCTGGTACATGGCGCACGGACGTTATGGCACATTGCACATTTGTTTGGACACAAACATGCACCGTCCATGCCCATGCGGATGAGTTTTGGAGAAGAAGCAACACTTCAGTTTCAGGCTAAGGAAGGATCTTGCTTCAAGAAATGTACAACTTACTATCTTATCTCAAGGTATCACCCGAGGAAGGCCTAGCTGATGTACTTACGTACTTCCATTTGCCAGGGCTTCGCTTATACAATATGTTATGTTGTCAGTTATCGTCATTTATACACATTGGAAAATCTGGAACGAGGAACGGAAGAGATAGATCTCCAGAACCGTCTCTGTTCTCTCTGTGGATAGCGTCGCCTTCAAAATCAAGGTAGATCCACCGAAGAGACATCTTCTTCTCCTCACGCTTTGTTCTTTCTTGCTTCGCACTACAACAGAAATCTTATGGGAGACGGGCAAAAAGGGTTAACGGAGGTGGGCATTGCAACCGCTTCCAATCAAAGGTCACGGTTAATCATAACTTAACGGAGACGGTTGTTTTACCCGTCTCGGTTAATAGATTAATAGAGGTGGGCGTCTTATGCTGCCCGCCTCTATTAATCGATTTAAAAAAATAAAAAAGGCCGAGCGAGCCCAATCGAGCCCGTCGTTGGAGCCCAGTCGAGCCCGCCGCCGTCGCGTCCACGCTGTCGCATCCAGCTCGAGGCTCCCCGCCACTGGATCTGGACCCGCCGTGGCCGGATCTGGACCTGTCGTGACCGGATCTGGACCCGTTGTCGCCAGATCTGGACCCACCGTCACCGGAGAAGGACCGGTCGCCTCTAGATTCCCGTCGGCTGTAGTCGTCCATGCCAGCTCAAGATCTGCAAAGGGGAGATAGAGGGAACAGTGAGGGAGATGAAGAGTGGAAGAGAGAGGGAGATGGGGGAAAACTGTACCTACCTCCACTATCGTCGTCGGCGGACCCGTGCCACAGCATGCAGCGAGTCGCCAGGCTCCACGACGCCACGCCGCCCAGCCCCGCGGAACCGCACCACGGCGACCCCATGGCCCCGTGCCACCACGCACCGCCCCGCCTCATGGCCCCGCGCCACTGCGGCCGCCGCGCGTCGCCCGACGGCGCACCTAGAGAGAGAGAGAGAGGGAGGCCATGGAGACCGGAGAGAGGGAGACTAGAGAGAGAGAGATCGGAGGGAGGGAGGTGTGCGGAGAGAGAGACCAGAGGGAGGGAGCGGCGCCTGGGAATGGGTTTGTGTTCAGGTTAGGGTTTGTGTTCAGGTTATATACCCGACGCTGGGTATTGGGCTTGGGAATGGTAGCAGACTAGGACAGAATTTCGGAGGCGGGCCTTATAAAATAACCGCCTTCAAAAATAGATTTATGGAAGACGACCGCCTCCGTAAATGGGTCATTTTTGGAGGCGATTGTCTTAAAATGACGGCCTCCGTAAATCTATTTTTGGAGACGGTTGATATAAGCCGTCCGCCTCGGTTAATGGGTGATTAATCGAGGCACCGTTAGACATTTACCGAGGTGGCCGCTCGGGGGGCTGGCCTGCCTCGGAATAATGGTGGCAGGCAAAAAGGTGCCCGCCTCCATTAAGAAAAGGGTGACGCCACCCAAAATCAAACGTGTAGTAGTGTCGTTCTTTTAATTCGTTTCTTCAAGCTTATCCTATCTAGTGCCACCATCTGTTAGCGTGCCTCACTAGGCGCTCTTCTTATTTCTTCTTTAAGTGCATGAACACTAGTTCCGCTCTTCTTAGTTAATTATTAATCCTTATGTCATTGTAGTATATGTCTTACATGGTAGAATTACTTCACATTCACAGAAATGGATAGATGATTCTCCAAATATGAATATGCATCTTCCAGTGAAGGACTCCTTGGTGGCAAATGTTTCGTCGAGAGTTGTCAAAGAAAAGGTAGCATTTTGAAATGCTAGAACTTATAGGTTTTATCTTCTGGAACTTTTAGGTTCTAAGTTTTGTTCCCAATACATATCAAGATGCATGTACCAAGCTTAGTCTTTCATTCTTTACAATGATAAAGTCCTGATGCATAACTTTGGATTCCCCCCTTCATTTGTTGTCTAAGGTTCAACTAACAAGTAACTCTGGCATAGGACCTTTTGCTGTTTGTGATGTTCTTAATATAATATGAATTTGGTCTTAATATAATATGAATTTGTAAGTTGTTTGATATCTTTGTTTCTTGCCAAACTTTGGAGTATGAATTGTGATACACATCTTGCCTTGTAGGCTCCTGCCCGTCCTAATTGGCAATGCTTGCCTCTGATGAAAACGAAAGAGCAGAAAAGCAACACCATCAAAGAAAAGGTAACATCAGATAGCCTTCTCCATTTTGACTTCATAGACTTATGATTTATCTCTTCAAAGATGTTTCTGGTACACAGTTTTTCACATACAATGCATATGATGTGTACCAACATTTTCTTTCTAATCATATGTTGCTTTTACCCATTTAAGAATTTATTATTCTTTATTTTCATTGATCTACTTTCTTTTAATTGTGGCTCCCATTTGTCATCTTGTAGCCTTAAGCGCTTCGTTCTTAAAGCATCCTGGATTGTAGAAAGATCAAAAGTACAACAACTCTTGTTGGTGAAAAGGCAACATTTTGAATGGCTAGCTTTCACCATTTTAACTTGGTATTGTCGGATATATGAGCCCAGGGTATCTTCACCGTCTGTATAACCCGATCCATGCCTATCTATCGGGCCAAAGATGACAATGGATGAGGCCCACAAAGGCCAGGCGAATCCACCAACTTGGATATCAAGTCATTCAGAGGATATCCAACGCCATCGTATCTAGGCGCTATGATAGAATCATTCTGTTGTGCATTCCATATAACCAACTAGGAAATCAATCTGTTAGCCGATCGGATCTATTTTAACCCTACCCCCTTGGTCTATATAACGGGGTAGGGGCCTCCCGATCGGGATCCCATCTTCTACATTCTAGCGCATAGCTACACGTAACAACCCCTGTAACCGAGCATACGAATACAGAGAAGAAGCTACTTCCATCTAGACGTAGGGCACCACGCGCTCAAGCTAGTATAATCCCTGTCTTATGTGTTACCCATCTGATTTGTCTTACACGAATAGCTGCTAGATATTGCCGGAGCTAATTCTTCCGACCGGTACCTTCATGGATTATATAACAATTGTGTTGCCCCTTCAATTCCTAACAAATTTTTAACCATCCTATAACTCAATATTATATATCTTTTGTTTTTTGATATAAATTTCTAAGTGTTTTTTTCAAACCTTTTGGAGTTTTGAGTTGTGGTTAGCATCCGTCATCTTGTACTTGTAGGTTTCTGCTTCTCACCACTTTCAGCGGGTCCTGAACTTCAAATCAAAACATAAGAGTGGACGTTTGTAGAATAGATGACATTTTGAATGGCTTACCTTCTTCATAATGACATAGTGCTCCCTCAATTCCTCTTACAAACTCTTGGTTGTTTGTGGGTTCCTTGAACATAAATATGAATTTCGAACTAGTTAGATGTCCTCATTATCTTCTGTCTTTTTGGAGTTATAATTGTGGTTAGGTTCCTATCTGTCATCTTGTAGGCTCCTGCATCTCCTCCCCGACATGTTATCATGGAGCATGTAAAGTTAAATTGGCAAGCCTTTCTCGATTCTAACTTGGTTGATGATTTATTTTCTTTAACATCCAAATATTTTTTTCTTGGAAGGTGGGAAGTCATGTTATATCACATTGTTTTTCTACAAACTTGTTTCTATTGTGAACACACAGTTATGTCTCTATTTTCAGGTTGTTGGTAGAGTCTTCATGACAAGCGAATGCTGAAGCACATACCCCCTCGTAAGATTAACCATAAGAGATCCCAGATTAGTGCAATATATGAAAGGCTTGAGAAGGAAAAGTTGTTGGGCAAGTTTCTTTTTAACCTAATCTTTTGGTTTCTTAAAAAAAGCTTCCTAGAAAATGAAGTTAAATTTTTCTTTATCTTTAGGTGCACGGTCTATGAATCAGAATTCATGAAGTTGAAGTATGTATTTGATGTCCACGAAGACAACTACTTAGTCTGCTTCATAAATGAAAAGGAGGACAAAAAAAATGAATGAAGATATGTATTTTGGAGATGCTCATGGGACGTTGTACGTTTGGTTGCTGGAGGCAATATAAAAAGGGCCATAAAAAAATAAAAGGGTCTGGCGAGGCGAAGTCCGCGCTAGAGGGGTCGAGTGAGACGGAGCCCGTGCCCTCGGGGTCAGACGTGACGAAGTCCGTGCCCTCGAGGTCAGACGTGACGGAGCCCGTGCCCGAGAGGTCTGGCGAGACAGAGCCCGCGCCCTCGGGGTCAGGCATGACGGAGCCTGCGCCCTCGGGGTCGGGCGACACGGAGTCCGCACCCTCGAGGTTGGATGAGATGGAGTCCGTACCTTCGTTATTGGGTAAGATCAAAATACGCTCTCGACCATCCGGGCAAGTTAGCGTTTGTGGCTATCAGCTTCTTTATTCCAAGTATCCATAATACTGATACCTGACACGTCTGGTAAAGAATGCAAGCTGGGATTTGAATTTGTGGCAGAAATGCACATGCTTCCAATAGATCAATAGCAGTTGGAGCCTGCAGTGATGTTAGCGAAGAAGCAACTTCTCCAATTAAATGGGGTCTCTTGCTGATAACAGCCTGTCAAAACCTATGTGCTGGAACCAAATTTGAAAGGTCCATTACTTCCAATTTTATCTAATAATTCAGGGGCACAACACTAGCACGAGTTAATAGTGGGTGCACTGTCCTAGCTAGATCGGTAATACTATCACTCGAACGTCCGATGTACCAGACGCGCGTCAGAGAGCAACTCGATCGGCGCCTCGCCTTATCCGCCCGCTTGACTCCCTCCCCATCCCATCCCATGTCCGCGTGCCTCAGTCTCTAACTCTGCTTGCCCTCTCCTCCTCCGCTCCTCCACTCTCTCGCTCTGCTCCCCTCCCTCCCTCCGCGACCTCCATGCCACGACGGCGGCGGCTTCCGGCGAGCCACCCTCCCTCCCTTCCTTCCTCCCTCCTCCCCTCCCTCCCTCCATGACCTCCATGCCACCGGAGAGGAGGGCGACGATGGCGGCTTCTGGCAAGCCGCCCCTCCCTTCCTCCCTCGCTTTGCGACCTCCATGCAACCAGAGAGGACGGCGACGATGGCGCTTCCGGCGAGGTAGGTGGGTCCTTCTCTAGATCTGAGCCCTTCTCCTCCTCTCTCTCCTCCTCCTCATCTGGATTTGAGCTCTCCTTCTCCTTTCCTCCTCCTCCTCCTCCTCCTCCTCCTCTGGATCTAGTTCTGAGGGACGGGGGGTAGCTAGGATTCCGACGAGCTCTGTTGCAGTAGGTTTGTTTTCCTGTTGCAACAAGTAATATTTCTTTGTTGCATCTTGCATCGAGCTTTTTGTTTCTGTTGTTTTGTAGTAGCGTCGTTTTATGTTGTGCAACAAGCAATATTTCTTTGTTGTATTAGCTTCTCTTTTTTTCTGATGTTGCAATCTCGCATTGCGTTTTGTTTCTGTTGTGCAGTAGTGTTGTTTCGCGGTTGCAACAAGTATTTTTTTCTTTGTTGCATTTAGTCGTTTTTTCCTGATGTTGCATCTCGCACTACGCTTTTTGTTTTCTGTTGTTGGCAGCAGCTTTAGTTTACTGTTGCAACAAATAATGTTTCTTTGTTGCATTAGTCTTTTTTTCTGATGTTGCATCTCGCATTGTGCTTTTGTTTCTGTTGGTGGCAGTACCTTTGGTTTGCTGTTGCAACAAGTAATTTTTCTTTATTGTATTAGTTTTTTTTTCTGATGTTGCATCTCATATTGCAGTAGCTTTGTTGTATTGTTGCAGTCGCTCTTGTTCTGATGCTGCAGTAGACTTGTTTTATTGTTTTCACCTCACATTGCGCTTTATTTGATGTTGCAAACATTTTTCTGATGGGAGTGGCGTTGGGGGCGGGCGAGGTTGGGGGCCGGATGGGAAACCCGTTCTATTCGATCCGTTCCGTGGGGTCCGTGCACGTTAGGGATGGGCGGGTTCCGGGCATGTTCGGCTGGTATTAAAGCCGGCTGGATAAGCCGAGCTAAAGTTGTTTTGTATAAGAGAAAAACACTGTAGATTCTAAGCTGATAAGCTCAAGCGAACTGGCCCTCTGTTTATGGGGAGCGAAGGAAGGACGGTTACGATCTCTATTCTGTTCCGTGCGGAGGACAGAGGCATGATCCGTGCGGGAGGGCAAGGCGCGGTACGAAGAGCCCGGCGTCCGGACGCTAGCGTTCGGATCGGACGTCCAGACGCTAGCAGTTGTGTAGTAGATGTGTTGTGCTTGGTCCTTGAGAAGGGGAACCCAGTGCCTGCACTGACACAGTTCGGGACGGCCCCGGAACTAGACGTGTCCCTAGCAAGTAGCAAGCGAAGCGGCTCGCCAGCAAATGCCGCAAGCACGCGCGTCTCTCTCGCCATGCTGCTCCAACGGCCCACGGTCAGGCGATCCCCTCATCCCCAGCAAGTCCAGCTGCGGCCAGGGGCGCTCGGGGCCAACCTGTCGGGCACCCACCCAACAAGGCTCCCATTTCATATCCCGACGCTGCCCGTGCCCTGCCTGGCAGCTTCCTCGTGTGCAACAATTAAAAGACGGGGGCGCCTTGACTTGGGCGGCCTCGGCCCTCGGCCCTCGGCCCTCGGCAAGATCTCGCATCCAGCCGCACGGGGGAAGGAGCGGAGGGCGCCGGGCGCCGGGCGCCTGGCCACCGAACCGAACCGGTCGCGTGGGCGAGGCAATTCAGCGAAGTCGCGCGGTCGTGCGCTGTGCCAGTGCCACCGGTGCTTCCTTCCTGCGACTGCGAAAGCGCGTCCGTCTGCGTGGGCGTGGCTACGTCCTCGTCCGGCGACCAGGGAAGATCCTGACGTGCCGAAACCGAGATGACTTCATGTGCGCCGCATCGGCTAGCGGATACGGAATCTGTCACAGCTCGGCGGCGACCCAAGAAAACCGTGGTGAGTCGGTCCGCTCGCGCGTGCTAGGTAGCGCCGGCGTAGCAGAAGCAGAACTGGCCAGGGTGAAGAAAATCTTAAAGTGCAGGGGTTTGCAGCTGCGGAACCGTGTGCAATGCGTGCGCTCTGGCCAGATCTCGGCTTGCCAGGTAAAACACGCTTCGCCACCAGTTATGCACGTCCCAGGATGAGTAGAAGTTGCTGGAGCCGCCCGGTACATGTCCAATTGCAAAGGCACCTGTTCTACTAAATTCAAAAAAGGCGAAACCTTTTCTTAACCTGGTCATTGAGTCGTCTCCATTAAACTACACAAGCTCTGCGCACAGGAAGGTGTAACTGGACACATACTTCGTGGCCCTCTTGCTGAACAATGCCTACGTACCGTTAGTCTAAAGCTAACCTTATTTTTTGTCACAGGCAGCCCACGTGCGAACTGGGTAAGGCATATCGCCCTGTGGATGCGCTAGCAGGTTATTAAGCCTTTCCTTTTTTCTGGATACTCAAAAAAATATTCTTTTTCCGTTTTCTTTTCTTTGGCTCCCGGTTTTCTTCTAATCCTTGTATCAATAATTTGTTGTTATTTTATTGCCAATTTTTCATGAATTTTTTTTGCATGCATTCGAAATTTTGCAAATCTTGACCTAAAAAAATTGAAATCTAATTAATCGGAGGTGATCCATGAACTAACTCACGAATGTCGTTAACCAGGAGCATTCTGAGGCCCCGAGAACTATAAGACCACATCGAACGAATCAGGTTTGTCTAAATATGAATCAGATTTCGGAGTTTGTCCTTCCATGCTTGATATTCAACACAGGGCACGATGAGTCGGATGCGATGCAGAACAAGAGGGCAGACACCATATATCAAAGAAAAACGTGAGGCATGTTGGATCTAATCCATTGGCTACAAATTAAATCTGGTTGATATGGTGGCCCAGAAAACCTGTTCATGGGCTAGACAGACGTATTTTGGCCTTGTTAGGATGGTGCTAAAAAAGCACTGTGCATGGCTGAGATTTACTGTGCACAGATGATTTTCTCTCACAAATTCCTTCAAATTCATCCAGATTCCTTCAGATTCCTCCAAGCGAAAGTAAGGAATACACATGCTTTTTGTCAGTGTTTCAAATCATCGACTAGTAATTTTGTGATTTACGCATCTGGCCCGGATGATGTGCTCGTAGGACACAAAAATTTATATGGTTCGGGCGGAATGTCCCTACGTTCAGTCTGCTGCTGCTCGTGTTACTGGCACTAGTTTGTAATAGGGGTTACAAATGGGCGAGAGAGAGAGCAGGTCCCAAGTCTCTGGTGAAAAGGTCGAACAGAGTTGAGTCTCGTTGAGCTCGTTTTCGCCGTGCCCTTCGTGGGGCGTCATGCTTCCCCTTTTATAGATGAAGGGAAAGGCGCAGGTTACATGAGAGAAAGAGAAAGAGAAAGAGAGAAAGCGAGGAGGAATAAGGCCTCCGGGATCGCAGCGCCCTTCATCTCCTTTTACGCGGGTCCCATCGGTCTTGTAGATGTTGACGGGGACGTCTCCACGTCGCGACCCTGTTCATCACTGGCGCTATATGCGGGCGTCGTCAGCCGGTCGTGGCGCTCCATTCCATTCCGGCGGGCGGCATGGTTAGTAGATACCCCGGTCGGAAGTCATACGGGGATTACATAGCATAGCACCGGCATGCCCGACACTATTGACGACATGAGTCCTCAGGTATGGCTCGTCGTGGTTGCGGGTCACGTCAAGACGCGCCTACTCCCTTCTGGTGTCAGAAGTTTGATCCTGGGTTTGTACTCTTAGACCTGTAGTAGTTGGAGGCGGTATGGACCCCGTCGTGCGAGGCAGAATCCCCCTTCGAGGGGTCTGGCGAGGCGAAGTCCGCGCTAAGGGGTCGAGTGAGACGAAGCCCATGCCCTCGGGGTCACGTGACGGAGTCCGTTGCCCCGGGGTCAGATGTGACGGAGCCTGTGCCCGAGAGGTCTGGCGAGACAGAGCCCGCGCCCTCGGGGTCAGGCATGACGGAGCCTACGCCTTCGGGGTCGGGCGACACGGAGCCCGCACCCTCGGGGTTGGACGAGATGGAGTCCGTACCTTCGTTATCGGGCAAGACCAAAATACGCTCTCAACCATCCGGGCAAGTTAGCGTTTGTGGCCATCAGCTTCCTTATTCCAAGTATCCCTAATACTGATACCCGACACTTCTAGTAAAGAATGCAAGCTGGGATTTGAATTTGTGGCAGAAATGCACATGCTTCCAATAGATCAATAGCAGTTGGGGCCTGCAGTGATGTTAGCGAAGAAGCAACTTCTCCAATGAAATGGGGTCTGATGCTGATAACAGCCTGTCAAAACCTCTGTGCTGGAACCAAATTTGAAAGGTCCATTACTTCCCAATTTTTTTTTCTAATAATTCAGGGGCACAACACTAGCATGAGTTAATAGTGGGTGCACTGTCCTACCTAGATCGGTAATACTATCACTCGAACGTTTGATGTTCTGGACGCGCGTCAGAGAGCAACTCGATCGGTGCCTCGCCTTATCTGCCCGCTTGACTCCCTCCCCATTCCATCCCGTGTCCGCGTGCCTGAAAAGCTCTAGTTTGGTTTTGGTGAATTGATGAAACCCTAAGTGCTAACCTAGTTTATCAAGTGATCATGAGATAGGTAGCACACTTCAAGTAGGAGAAGCTAATGAAGATCATAGCATGACAATGGTGATGGCATGGCGATGATCAAGGGCTTAAACTTGAAAAGAAGAAAGAGAAAAACAAAAAGCTCAAGGCAAAGGTATAACTTGTAGGAGCTATTTTGTTTTGGTGATCAAGACACTTAGAGAGTGTGATCACATTTAGGTTTGATAGCCGTACTATTAAGAGGGGTGAAACTCGTATCGGAATACGGTTATCAAAGTGCCACTAGATGCTCTAACTCATTGCATATGCATTTAGGATCTAGTGGAGTGCTAACACCCTTGATAATATTTGTGAAAATATGCTAACACATGTGCACAAGGTGATACACTTGGTGGTTGGCACATTGGAGCAAGGGTGGAGAAGTTAGAAGTGAAAACAGAGGAGATGCCAGCGTCGGTCAAGTGACCGGACGCTGGATCCAAAAGCACCGGACGCTGACTGCCTGCGTCCGGTCGCGTTGACTGGCGGTACAGAGGCTAGGGTTTACCACCGGACGCTGGGCTGTGTCCGGTCGAGGTGGACCGGACGCGTCCGGTCGAGGAAAACCAGGTTTTCGACCCTTACTGTACTCGACCGGACGCTGAGGCTCCAGCGTCCGGTCAGTTTTACCGGAGCGTCCGGTCAGCTTCATAGCCGTTGAAATCTGACGAACAGCGTTTGAAGCTGAGTGACGCGTGGCGTCCATCTAGTGGACCGGACGCTGAGTCCTAGGGTCCGGTCAGTTGGACCGGAGCGTCCGGTCAGAGCGCAGTGTGCCCAGTGAAGGGGTACAACGGCTCTATTTCGTGGGGGCTTCTATTTAAGCCCCATGGCCGGCTGTGGCTCACATCTTTGGCCATTTTCATTGACATAGCAACCTTGTGAGCCTAGCCAAAGTCCTCCCACTCATCTCCATCATTGATTCATCATCATAGTGAGATTGGGAGTGATCCAAGTGCATTGCTTGAGTGATTGCATCTAGAGGCACTTGGTGTTCGTGTTTCGCTGCGGATTTCGCTTGTTACTCTTGGTGGTTGCCGCCACCTAGACGGCTTGGAGCAGCGAGGATCGTTGAGCGGAGGGTGGTGATTGTCTCCGGCTCCGATCGTGGTGATTGTGAGGGGTTCTTGACCTTTCCCCGGCGGAGCGCCAAAAGGTACTCTAGTGAATTGCTCGTGGCTTGTGTGATCCTCATCTTGTGTTGGTTGTGCGGCACCCTATTGAGGGTTTGGCGTGTGAAGCCAATTAGCGCGTGAACCTCCAAGTGAGTGAATCGCCACAACGAGGAGTAGCTTGCCGGCAAGCAAGTGAACCTCGGTAAAAATCATTGTGTTCATCATTGATTCCGAGGTGATTGGTCTTCATTGTTATTCATCCTTGTGATTGATTGGTTCACTCCTCTACACGGCGGTATAACTATCTTGATCACTCTCTTTACATTATCGCAAACTAGTTGACAAGCTCTTTAGTGTAACTAGTTGTGAGAGCTTGCTTGCTTGGTTGGTGTGGCTCTTTAGTTAGCCTTTGAGAGCACACTAACATAGGGTAGTGTCATACCTCTTGTGTGAATCGACACTATCTAAACTAGAATTGTGGTAGGTGGCTTGCATTTTGAGTAGGCTAGCGCAACACTTGCTTCGCCTCATAATTGTCTAACCTTTTGTTAAGTGTTGTTGTAGAAATTTTATTAGGCTATTCACCCCCCCTCTAGCCATTAGGACCTTTCAAGTGGTATCAGAGCCGAGGTCACCGTTATTTGAGGCTTAACAACCTTCGGTGTTAAAATGGCTCAAATCAACAACACCAAGAAGCCACCCCAATTTGATGGCACAAATTATCCTTATTGGAAGTCAAAGATGACCACACATATCAAGTCAATCAATAGAAAGGTGTGGAAGGTGGTAGAAACCAAAATTGAGATTGGTGATCCAGAGAATCCCACCGCCGCCGAAGAAGTGCTTCTCCAAAACAATGACATTGCTCTAAGTGCCATTCATGATGCAATTGATGAAAGAACATTTGAGCAAATCAAGAATATTGAGATGGCACATGAAGCTTGGAAGAAGTTGGAAGAATCATTTGAGGGCACTCAAGCCGTGAAGGGTGCAAAGGCATACATTCTCAAAGAGAAGTTTGCAAGCTTCAAGATGAAGGAGGATGAGAGTGTGCCGGAGATGTTCCATAGGCTTCAAGTGCTTATCAATGATCTCAAAGCACTTGGAGAAGAGGTGAAGGACAAGGACTTCTCCCACAAGTTCTTGAGATGCTTGCCTTCAAGATTTGGTACATTGGTCACCATTCTAGTGAGAAGCGGTTTGGACACCATGACACCAAACCAAGTATTGGGAGATATAATGACCGATGATACCTATAGAGATGATGATGAGAAGGAAGAAAAGAAGGAGAAGAAAGATGAGAAGAAGGATGAGAAGAAGAAGAGCGTGGCATTCAAAGCCACATCATCCAAGGGCAAAGCAAGCAAGAAACATCAAGTGAAGAAGATGAATCATGGGATGATGATGATGATGAGAAGATGGCTCTATTTGTCAAGAGATTTGGCAAGTTCATGGTGAAGAAGGGCTACCGTGCTAGAAGAAAGAAGTCTTCATCAAGAACAAAGAAGAGTCAAGAAGGTGCTTCAAGTGTGGAAGCAAAGATCATCTTGTTGCTCAATGCCCATACAATAGTGACAATGATGATGACAACAAGAAGAACAAGAAGAAGGACAAGAAGGAAAAGAAAGAGAAGAAGGACAAGATGGCCTTCAAGAAGAAGAAGGGTGGTTCATATGTAGTCACTTGGGATAGTGATGCTTCCTCAAGTGATGATGATGATGATAGTGATGATCACAAGACCACCAAGAAGAAGGTTCTTGCAAGCATTGCCATCAATGAGAAGCCTTCTCTCTTCGAATCTTCATCATGCTTCATGGCTAAGGCCACTAAGGTACAATCTTGTGATGATGAAAGTGATGAAGAACATGTTGATGATAATGAACATGAAAATGAAAATGATAGTGATAGTGATGATGATGAACCTACTAAGGATGAATTATTTGACATGCTAGAAGATGCTAAAGAACACTTTGACATTAAGAGAAGGGAATGCAAGAGCTTGAATAAGGAGGTAAAAGCCCTTAAGCAAGCCCTTGATGAGCTCAAAGCAACTCATGAGAAGCTAGAGGTAGCCCATGAGAAGCTTGGCAAGGCTCACAAAAAGCTTGAAAAAGCTCATTCCACTTTGCTTAATGAACAAGATAAAAAGAAGCATGTTGAAACTTGTGATGTAGGTGTAACTTGTGATTTAATTGATACATCACTATCTATGCCTATCATTGTTGCTACTACTAACCCTTCTTGTAGCACTTCCACTTCTACCTCATCTAGTAGTGATGGTCTCACTTGTGATACCTCACTAGTGGTTGAGAATGAGAACCTCAAGAAGGAGGTCACTAAGCTCACTCACAACCTAGCTAAGGCTTATGGTGGTGAGGACCGCTTGCTTATGGCCTTGGGTAGCCAAAGAGCTTCTCTCTACAAAGAGGGATTGGGCTATACCCCCAAGAAAGGCAAAGCGGCCTTTGCTCCTCACAAGACTAGTTTTGTGAAGAACAATGGTCGGTTTTGCACTAGTTGCAAGCAAGTGGGTCACAAAGAGCAAGAATGCAAAAATAAGAACAAAAATGCTAATGTATCCTTCATTAAGCTTGAATTCATGCTATATGCTTACTAAGGGTACAAATGGTGTAAAGGCTAAGTTCATTGGCAAACCATGGATGGGCTCAAAGAAGAAAGCCATTTGGGTGCCAAAGAGCCTAGTGACTAACCTTCAAGGACCCAAGCAAGTTTGGGTACCTAAAAAGAATTGATCTTCTTTTGTAGGTCAATTACAAAGCCGGAGGAAGGCATTGGGTTCTTGATAGTGGGTGCACTCAACACATGACCGGTGATGCAAGAATGTTCAACTCAATCAACACCAATGGCAATGATGGTTATGATAGTATCACATTTGGTGACAATGGCAAAGGCAAGGTCAAAGGGCTTGGTAAGATTGCAATATCCAATGACATGAGCATATCCAATGTGTTGCTAGTAGAGAGCTTGAACTTCAATTTGCTATCCGTAGGCTCAATTGTGTGATCTTGGATTCAAATGCATATTTGGAGTAGATGATGTAGAGATCATAAGTGTAGATGGCTCTAACTTGATCTTCAAAGGCTTTAGATATGAGAATCTATACTTGGTTGATTTCAATGCTAGTGAAGCTAGATTATCTACATGCTTGTTCACTAAGTCTAGCATGGGTTGGTTATGGCATAGAAGGCTTGGTCATGTTGGAATGAAACAATTGAATAGATTGATTAAGCATGACTTAGTTAAAGGCTTGAAAGATGTTGTGTTTGAAAAGGATAAGCTTTGTAGCTCTTGTCAAGCCGGCAAACAAGTTGGAAACACCCATCCTAAGAAAAGCATGATGAGCACTAGTAAAGCATTTGAGTTATTGCACATGGATTTGTTTGGGCCAACACAATACACTAGTATCGGTGGAAACAAATATGGATTTGTGATAGTGGATGACTACACTAGATACACATGGGTATTCTTTCTAGTGGACAAAAGTGATGTATTTGCAACATTCAAATCATTTGTCAAAGGCATTCACAATGAGTTTGAAACAACCATCAAGAGAGTTAGAAGTGACAATGGTAGTGAGTTCAAGAATACTAGAATTGATGAGTTATGTGATGAATTTGGAATTAGACATCAATTCTCGGCCAAGTACACTCCTCAATCAAATGGCCTTGTTGAGAGGAAAGAATAGAACACTCATTGATATGGCAAGGTCTATGCTTAGTGAGTACAATGTGAGTCAATCCTTTTGGGCCGAAGCTATCAACACGGCTTGCTATTGTAGCAACCGCCTCTATTGTCACCGATTGAAAGAGAAGACACCATATGAGCTCTTGAATGGTAGAAAGCCCAACATTGCATATTTTCGGGTCTTTGGTTGCAAATGCTATATCTTGAAGAAAGGCACAAGATTGGGCAAGTTTGACAAGAAATGTGATGAAGGATTCCTACTTGGTTATTCCACTACAAGCAAAGCATATAGAGTTTGGAATTTGGATAGTGGTACTCTTGAGGAAGTTCATGATGTTGAATTTGATGAAACCAAGGGTTCACAAGAAGAGAATGAGAACTTGGAAGATGTTAGAGGCATTCAACTTTCAAATGCCATGAAGAACATGGATATTGGTGAATTGAGGCCTAGGCAAGTGAATGATGATGAAGATGATCAAGTGCAAGTGCTCTCTAACTCAAATGTGCAAGATGATACAAATCAAGCTAGTGCAAGTGACTCTCATGACTATTGATCAAGATCAAGTGGCTAGTACATCATCTCAACCCAATGATCTAGCAAGTGCAAGCAATCAAGTTCCATTGCTCCAACCAACAAGTATTGCAAGAGATCATCCTTTGGATACAATCATTGGAGATATTTCAAGAGGTGTACAAACAAGATCAAGATTGGCATCATTTTGTGAACACTTCTCATTTGTGTCATCCATTGAACCAAAGAAGATAGATGAAGCTTTGAAGGATGTTGATTGGGTCAATGCTATGCATGAAGAGCTAAACAACTTCACAAGAAATCAAGTATGGGAAATGGTAGAAAGACCAAAGGGACACAATGTGATTGGAACCAAATGGGTCTTTAGAAACAAGCAAGATCAAGATGGGATAGTAGTAAGGAACAAAGCAAGATTGGTAGCACAAGGCTATACACAAGTTGAAGGTCTTGACTTTGGAGAAACATATGCCCCGGTTGCTAGATTGGAAGCAATAAGAATCTTGCTAGCCTATGCTTGTGCTCACAACATCAAGCTCTATCAAATGGATGTTAAGAGTGCATTTCTCAATGGTTATATCAATGAAGAAGTATATGTTGAGCAACCTCCCGGTTTTGAAGATGACAAGAAGCCCAACCATGTGTACAAGTTGAAGAAGGCATTGTATGGCTTGAAGCAAGCACCTAGAGCATGGTATGAGAGATTGAGAGATTTCCTACTCTCTAAAGGGTTCACAATGGGCAAGGTTGACACCACTCTTTTCATCAAGAAGATTGGAAAAGATCTATTTGTATTGCAAATCTATGTTGATGACATCATATTTGGATCAACCAATCAAGAATTTTGTGATGAGTTTGGAAAGATGATGGCTAATGAGTTTGAGATGTCCATGATTGGAGAATTGAGTTACTTCCTTGGTCTTCAAATCAAGCAATTGAAGAATGGTACATTTGTGAGTCAAGGCAAGTACATCAAGGACATGATCAAGAAGTTTGGCATGATTGATAGCAAAGTCATTAGCACACCAATGGGAACCAATGGCAACTTGGATAGTGATGCAAGTGGAAATATGGTAGATCAAAAGTTGTATCGGTCTATGATTGGAAGCCTACTCTATGTGACCGCATCAAGGCCGGATGTCATGTTTAGTGTATGCATGTGTGCAAGATTTCAAGCCTCACCAAGAGAAAGTCATTTGAAGGCTACAAAGAGAATATTGAGGTACTTGAAGCATACACCAAATGTTGGTTTGTGGTATCCCAAAGGAGCAAAGTTTGAGCTAGTTGGTTACTCCGACTCGGATTATGCGGGATGCAAGGTTGAAAGGAAGAGCACCTCGGGCACATGTCAATTGTTGGGAAGATCACTTGTTTCATGGTCATCAAAGAAGCAAAATAGTGTTGCATTATCAACCGCCGAAGCCGAATACATATCCGCCGGTAGTTGTTGTGCACAAGTACTTTGGATGAAGGCCACTTTGAGTGACTTTGGAATCAAGTTCAAGAAAGTGCCATTGCTATGTGACAATGAGAGTGCAATCAAGTTAACCAACAATCCGGTTCAACATGCAAGAACAAAGCACATTGATGTCCGCCACCATTTCATAAGAGATCACCAACAAAAAGGGGACATTTGCATTGAGAGTGTAGGCACCGAAGATCAACTTGCCGATATATTCACCAAGCCATTGGATGAGAAAAGGTTTTGCAAGCTAAGGAATGAGTTGAACATATTGGATTTCTCAAATATGTGTTGATGCACCCCCACTCATATGACATGCCTCTCCTTCGAGCAATCCAAGGTAAAAGTTGATTGGCATGACATACATCCTTGCTAAGGACATGTTTAGTGCATCTAGTCATATTTTCAATCTTATTAGGACCTTTCAAGTGGTTCTATTTATTAGGCTCATTCATGAAAATCAAATGAATTTTGATGTCTATATGGTATCACTATTGCTTCTATGCTTGACTTGATCTAGTGATAGCATATGACATGTTTATGGGCTTGTAAACCTAGTGTTTAATCTAGAAAATGAACTATAAGTGTTTAACTCAACATGGTACAAGATAACCCTTATTTGGAGGTGTGAAGAAGCTTGTCCTTGGATCAAACCGAGTTAAATATCTTTGGTAAATAATCTAGACTTAGACCAAATTTGGGAAAATGATCCTCACCCCATTGATTGACATTGATAATCTCGACCCTACAAGTAATACTATCTACATTTAGAACCTTTGTGGTCATTGATGACAAAGGGGGAGAGAAACAAAGATAAGGGGGAGAGAAAAAGAGAGAAACAAGGGGGAGAGAGAAACATAAAGATATCTTGACATATGACATAGGGGAGAGATATGAAAAAGGAAAGGGATCAACTAAAATTTTGAGCACACAAGTAGGGGGAGCAAGCTCATGAACTTGTATGGTGCATTTGAATGTGCATTTCATATGTTTGCTTGCATGGCACAAGTATTAAATTTACACATCCATGCTTGTGTGATGAATGTTAGTTGTAAGATTGAATGATGAAATGAAATCACTAGATAACTTTCATTTCCAAGTAAGTCTTTACAAGTGGTATCTTTTCAAAGTATGTTTCCAAGTGATATAGAACTAACCATGGTGCTAAGGATGGTATATTGGTGCACTCCGATTGGTATCACGCTTCAAAGGTCCATCTTTTATACCTTAGCATCATTTGGTAGACATTGACTCCTATATTTCCTATCTAAGCATATGTGCAAGCTTCAATCCAAACTCTTAGCACATATGTAGGGGGAGCAATTGCTACCATTTAGGGTTCATGAAACTTGTCCATATCCTTTTACAAATGGTAAATATGCTTGGGCAAGCAACATGGATTCAATTGAATTTCAATTCATATCTTTGTATAAGGGTTGTCATCAATTACCAAAAAGGGGGAGATTGAAAGCTCTAGTTTGGTTTTGGTGAATTGATGAAACCCTAAGTGCTAACCTAGTTTATCAAGTGATCATGAGATAGGTAGCACACTTCAAGTAGGAGAAGCTAATGAAGATCATAGCATGACAATGGTGATGGCATGGCGATGATCAAGGGCTTAAACTTGAAAAGAAGAAAGAGAAAAACAAAAAGCTCAAGGCAAAGGTATAACTTGTAGGAGCTATTTTGTTTTGGTGATCAAGACACTTAGAGAGTGTGATCACATTTAGGTTTGATAGCCGTACTATTAAGAGGGGTGAAACTCGTATCGGAATACGGTTATCAAAGTGCCACTAGATGCTCTAACTCATTGCATATGCATTTAGGATCTAGTGGAATGCTAACACCCTTGAAAATATTTGTGAAAATATGCTAACACATGTGCACAAGGTGATACACTTGGTGGTTGGCACATTGGAGCAAGGGTGGAGAAGTTAGAAGTGAAAACAGAGGATGATGCCAGCGTCGGTCAAGTGACCGGACGCTGGATCCAAAAGCACCGGACGCTGACTGCCTGCGTCCGGTCGCGTTGACTGGCGGTACAGAGGCTAGGGTTTACCACCGGACTGCTGGGCTGTGTCCGGTCGAGGTGGACCGGACGCGTCCGGTCGAGGAAAACCAGTTTTCGACCCTTACTGTACTCGACCGGACGCTGAGGCTCCAGCGTCCGGTCAGTTTTGCCGGAGCGTCCGGTCAGCTTTCATAGCCGTTGAAAACTGACGAACAACGTTTGAAGCTGGTGACACGTGGCGTCCATCAGTGGACCGGACGCTGAGTCCAGGGTCCGGTCAGTTGGACCGGAGCGTCCGGTCAGAGCGCAGTGTGCCCAGTGAAGGGGTACAACGGCTCTATTTCGTGGGGGCTTCTATTTAAGCCCCATGGCCGGCTGTGGCTCACATCTTTGGCCATTTTCATTGACATAGCAACCTTGTGAGCCTAGCCAAAGTCCTCCCACTCATCTCCATCATTGATTCATCATCATAGTGAGATTGGGAGTGATCCAAGTGCATTGCTTGAGTGATTGCATCTAGAGGCACTTGGTGTTCGTGTTTCGCTGCGGATTTCGCTTGTTACTCTTGGTGGTTGCCGCCACCTAGACGGCTTGGAGCAGCGAGGATCGTCGAGCGGAGGTGGTGATTGTCTCCGGCTCCGATCGTGGTGATTGTGAGGGGTTCTTGACCTTTCCCCGGCGGAGAGCCAAAAGGTACTCTAGTGAATTGCTCGTGGCTTGTGTGATCCTCATCTTGTGTTGGTTGTGCGGCACCCTATTGAGGGTTTGGCGTGTGAAGCCAATTAGCGCGTGAACCTCCAAGTGAGTGAATCGCCACAACGAGGAGTAGCTTGCCGGCAAGCAAGTGAACCTCGGTAAAAATCATTGTGTTCATCCTTTGATTCCGAGGTGATTGGTCTTCATTGTTATTCATCCTTGTGATTGATTGGTTCACTCCTCTACACGGCGGTATAACTATCTTGATCACTCTCTTTACATTATCGCAAACTAGTTGACAAGCTCTTTAGTGTAACTAGTTGTGAGAGCTTGCTTGCTTGGTTGGTGTGGCTCTTTAGTTAGTCTTTGAGAGCACACTAACATAGGGTAGTGTCATACCTCTTGTGTGAATCGACACTATCTAAACTAGAATTGTGGTAGGTGGCTTGCATTTTGAGTAGGCTAGCGCAACACTTGCTTCGCCTCATAATTGTCTAACCTTTTGTTAAGTGTTGTTGTAGAAATTTTATTAGGCTATTCACCCCCCTCTAGCCATTAGGACCTTTCAGTGCCTTAGTTCTCTAACTCTGCTCGCCCTCTCCTCCTCCCCGCTCCTCCACTCTCTCGCTCTGCTCCCCTCCCTCCCTCCCTCCGCGACCTCCATGCCGCGACGGCGGCGGCTTCCGGCGAGCCACCCCTCCCTCCCTTCCTCCCTCCCTCCTCCCCTCCCTCCCTCCCTCCATGACCTTCATGCCACCGGAGAGGAGGGCGACGACGACAGCTTCCGACGAGCCGCCCCTCCCTCCCTCCCTCGCTCCGCGACCTCCATGCAACCAGAGAGGACGGCGACGATGGCGCTTCCAACGAGGTAGGTGGGTCCTTCTATGGATCGGAGCCCTCCTCCTCCTCCTCTCTCCTCCTCCTCATCTAGATTTGAGCTCTCCTCCTCCTTCTCCTTCTCCTCCTCCTCCTCCTACTCCTCCTCTGGATCTAGATCTGAGGGACGCAGGGGTAGCTAGGGTTCCGACGAGCTCTGTTGCAGTAGGCTTGTTTTGCTATTGCAACAAGCAATATTTCTTTGTTGCATCTTGCATTGAGCTTTTTGTTTCTGTTGTTTTGCAGTAGCGTCATTTTGTTGTTGCAACAAGCAATATTTCTTTGTTGCATTAGCTTCTTTTTTTCTGATGTTGCATATCGCATTGAGTTTTTGTTTCTGTTGTTGCAGTAGTGTTGTTTCGCGGTTGCAACAAGTATTTTTTTCTTTGTTGCATTTAGTCTTTTTTTTCCTGATGTTGCATCTCGCACTGCGCCTTTTGTTTTCTGTTGTTGCAGCAGCTTTAGTTTACTGTTGCAACAAATAATTTTTCTTTGTTGCATTAGTCTTTTTTTCTGATGTTACATCTCGCATTGTGCTTTTGTTTCTGTTGGTGCAGTACCTTTGGTTTGCTGTTGCAACAAGTAATTTTTCTGTGTTGCATTAGTTTTTTTTTCTGATGTTGCATCTCGTATTGCAGTAGCTTTGTTGTATTGTTGCAGTCGTTTTTGTTCTAATGCTGCAGTAGACTTGTTTTGTTGTTTTCACCTCACATTGCGCTTTATTTGATGTTGCAAATATTTTTCTGATGGGAGTGCGTTGGGGGCTGGCGAGGTTGGGGGCCGGATGGGAAACCCGTTCTATTCGATCCGTTCCGTGGGGTCCGTGCACGTTAGGGATGGGCGGGTTCCGGGCTTGTTCGGCTGGTATTAAAGCCGGCTGATAAGCCAGCTAAAACTGTTTTATTATGAGAGAAAAATACTGTAGATTCTAGCTGATAAGCTCAAGCGAACAGGCCCTCTGTTTACGGGGAGCGGAGGAAGGACGGTTACGATCTCTATTCTGTTCCGTGCGGGGGCAGGCATGATTCCGTGCGGGAGGGCGAGGCGCGGTACGAAGGGCCCGACATCCGAACGCTAGCGTCCGGATCGGACGTCCGGGCGCTAGCAGTTGTGTAGCTAGATGTGTTGTGCTTGGTCCTTGAGAAGGGAACCCAGTGCCTGCACTGCACAGTTCGGACGGCCCTGAACTAGACGTGTCCCTAGCAAGTAGCAAGCGAAGCGGCTCGCCAGCAAAGCCGCAGCACGCGCGTCTGTCTCGCCATGCTGCTCCAACGGCCCACGGTCAGGCGATCCCCTCATCCCCAGCAAGTCCAGCTGCGGCCAGGGGCGCTCGGGGTCAACCTGTCGGGCACCCACCCAACAAGGCTCCCATTTCATATCCCGACGCTGCCCGTGCCGTGCCTGGCAGCTTCCTCGTGTGCAAAAATTAAAACACGGGGGCGCCTTAACTTGGGCGGCCTCGGCCCTCGGCCCTCGGAAAGATCTCGCATCCAGCCGCACGGGGGATGGAGCGGAGGGCGCCGGGCCCCTGGCCACCGAACCGAACCGGTCGCGTGGGCGAGGAAATTCAGCGAAGTCGCGCGGTCGTGCGCTGTGCCAGTGCCACCGGTGCTTCCTTCCTGCGACTGCGAAAGCGCGTCCGTCTGCGTGGGCGTGGCCACGTCCTCGTCCGGCGACCAGGGAAGATCCTGACGTGCCGAAACCGAGATGACTTCATGTGCGCCGCATCGGCTAGCGGATACGGAATCTGTCCCAGCTCGGCGGCGACCCAAGAAAACCGTGGTGAGTCGGTCCGCTCGCGCGTGCTAGGCAGCGCCGGCGTAGCAGAAGCAGAACTGGCCAGGGTGAAGAAAATCTTAAAGTGCAGGGGTTTGCAGCTGCGGAACCGTGTGCAATGCGTGCGCTCTGGCCAGATCTCGGCTTGCCAGGTAAAACACGCTTCGCCACCAGTTATGCACGTCCCAGGATGAGTAGAAGTTGCTGGAGCCGCCCGGTACATGTCCAATTGCAAAGGCACCTGTTCTACTAAATTCAAAAAAGGCGAAACCTTTTCTTAACCTGGTCATTGAGTCGTCTCCATTAAACTACACAAGCTCTGCGCACAGGAAGGTGTAACTGGACACATACTTTGTGGCCCTCTTGCTGAACAATGCCTACGGACCGTTAGTCTAAAGCTAACCTTATTTTTTGTCCCAGACGTTATTGCAGTATGGTGATGCTGGTACATGGCGCACGGACGTTATGGCACGTTGCACATTTGTTTGGACACAAACCTGCACCGTCCATGCCCATGCGGATGAGTTTTGGAGAAGAAGCAACACTTCAGTTTCAGGCTAAGGAAGGATCTTGCTTCAAGAAATGTACAACTTACTATCTTATCTCAAGGTATCACCCGAGGAAGGCCTAGCTGATGTACTTACGTACTTCCATTTGCCAGGGCTTCGCTTATACAATATGTTATGTTGTCAGTTATCGTCATTTATACACATTGGAAAATCTGGAACGAGGAACGCAAGAGATAGATCTCCAGAACCGTCTCTGTTCTCTCTGTGGATAGCGTCGCCTTCAAAATGAAGGTAGATCCACCGAAGAGACATCTTCTTCTCCTCACGCTTTGTTCTTTCTTGCTTCACACTACTTCAGAAATCTTATGGGAGGCGGGCAAAAAGGGTTAACGGAGGCGGGCATTGCAACCGCCTCCAATCAAAGGTCACGGTTAATTATAACTTAACGGAGATGGTTGTTTTACCCGTCTCTGTTAATAGATTAATAGAGGTGGGCGTCTTATGCTGCCCGCCTCTATTAATCGATTTAAAAAAATAAAAAAGGCCGAGCGAGCCCAATCGAGCCCGTCGTTGGAGCCCAGTCGAGCCCGCCGCCGTCGCGTCCACGCTGTCGCATCAGCTCGAGGCTCCCCGCCACTGGATCTGGACCCGCCGTGGCCGGATCTGGACCTGTCGTGACCGGATCTGGACCCGTTGTCGCCAGATCTGGACCCACCGTCACCGGAGAAGGACCGGTCGCCTCTAGATTCCCGTCGGCTGTAGTCGTCCATGCCAGCTCAAGATCTGCAAAGGGGAGATAGAGGGAACAGTGAGGGAGATGAAGAGTGGAAGAGAGAGGGAGATGGGGGAAAACTGTACCTACCTCCACTATCGTCGTCGGCGGACCCGTGCCACAGCATGCAGCGAGTCGCCAGGCTCCACGACGCCACGCCGCCCAGCCCCGCGGAACCGCACCACGGCGACCCCATGGCCCCGTGCCACCACGCACCGCCCCGCCTCATGGCCCCGCGCCACTGCGGCCGCCGCGCGCCGCCCGACGGCGCACCTAGAGAGAGAGAGAGAGAGAGAGAGAGAGAGAGAGAGAGAGAGAGAGAGAGAGAGAGAGAGGGAGGCCATGGAGACCGGAGAGAGGGAGACTAGAGAGAGAGAGATCGGAGGGAGGGAGGCGTGCGGAGAGAGAGACCGGAGGGAGGGAGCGGCGCCTGGGAATGGGTTTGTGTTCAGGTTAGGGTTTGTGTTCAGGTTATATACCCGACGCTGGGTATTGGGCTTGGGAATGGTAGCGGACTAGGACAGAATTTCAGAGGCGGGCCTTATAAAATAACCGCCTCCAAAAATAGATTTATGAAAGACGACCGCCTCCGTAAATGGGTCATTTTTGGAGGCGATTGTCTTAAAATGACGGCCTCCGTAAATCTATTTTTGGAGGTGGTTGATATAAGCCATCCGCCTCGGTTAATGGGTGATTAATCGAGGCACCGTTAGACATTTACCGAGGCGGCCGCTCGGGGGGCTGGCCTGCCTCGGAATAATGGTGGCAGGCAAAAAAGGTGTCCGCCTCCGTTAAGAAAAGGGTGACGCCACCCAAAATCAAACGTGTAGTTAGTGTCGTTCTTTTAATTCGTTTCTTCAAGCTTATCCTATCTAGTGCCACCATCTGTTAGCGTGCCTCACTAGGCGCTCTTCTTATTTCTTCTTTAAGTGCATGAACACTAGTTCCGCTCTTCTTAGTTAATTATTAATCCTTATGTCATTGTAGTATATGTCTTACATGGTAGAATTACTTCACATTCACAGAAATGGATAGATGATTCTCCAAATATGAATATGCATCTTCCAGTGAAGGACTCCTTGGTGGCAAATGTTTCGTCGAGAGTTGTCAAAGAAAAGGTAGCATTTTGAAATGCTAGAACTTATAGGTTTTATCTTCTGGAACTTTTAGGTTCTAAGTTTTGTTCCCAATACATATCAAGATGCATGTACCAAGCTTAGTCTTTCATTCTTTACAATGATAAAGTCCTGATGCATAACTTTGGATTCCCCCCTTCATTTGTTGTCTAAGGTTCATCTAACAAGTAACTCTGGCATAGGACCTTTTGCTGTTTGTGATGTTCTTAATATAATATGAATTTGTTCTTAATATAATATGAATTTGTAAGTTGTTTGATATCTTTGTTTCTTGCCAAACTTTGGAGTATGAATTGTGATACACATCTTGCCTTGTAGGCTCCTGCCCGTCCTAATTGGCAATGCTTGCCTCTGATGAAAACGAAAGAGCAGAAAAGCAACACCATCAAAGAAAAGGTAACATCAGATAGCCTTCTCCATTTTGACTTCATAGACTTTATGATTTATCTCTTCAAAGATGTTTCTGGTACACAGTTTTTCACATACAATGCATATGATGTGTATCAACATTTTCTTTCTAATGATATGTTGCTTTTACCCATTTAAGAATTTATTATTCTTTATTTTCATTGATCTACTTTCTTTTAATTGTGGCTCCCATTTGTCATCTTGTAGCCTTAAGCGCTTCGTTCTTAAAGCATCCTGGATTGTAGAAAGATCAAAAGTACAACAACTCTTGTTGGTGAAAAGGCAACATTTTGAATGGCTAGCTTTCACCATTTTAACTTGGTATTGTCGGATATATGAGCCCTAGGGTATCTTCACCGTCTGTATAACCCGATCCATGCCTATCTATCAGGGCCAAAGATGACAATGGATGAGGCCCACAAAGGCCAGGCGAATCCACCAAGCTTGGATATCAAGTCATTCAGAGGATATCCTAACGCCATCGTATCTAGGCGCTATGATAGAATCATTCTGTTGTGCATTCCATATAACCAACTAGGAAATCGATCTGTTAGCCGATCGGATCTATTTTAACCCTACCCCCTTGGTCTATATAACGGGGTAGGGGCCTCCCGATCAGGGATCCCATCTTCTACATTCTAGCAGCATAGCTACACGTAACAACCCCTGTAACCGAGCATACGAATACAGAGAAGAAGCTACTTCCATCTAGACGTAGGGCACCACGCTGCTCAAGCTAGTATAATCCCTATGTCTTATGTGCTACCCATCTGATTTGTCTTACGCGAATAGTTGCTAGATATTGCTGGAGCTAATTCTTCCGACCTGGTACCTTCATGGATTATATAACAATTGTGTTGCCCCTTCAATTCCTCTAACAAATTTTAACCATCCTATAACTCAATATTATATATCTTTTGTTTTTTGATATAAATATCTAAGTGTTTTTTTCAAACCTTTTGGAGTTTTGAGTTGTGGTTAGCATCCGTCATCTTGTACTTGTAGGTTTCTGCTTCTCACCACTTTCAGCGGGTCCTGAACTTCAAATCAAAACATAAGAGTGGACGTTTGTAGAATAGATGACATTTTGAATGGCTTACCTTCTTCATAATGACATAGTGCTCCCTCAATTCCTCTTACAAACTCTTGGTTGTTTGTGGGTTCCTTGAACATAAATATGAATTTCGAACTAGTTAGATGTCCTCATTATCTTCTGTCTTTTTGGAGTTATAATTGTGGTTAGGTTCCTATCTGTCATCTTGTAGGCTCCTGCATCTCCTCCCCGACATGTTATCATGGAGCATGTAAAGTTAAATTGGCAAGCCTTTCTCGATTCTAACTTGGTTGATGATTTATTTTCTTTAACATCCAAATATTTTTTTCTTGGAAGGTGGGAAGTCATGTTATATCACATTGTTTTTCTACAAACTTGTTTCTATTGTGAACACACAGTTATGTCTCTATTTTCAGGTTGTTGGTAGAGTCTTCATGACAAGCGAATGCTGAAGCACATACCCCCTCGTAAGATTAACCATAAGAGATCCCAGATTAGTGCAATATATGAAAGGCTTGAGAAGGAAAAGTTGTTGGGCAAGTTTCTTTTTAACCTAATCTTTTGGTTTCTTAAAAAAAGCTTCCTAGAAAATGAAGCTTAAATTTTTCTTTATCTTTAGGTGCACGGTCTATGAATCAGAATTCATGAAGTTGAAGTATGTATTTGATGTCCACTGAAGACAACTACTTAGTCTGCTTCATAAATGAAAAGGAGGACAAAAAAAATGAATGAAGATATGTATTTTGGAGATGCTCATGGGACGTTGTACGTTTGGTTGCTGGAGGCAATATAAAAAGGGCCATAAAAAATAAAAAAATTTGGCGTCCAGTAGATACCTCGTAGGAGTAATTTTGAAGGATTAATTATTTTCTCTCGTATACAGACGTCATAGAAGGAAAAAGAAATTTCGCAAAACAAATACCAAGTCAGATACAAAATGAAGTCAACAGGTCTGACACGAGCAGACATTGTGGGGTGTACCATACTGTGTAAATGCGGCATCTTTTCACCATATATACTTAGAGCGTGTTTAGTTCCAGGAAGTTGGAATTTTGGGCTATTGTAGCACTTTCGTTTTTATTTGACAATTAGTGTTCAAACATGGACTAATTAGGCTTAAAACGTTCGTCTCGTAATTTCCCACCAAACTGTGCAATTAGTTTTTTCGTCTACATTTAATGCTCCATGCACGGGCCACAAACATTCGATGCGATAGGTACTGTAGCACTTTTTGGGATTTTGGGGTGGAACTGAACACGCGCTTAGGTCTTGTTTAGTTTCAAAATGTTTTCCTAAAAAGTACTACAGTAGTGTCGGGTACCATAAAACGGGGTACCCCGAACGTTTATCGAAAGAATCACTTAAACCCAATCAAAGACAAAGCCAAAAGGTAAACCATCGGTTGGCCTCCGGCCTTGTCCAAGCCCACCGGCTCTCCGCCTCGCACGAGGCCTTGCGCGGGAAGCCTCGACGGCCTGCCAAATCTCCGCCTCGCGCGAGGCCTCGCACAGGGGGCCTCGACGGGGAACCGATTCTCCGTCTCGCCCGAGGCCCCGCGCGTAAAGCCTCGGACGAGATGTCGATTCTCCGTCTCGCTCGAAGCCGGCTGGGCAACAACCCGTCGCTTCCGCCTCGACCAGTCTCCCCGACAGCGCGTCGCGTCCCATTAATGCGCCAACTACTCCCGCGATATCAGCCGAACGACAGCTCGACACTGCGGGGCAGCCGACGAGACAGGAAGTCGCGTCAACGCCATACCGTCCAGGACAGGACGGGGCAGGGGTTACCGGCTACTGTGCTCTGGCGCTGTGCCCACGACCAGCGCCCGCACTACACTGTGCCACCTAATCCCTGCCCTAGGAACAACGCGACGTGAGGAGTCAAGTTCGAGCCACCGTAGCCTCGGAATCAGCGCATAGGACCAACTGCTCCCCCAGCCTCGGCGATATACTTCAGGGTCTCGGCAACCTCGAGATTCGCACCTGCCGAGCCTCCCGCGATGGCTCGGCCTTGGCACCAAATGAGCCCCGGCTTCTCACATAGTCAGCACACAATGACCAGCACGCTGACCGCCACGCCCGCTTCAAGATAACACTGGAGCCCCACGACGCACAGGATCGGATGTGACCGGCGCGTCGCCCCAGTTTTTCAAGGACGAGACCACTCCACCGACCACGCCGCCACAGTAATAGGCTACAGGGCTCGGACATACCGCCTCCGATCGCACGACGCCGTGTAGCTAGCGCATGTATCACCCTTGCCCCCCCTTCAACTATAAAAGGGAGGGACCAGGGCCATTTCTAGGGATCAGACACTCACGATTAGGCCTATGCCCACGCGACGAACTCACGCATAAACGCACGGACGAACACACGAGTTTCCCCGCTGCTTGAGATCAACATCTCAAGCAATCCACGCCGCTCCACGCAGAGACCTGGGACATGCTCCCTCTCTCGCCCCGCTTGTAGCCCCCTACTACGAGCATTTCGGTGCAAGGAATACAAGATCGAACTCTCAGACTGGACATAGGGCACCCATTGCCCGAACCAGTATAAACCTTGTGTCTCTTTGCATCACCATCCGGGATTGGGGACACGCAGTACAAATTTACTAGTTGGTTGAGGGCCCGCCAGTCCGAAACACCGACAGTTGGTGCGCCAGGTAGGGGCCTCTGCGTGTCAGCTTCGTCATCCCAACAAGTTTCGGATGGCAGACCCTGTACGACCACTGTGTCTCGGTACGGTGATCTGGTTTGGGAGCCTAGAGTTCATGTCTCTAGGGCATGAGTACGACATGGTACTCCTCACACCCCGAGCTCCACCAACCGACGATGACGTCGCGCACCCATAGCCCAGGCGCAGGCGGCGTCCGAGTGGCCGCTCTCGTCGTGCTCGCCAGGCACGACGCGAGCGGGGCCACCCCGACACCACGTGAACTCAGGGCGACATGCCGCTCTCCATCGGTATCCCACGCCCAGCTATTGGCACAAGGTCCCTGGTTGGGAACCTGTCTAGCCTAAGCCTAGACCGGGGAAAGATGCCGGTGGCGCACGACGATGCCTCGGCGTCAAGCTCTGCCCCGCCATGTCCTGAGGAGCCAGCTCCGGCGGAGCAGAACCCGACGATGGCACCATCCCCGTACCCCTTCGGGTTGAGAAATGCCGCCGCCTCCTACGCTTACGCCTACGCTTCCGCTCACGCGGATCCCTCAGGATGCCGCCAGCGCTTTGCCCTTGACTTCGACATCACGGCTCTGACCCACACCCACGCTGACTCCTCGGAGGAGGACGATGCATGGGCCGGAGCGGATTTCTCTGGGCTTCGTGACCCTGAAGCCATGTGCCGCTTCCTGGCCGCGAGTGACTATTGCTTTGGCTACTCCGACTCTGACGACGAAGGCACTTACGATCCCACTCGTGAGTGCTTCCACGTCGGACTCAGGATGCCAAGCACGGGCAATGAGGACGAGGGGGTAGGCAACCGTACCCCGCTTCGCCAGGGAACGGGTGATGCCACGCCCTCACGCATTGTCCCACCAGCAGCGCGGAATGAGAACCTTGTCCTTGGACAACTTCGACGCCCAGACCTAGAGCAGCTCCATGAGCTTTAGGCCAAGGTCGAGCAAGATTGACTCCTTCTGCAACAGCTCCGAGACACTCTCGAGCAGGAGCAGTAGGGTCACGGTGACGACGGAGGAGCCCAGCGGCGGGCCCACGACGTCCACCACCGCATCAACGACGACAAAGGGGGTGAGCATCCCCCAATCTTCAATCACGCTAGCCAGAATGTCGTGGCTACGGTGATGCTAGTCCGCACGATGCCTGAGCCCTATACCATGGAGGGACGATGGGTCTGTGGCGAGCTCTGGGATCTCCTCGAGACAGCCGCGGTGCAGCAGGCTGAGAGTTCCACCTCCCGATGGCGTGGAGGCACCTCGGACCTTCCCACAGCACCGCATCAGTAGGATAGGGAGGCCTCGGTTCACCCTGAGCCCGCTTGGGCACCGACAATCAATAGGGTCCCCTTGCTGCATGACCGCCTTGACAATCGACATGAGGCATGGGACGACCACGAGGTGGTTAGTAGGCGACGATGCCACGATGATGAGGGGCCTGCCCATGGCTACCATCTGCACCGAGGCAGCTGCTACGACAGTGGGGAGGATCGCAGCCCTTCTCCTGAACCGCCAGGCCCCCGAGTTTTTAGCAGGGCCATCCACGATGCTCAATTTCTAGCCCGGTTTCACCAACAGGCCAACCTCATGAAGTACAGCGGCGAAACCAACCCCGAGCTTTGGCTGGCCGATTACCGCCTGGCTTGTCAGCTAGGTGGCGCGGACAATGACCTACTCATCATCTGCAACCTCCCCTTGCTCTTGTCAGACTCGGTACGAGCCTGGCTCGAACATCTTCCTCACAGATCCATGACTGGCGCGACTTGGTTAGGATCTTCGTCGGGAATTTTTAGGGTACATACGTGTGCCCTGGAAACTCCTGGGACCTTAAGAGCTATCGCTAGAAACTGGACGAGTCTCTCCAAGACTTCATCCGGTGCTTCTCCAAATAGTGCACCGAGTTGCCCAGCATCAGTGACTCAGAAATCATCCAGGCTTTCCTCTCCGGCACCACCTACCGAGACTTGGTCCGAGAGTTAGTCCGAAACGTGCCGTGCTCGGCTGCCACGCTCCTCGACATTGCCACCAACTTTGCCTCGGGCGAAGAGGTAGTTGGGGCCATCTTCCTCGACAACGACGCCAAGGGAAGCAGAGGGACGAGGCCACTGTGGCCTCGGCTCCCCACCTCCCCAGGAAAAAGAAAAAGGGTCGCTAGGGGAAGCAGGAGATCCTCGAGGCTGATCTAGTCGTGGCCGCGGAGCGCAAGAATCCCTAAGGCCCTAGGGGCCCCCGGGCTCTTTGACGACATGCTAAAGAAGCCCTGCCCTTATCACCAGGGCCCAGTGAGGCACGCCCTCGAGGATTGCACCATGCTCCGGTGTTATTACACCAAGCTCGGGCTCCTCGACGACGACGCCAAGAAGAGGGGCGTCGGCGACCGGGACAACGACAAGGACGAAGGGTTCCCCAAGGTGCACAATGCCTTCATGATCTTTGGTGGACCCTCGACGTGCCTTACGGTGCGCCAGCGAAAGAGGGAATGCTGAGAGGTCTTCTCGGTTAAGGTGGCCACTCCTCGATACCTCGACTAGTCTCAGGAAGCGATCACCTTTGATCGGGATGACCACCCTGACCATGTCCCGAATCCCAGGTAGTACCCACTCGTTGTCGACCCGATCATCAGCAACACCCGACTCACCAAGGTGTTGATGGACAGAGGCAGCGGCCTCAACATCCTCTACGCCAACACTCTAGAGCTCCTAGAGATCGACCGGTCGCGACTCTGGGGTGACACTGCGCCTTTCCACGGCATCGTGCCGGGGAAACGCACGCGACCCCTCGGGCGCATTGACCTTCTCGTTTGCTTCGGCACCCCCTCCAACTACCGCAAGGAGGTCCTTACCTTCAAGGTGGTTGGGTTCAAGGGAACCTACCATGCCGTCCTAGGGTGGCCATGCTACGCCAAGTTCATGGCGGTCCCCAACTACACCTACCTCAAGCTCAAGATGCCAGGGTCCCAACAGCGTCAGCACGATTGAGTCCATGTACGAGCATGCATACGACTACGACGTCGAGTGCATCAAGTACAATGAGGCTCTCGTGGAGGCCAAGACCCTCATCATCGACCTTGACCGACTCGGCAGCCAGCTGCTTGAGCCCAAGTGTCGAGCCAGGACTTTCGAGCCCGTAGAGGCCATCAAACTCGTCCCAGTCGACCCCACCTGCCTCGACAACCGGGCACTGAGGATCAGTGCCACTCTCGATATCAAATAGGAAGCCGTGCTCGTCGACTTTCTCTGCGCGAATGCCAACATGTTCGCATGGAGTCCCTCGGACATGCCGGGCATACCGAGGGAGGTTGTCGTGCACACCCTGGAAATCCGGGCTGGCTCCAGACCGGTGAAGCAGCGCCTGTGCCGATTCGATAAGGAAAAGCACAGGACCATCGGCGAAGAGGTGCGGAAACTTATGGCGGCCGGATTCATCAAGGAAGTATCCCATCTAGAGTGGTTAGCTAACCCTGTGTTAGTCTAGAAGAAAAATGGGAAGTGGAGGATGTGTGTAGATTACACCAGTTTGAATAAAGCCTGTCCAAAAGTCCCCTTCCCATTACCTCAAATCGATCAAATCGTTGACTCCACTGTGGGATGCGAGACCCTGTCTTTCCTTAATGCGTATTCCAGTTACCATCAAATCAAGATGAAAGAGTCCAACCAGCTCGCGACTTCTTTTATCACACCTTTTGGCATGTACTGCTATGTGACTATGCCTTTTGGCCTCAGAAACGCAGGGGCCACATACCAGCGGTGCATGACCTAGGTCTTTGGCGAGCACATCAGGTGAACTGTCAAAGCCTATGTGGACAACATCATGGTCAAGTCCAGAAAGGCCAGGGATCTTGTCGACGACCTGGAGATAGCCTTCAAATGCCTTAGAGAGAAGGGCATCAAGCTCAACCCCGAGAAGTGTGTTCAGGGTCCCCCGAGGCATGCTCTTGGGATTCATAGTCTCGAAACACGGCATCGAGGCCAACCCAAAGAAGGTCTCGGCCGTGACCAGCATGGGACCAATCTGAGACCTCAAGGGAGTGCAGAGGGTCATGGGATGCCTTGTGGCCCTGAGCTGCTTCATCTCACGCCTTGGCGAAAAAGGCTTGCCTCTGTACCGCCTCTTGAGAAAATCCAAACGCTTTTCTAGGACCCCCGAGACCGAAGAAGCCCTCACCAAGCTCAAGGCACTGCTCACCAATCCTCCTATCCTAGTGCCGCTAGCTAGGGACGAGGCCCTCTTACTCTACATCGCCGCAACAACCCAAGTGGTCAGTGCGGCCATGGTAGTGGAGAGGCAGGAAGAGGGGCATGCTCTACCCATCCAATGACCTGTTTACTTCATCAGCGAAGTGCTCTCCAAGACCAAAATGCGCTACCCCCACATCCAGAAGCTGATCTATGCCGTAGTCTTGGCTTGGCGCAAGCTGCGTCACTACTTCGAGTCCTACCCGGTAACCGTGGTGTCATCTTTCCCTTTGGAAGAGATAATCCATAACCGAGAGGCCTCGGGCAGGATAGCCAAGTGGGCCATCGAACTCATGAGGGAAGCCTTGACTTTTGCGCCTCGAAAAGCGATTAAGTCTCAGGTCTTGGCCGATTTTGTGGCTGAGTGGACCGACACCCAATTGCCACCTGCTTAAATTCAGATGGACTGCTAGACCATGTACTTCGATGGGTCCCTGATGAAGATCGAGGTAGGTGCAGGTCTGCTCTTCATCTCGCCCCTTGGAGTACACATGCGCTACATGGTTCGACTCCACTTCGCCACCTCCAACAACATAGCTGAATACGAAGCTCTCGTCAATGGCTTGTAGATCGCCATCGAACTTGGAGTGAGGCATCTCGATGTCCGGGGCGACTCGCAACTCATCGTTGATCAAGTCATGAAGGAGTCAAACTGCCTCTACCCCAAAATGGAGGCGTACTGCAAGTTGGTACGTCACCTAGAAGACAAGTTCGATGGTCTCGAACTCAACCACATCGTGTGGAAATACAACGAGGCCGCAGATGAATTGGCAAAGATGGCCTCGGCACGGGCTCTGGTCCCCCCGAACATCTTTGCCAGAGACCTCCACAAGCCTTCCATCAACCACGTCTTGGCAGCAGGAGAGGGCCCACTGGTAGAGCTCACCGCAGGGCTCGAGGCCCCCTCCATCGCCGAGACCCCTTCGGCCGAGCCCGAGGTTATGGAAGTAGACGTAGAGCCTCCCAAGGCCAACCAGGGCATAGACTGGCGGGTCTTGTTCCTTGATTGCCTCGTCCGAGGAGAGCTCCCTACAGACAAGACCGAAGCTAGACAGCTTACACGACAAGTCAAGACTTATGTCCTCTACAACGGCGAGTTGTATAGGCGAAGTCCATCTGGCGTCCTCCAATGATGCATCACCACCGAGGCAGGCCAGGCCCTACTTTGGGACTTGCATGTGGGCGCCTGCGGGCACCATGCGGCACCTCGGATGCTCATCGGAAATGCCTTCTGCCAAGGGTTCTATTGGCCGTCGGCAGTTGCTGACGCCACTAGGTTAGTACGCTCCTACGAGGGATGCCAGTACTACACGCGACAGATGCACCTCCCGGCCCAGGCCCTCCAAACCATCCCCATTACATGGCCGTTTGCCGTGTGGGGGCTCGACATGGTTGGGCCTCTACAGAAGGCCCCCGGGGGCTACACCCATCTGCTGGTAGTGATCGATAAGTTCTCCAAATGGATCGAGGCTCGCCTGATCAATCAAATCAAATCCAAGCAAGTGGTGCTATTCTTCACTGACATCATCCACAGGTTCGGGGTTCCAAACACCATCATCATCGATAACAGGACGTTGTTCACTGGCCAAAAATTCCTGACATTCTGCAACGACCACCACATCCGTGTGGCCTGGTCGGCTATAGGACACCCAAGGACAAACGGCCATGTAGAACATGCCAACGGCATGATCCTACAATGCCTCAAGCCAAGAATTTACAGCCGGTTGAAGAAGTTTGGCAAGAAATGGCTTGTCGAACTCCCGTCGGTCATCTAGAGCCTGAGGAACACTCCAAGCCAAGCCATGGGGTTTACACCATTCTTCCTAGTCTATGGGGCCAAGGCCATCCTCCCCACTGACTTGGAATATGGTTCCCCGATGCTTCAGGCCTACAATGAGCAGAGCAACCGCACTACCCGCGAGGACGCCCTCGACCAACTGGAGGAAGCCCGAGACAGTTGCATTGCTACATTCGGTCAAATACCAGCAAGCTCTACGGTGCTATCAAGCCCGACACATTCGAAGCCGAGACCTAAAGGTGGGTGACCTGGTGCTGAGGCTGAGGCAGAGCAACAAGGGCCGCCACAAGCTGACCCCGCCATGGGAAGGACCATACATCGTCGCCCAAGTGCTGAAGCCCGGGACCTACAAGCTAGCCAACGAGAAGGGCGAAATTCTCAACAACGCTTGGAACATAGAACAGCTACGTCGTTTTTACCCTTAGAATTTCCAAGCATTGTATACATTGTTTCTTGGAATACAATTAAGAAGCGTTCTTTAGTTGTTCTAATTTTTCGAGAAACCCACCGAGCCCATCACGGGCCTCGGCATTACGATAACACCATAAGGAAGGCTCAGCTCTGCCTCTGCAGAACTGAGCTTCCCTTGGGGGCTAGAAGGGGGGACCCCCCCTAAGTCCCACGCACCATTTTTTAGTCGCTTTTCGAAAAAATTTCTACACCAAACTCTCTAGCACGCTCTAACAAATCGGTTGTGAAAAACCCAAGGACCAAAAGTCTGTCTTAGGGCCAGAAGGCTAGTAGAGTTACGAGATGGCCTACGCCTCCGAGCTACGGCACTCCCTCACCACCTTTCGCCTAGGGGCGGCTTAGGTTCCAAGGGGGCTTTTTTGCAAAAGAAATCTGATCAGAGACAACAGAGGGCAGAGGCTCGGAAATACAAGAAAAACGATTAAGAAGCACAAGTACTTTAAAAAAGGCCTTGACGGCCATAAGCGTTACGATACAAAGTTAATCCCTATTCTATTTACATGGCCTCTTGGGCTTAGGTCAAGGCTCAGGGCCTCCAGCATCGGCGGACGGCGGGGGAGGGACCACCTCCTCTTCGAATAGCTTGGCTAGCACCGTTCCAGGGCCTTCTGCCACCTCCATCAACTTCGCGACTGCCTTGTTGGCCTCCTCATCATCGTCGGGCAGGATGTAGCCATCGCTGATGGCTTGGAGGTCAATGCCGATGTAGTGTGAGGCGATGACAGCCAGCGCACGCTTGACGCCCGTGTGCAGCGCTCCTCAGAGCCGCTCGCGCACTTGGCCACTCAACGCAGTTAGGCGGCTCCCGAGAGAGCTGCCTGACTGGACCCCCTCAACCTCTAGGGCCTCACAAGCAGTACAGATGGCGCCCTACAGCATGTTGTGTTCCCCGATCTCAGCATCGACAACCGCCTGCACCGTGATGGAGGCCTCGGTGACTTGGGAAACCTCCTTCTCTAGCTCTGTGCCAAAAGAAACGGAATGGGGTTGAGCGCAAGGGAAAACAAGCCAAATAGGGGCGGAAGCCTATAGGACTCACCCTCGGCTTTCTCCTCCTAGCATCGGGCCTCGACCCGAGAAGCCTCGGCCTTCTCCTTCAGGCATTGGGCCTCGACTCAGAAAGCCTCGGCCACCCTGGAAGCCTCTCCCGCCAGCTCTGTATCACACCAAGGAGTTAGGGGCCGAACACAAGAAAAACAAACTAAATAAAGAGAACAAGACTCACCCTCGGCCTTTCCCCTCCAGACCACAGCCTTGGTCCAGGAAGCCTCGGCCGCCTTGAGGGCCTCATCCAAGGCACCTTTCGTTAGCTGGTGTGCACCCTGCTCCGTCCCTAGCTGTCTAGAAAGAGCCTTGGCAAAGGCCATGGCTTCTTCAGCCCGGGACCTGAAGGCATCCCGATTACCAGCCACGTGGGTCAGCTCCTCCTCCAACTCCTTGACCCGCACCACCAGAGGGGTGACCTGCTCCTAGGCTGTGGCCACCTCGACCTTCACATTGGCACAACGAAGGTGGAGGTCCTCCACCTCTCCGCTCCGCGCCGATAGGAGCTCATTGGCACCGGCAAGCAGGCCCTTTTGCCGCTGAAGCTGGTCCCAGACGCCCCTCTCCCGCTAGAGAAAGACCGACTTCCCAAGGGACTGGGTCTCGAGCTCCTAGGTGAGTAGAACAGGGGTCATTCATTACAAGAAAACTCGGAAAAAGACGACACCGCATGAGAAAAGAAAGCGTGAACCTAGGCGACTCTGGGCAGATCATCGGCCACCATGGACAGCGTCGTCTGTAGTGACCACTCTGCTAGCTAGCGGTATTGCTCGAAGGTGTCCTAGTGCCTGCCCTCGGCCGTGTCATCGAGGGCGAACAGAGGCTCCCCCTCAGGGTCGTCCCGGCTCTGCCACATGACACGTGGGTGATCCCACCCGCGGGGCTTAGGTCGTACCCACAAGAGGGCCGAGCTTCCCTTGCCCAGGGTTAGAACCAGCTGTTCCACGGCGCTGGCCACCTCGGTGTCAACCACCTTCTGTGCCCAGGAAGTATCGTCGGAGGAGATCGGATGGACCTCCGCCTCTCGGGCGCTCTCCCGCAACGACGGCGGGCCTTGAACCAAGGGTGCCACTGAGGCCTCTGCCGCCTTCATCTCCACTTCCTAGGCCAACGGCCTCACCATGATCACGTCAGCCTCGGTAGCCCCGGGGGCTCTGGCCTCCGCCATTGTGGCCTCGGTGGTCGCGGGGGCTCCGGCCCCCGCCGCTGCGGCCTCGGCGGTCCTGGGCGCCCCAACCTCCATCGCCTCAGCCTCGGAGACCCTAGGGGCCTCGACCTCGGTGGCCTCGGCCTCGTGAGCCTAGGGGCACCTTGGCCCCATCTGATTCACGAGCCTCGCCCTCGTGAGGTGGAGGCGCTCCCTTCCCCGTCTGTGTTGGGGTCGCCTCAGTAGCCCCTCCTTGGGTGGCCGGCTCCTTTGGGTCGGCCCTCACCGATGCCGCGCCATGTTGTGTGGTGGCTTGCGCCTCCGCCACCCAGTGGGCGGTGGAGCCAGGGCTCACCTTGAGCGCCTTAAGGGGCACCAAGGTAGGCACTTTCGCAGGTCGCTTCTGGCTAAAGACAAAAAACTTACGGGGTCACCATAAGACCGAAGGACGAATAGAAAATTCTGCGACTCTATCGAAAAGACGCTTACCTCGAGCAGGGCTGCAACCACTTCGGCACGACGACCCTCCTCTGCGTAGGCAGTGGCGGTGGCAGAGGCACGACCTCTATATCCGCTGGCGCCGACCGGTCCTCGACAGACCCTGGCACCCCCTCGGTCCCCTACGGGGGTAGTTGCGTCGCCCCCGCCGCCACCTATTCCACCGTTGTCGTCGAGCCCACCGAGCTGACGGCACACTTTCCCAACGCCTGCGCCTCAAGCATGTCAGCCTCAGCCCCGGGGCGGGCGATTGGCGGCCCCGAGGCAGCTCCTCCTCCTCCCCTTGGGAGCGCCGGGCTGCTTGCCGACAACCCAGGCACCATCTCCCTAACGTCAGGGAGATGGTCTAGGGGACCCCGCCCCATCTCACCCTCGTCATCTCCGTCCGAAGCGTCTGTCGATAGCAACGGCGATGGGGATGCCTCCAACGAGAGACTGTCCTTCCTTTGCTGCCGGCGACGCTTCTCCAGTTCCTCGTGCACAAGGATCTTCTTTGTGCGCTTCACCACCTTAGCGTCCTTTCGCCTCTTCTATGCCTCGGCGTGCGCTCGGTTGACCGCCCGCCACCTTGTGTCCTCGGGAACGGGCGGCGGGGAGGCTCACACGTCCCTCATCCCCTGCAGGAACGGCGAACACGGATAAGGGAACAAGAAAAAATGAGAAATGGGGAGGCCTCGGGGGCTGTAGCGGCGCGTGACTTACCAGCGAGAGGAACCCCCATGACGGGCGCATCGCAAAGGGGGTCATGCCACTGCTTCTCAGCTTTGCCTCCACCATCTCCCTCACCCGGCGAAGAATTTCCTCATCGGAAAGGGCAGAGGCAGACATCCAGATGCCCTCGATCGGCTCATCCAGCCTCATCTCGAACAGGCGCCGCCGCCGAGCATCAGCGGCAGCACCTTCGGCGATGGAAGGCGGCCACGACCACAGCCGTAGTAAGGCCGCGGTCCCGCAACCTCTCTAGCCCCTCCAAGAGCGGCTACAGCTTGGGCTGATCCTCCCTCAGGACAGCATACTTCCACCTCTCTGGGCAGCTCCCCATGATCCACCCGGTGTAGGGGGGAAGTCCACTGTTGTCGTTGCGAATATAGAACCAGCTCATGTACCAGCGGCGATTGGTTGACGTGAGCTGGGCCGGGATGTAGAGGTGCTGACGGTCTTGGCGCACTTGGAGAGTGTAGCCGCCGGCCCTCACCGCCTTCCTCATGCCCGACATACCCATCGGCTTGGTGGTATGCCCCGCCCGGAAGAGGTGGAGCCACAGCTCCCAATGGGGAGCAATCCCCAGATACCCCTCGCAGACGGCGACGAAGATGGCCGCCTGCTCGATGGAATTGGGGTTGAAGTTGTGGAGCTCCACGCCATAGTAGTGCGAGAGCGCCCGCATGAACCGGTCTGCCAGAAGGCCGAGGCCGCGCTCGTGAAAAGACACGAAGCTCACGACGTAACCGTCGCGGGGCCTCGGCTCTGGCTCACCCAACGGAGCAATCCACTCTGGCCTGTTGGGGTCAGTAACCAGACGAAGAAGTCCACCATCGACGAGCGACTGAAGCGTCTCCATGGTGACATCGGACGGACCCCAAGGGTCCGCCTCGATGACAACGACATTGCCGGCCATGAGCACGGTGGAGAATTTGACTACGCCAGCGAGTCTCTCCCCCTCTCTCCTTCTATGCCTCGCCCTTCTCCCTTCCTCTTCCCGGTTCTCTCTGCTCTAGCGACGGCTCAAGGGCGGCAAAGGCTAATGCAGGCAAGGTAAGGGGGGTAGGGGTGAGGCTCGTCGCGTATTTATGCAGGAAGAAGGTGAATCAGACGGGCGATGAAATCAGGGAAGTTTCCCTCAGATCCGGCGCAGTTAATCCAGATCCGATTTTACCACCCACGTGCCCACCTTTTCCACATTAATCGCGCGAACAGTTATGTTCCATCCGCTGACACGACGTCGCGTCCAACCGCTGTAGCGGCAGGCATCGTTCTGCCTCCTCGAGAAAATCGCCTCAAAAGGCGCGCCTACCGTTGTCAAGCCAATAGGGGAGATATCCCCCACCCTATTCCTTTTAGACAAAGGAACTAGGCGCCGAGCCCGTTACGGTCCAGGGGTTCGAAGGCTGGGCCCCTAAGGGTTTTGATAGCCGCCCTAGGGCAACAGAGTCAGGGACGACCACGGGCGAGCCCATACGGGGCCGAGGCCCAAGCAAGCGAAATGCTTGGGATGCCCAAAGTCATGTCTGAGACCGGCAGGGAGGTCTCCGAATGGGATCCCACCGTAGGGAGGCACCGAGCCACCGAGGCCCAGCGAATGGCCTCGGCACCCACTAGAGAAACCCTCTGGTACTCTTGGAGTGCGTCTCTAGACCGCTAGCCGGCCCCTAGCGAACGAGGCACGAGACTCCACTCGGACTTACCCCGATAACAGCTCACCGGAAGTGCCATCGCTCGTGCCCATCGAGGGTAGCCTGGCATATTTCACCCCTCCTTCCAAACGAAAATGAAGCATGAGGGTCGTACAAAAAGCCAGGGGAACCCCTAATGGCCCTCTTGCTCTGTGCAGAGGCTAAGGGGCTCTTCCTGCAACCTTGCCGAGACCCTACGACCCAGGCTCACACTCGAGGGGGGCTCAGCAAACAAACCCTCACGCGCGAGGGGCGTATAAAAAGCCAGGGGAACTTCTGATCGCCCTCTCGCTCCGTGCAGAGGCTCGAGGGCTCTTCTTGCAACTTTGCCGAGACCCAACGACCCAGGCTCGCACATGAGTGGGCTCGGCAAACAACCCCTCCGTCCGAACAAAAAGGATGTGCGAGGGTCGAACAAAAAAGTCAGGGGACCCCTGACCACCCTCTCACTCCGTGCGGAGGCTCGAGGGCTCCTCCTGCGCCCAAGACAAAGACAAGCGACGCAAGCCCGCACTTGAAGACTTGAAAAACGCGATAATGGGCATCGAGCCCGTTACGGTCCAGGGGTTCGAAGGCTGGGCCCCTAAGGGTTTTGACAGCCGCCCTAGGGCAATAGAGTTAGGGACGACTATGGGCGAGCCCGTACGGGGCCAAGGCCTAAGCAAGCGAAACACTTGGGATGCCCTAAGTCGTGTCTGAGACCGGCAGGGAGGTCTCCGAATGGGATCCCACCGTAGGGAGGCACCGAGCCAACGGGGCCCAGCGAACGGCCCCGACACCCACTAGAGAAACCCTCTGGTACTCTTGGAGTGCGTCTCTGGACCGCTAGCCGACCCCTAGCGAACGGGGCATGGGCCTCCACTCGGACTTACTCGATAATAGCTCACTGGAAGTGCCACTGCTCACGCCCACCGAGGGTATCCTAGCATATTCCACCCCTCCTTCTAAGCAAAAAGGAAGCGCGAGGGTCGCACAAAAAGTCAGGGGAACTCCTGATCGCCCTCTCGCTCCATGCAGAGACTCGGAGGTTCTTCCTACGATCTTGCCGAGACCCTATGACCCAAACTCACACTTGTGGGCTCGGCAAATATGATAACATCCCTCGGTCAACGTGAAAAAAGACCCTAGAGGAATGAATCCACTCCCCTAGTGCCTCGGGGGCTACACCCGGCGGGTGCGCTCGAGCACACCCATCGAGGCCTCGAAGTACGAAACACTATTCCACCAGGAGCTACCGCAAGTCAAGCCTCGTCAAAACCTCAAGAAGAGCGCTCACGGTCTCCCTGAGGCTCGGGGGCTACTGTCGGGTACCATAAAACGGGGTACCCCGAACGTTTACCAAAAGAATCACTTAAACCCAATCAAAGACAAAGCCAAAAGGTAAACCATCGGTTGGCCTCTGGCCTTGTCCGAGCCCACCGGCTCTCCGCCTCGCACGAGGCCTCGCACGGGAAGCCTCGACAGCCTGCCAAATCTCCGCCTCGTGCGAGGCCTTGCACAGGGGGCCTCGATGGGGAACTGATTCTCCGTCTCGCCCGAGGCCCCGCGCGTAAAGCCTCGGACGAGATGTCGATTCTCCATCTCGCTCGAAGCCGGCTCGGCAACAACCCATCGCTTCCGCCTCGACCAGTCTCCCCGACAGCGCGTCGCATCCCATTAATGCGCCAACTACTCCCGCGATATCAGCCGAACGACGGCTTGACACTGTGGAGCGGCCGACAAGATAGGAAGTCGCGTCAACGCCATACCATCCAGGACAGGACGGGGCAGGGGTTACCGGCTACTGTGCTCTGGCGCTGTGCCCACGACCAGCGCCCGCACTACACTGTGCCACCTAACCCCTGCCCTAGGAACAACGTGACGTGAGGAGTTAAGTTCGGGCCACCGTAGCCTCGGAATCAGCGCATAGGACCAACTGCTCCCCCCAGCCTCGGCGATATACTTCAGGGTCTCGGCAACCTCAGGATTCACACCCGCCGAGCCTCCCACGATGGCTCGGCCTCGGCACCAACTGAGCCTCGGCTTCTCACGCAGTCAGCACACAGTGACCAGCACGCCGACCGCCACGCCCGCTTCAAGATAACACTGGAGCCCCACGACGCATAGGATCAGATGTGACCGGCGCGTCGCCCCAGTACTTCAAGGACAAGACCACTCCACCGACCACGCCACCACAGTAACAGACTACAGGGCTCGGACATGCCGCCTCCGATCGCACGACGCCGTGTAGCTAGCGCATGTATCACCCTTGCCCCCCCTTCAACTATAAAAGGGAGGGACCAGGGCTGTTTCTAGGGATCGGACACTCACGATTAGGCCTATGCCCACGCGACGAACTCACGCATAAACGCATAGACAAACACACGAGTTTCTCCGCTGCTTGAGATCAACATCTCAAGCAATCCACGCCGCTCTACGCAGAGACCTGGGACAAGCTCCCTCTCTCGCCCCGCTTGTAGCCCCCTACTACGAGCATTTTGGTGCAAGGAATACAAGATCGAACTCTTAGACTGGACGTAGGGCACTCATTGCCCAAACCAGTATAAACCTTGTGTCTCTTTGCATCACTATCCGGGATTTGGGACACGCAGTACAAATTTACTAGGTTGAGGGCTCGCCGGTCCGAAACACCGACAAGTAGCCATCACATCGAATCTTGTGATATGTGCATGGAGCATTAAATGTAGACGAAAAAAAACTAATTGCACAGTTTGGTTGGAAATCGCGAGACGAACGTTTTGAACCTAATTAGTCCATGATTGAATACTAATTGCCAAATAAAAACGAAAGTGCTACAGTAGCCAAATTTTCAAATTTCACCCAACTAAACACAGCCTTAAAACTCTTCAATCTTATGTTGTTGAGCCAATAAATACTCTTAGTTTTTCTTCTCATCTTAGTCCTGTCGAAAGGTTGTCACAAAGGAACGCTCCAATGCCTTCGTCGTGGTTCATCTGCCAAGACGACATGCAAAGGTAGCACATGGAGGAGGATTTTGTTATTTTAATAATGTTGCAGACTCTCTCTTACACATATTGGGTATACTGCAGCTCTGAACAAGGTAGTATTGTTTTTTGTTATATTTGTATCTGTATCTTTTTCGTCTACTATAGTAACTTTATTTTTTTACTTCTGTCTGTCTGATGCAACTAAAGATTGGTCTGGTCTCAAATGATTACTTTCCACTATCTTCAACTTGGGATATGATACTATAGGTATCGACCAGACTAATAGACTGCTAATTAAATTGCTATTTTTATAAGAATATTAATGTTTGTTTACAACTTAAGAAACAATTTAATTGTCATTGGGACTGTTTTAAACCTAGCTAAATCTTCCAATAGTTATGTAGAAATATCTTAAGTGCTAAGAACCACCAAACTGACTTCTCATCCTGTTGCTATATCTATGTTGTTTATCTGAGTTTAGAGTTACATACCCTCATCCGTGCCTATTTGTATTTATCTTAGTTTTTGTATCAAACCAATTGGTAGAGCTTTATGGGGTTTCTCCAAATCTTGATGCATTATTTTAAATATATTAAAAAATCAAATTAAACTAAGAACAAGATCTTGAGACAAAAGATTATTGATCTCTCTCAGCACATACCTGAGATTGAAAAAGATTGAAAGAGATATTTTTTTTAGATCAAAGGCATTCACCTGGCTTTATTTGAAACCTTAACGAAAGCCCAAGATCCTGCTGGGAATACTAGCTTACAGATTAAGCACTAAACCCTTCAAAGAACTCTACAACTATACAGCAAAGCGTCTATCACCAGACCTCTAAACCAAAACCACAAGTTTGAAACCTCCAACATTCGGACCAACATAAGCAGACAAAAGACAAACACTCGCCAAAGCTACATTGCCACAGTGACATTAGAAGCAACTAGATTTATCATATTATTCGCCACAGGCTTCAGGTTGGGCTTCAAAAGCGGACGCCAGGACTTCACCACCATCAACATCTTGTAAATGATTGCCACCGGGGAAGTCATCGTCTTCTTGTTAAACACCACATCATTGCGCGCCTTCCAGATAGTCCATAACGCACCTGCACATAGGAACAATGTTACCTGCTATTTTTTTCCTCTAAATTTGGTCAAGATCTCTAAAAAAAGCGATGAACAACTTGTTGGCGACAACGGCCAACTAAAACATTCACGAAAACAGGACCATAAGAATACAGCAAGGGGGCATTGGAACAAAATGTGGTCCGACGTTTCAAGTCTATCACAGCTGAAACATTCCTCCTGTCCAGACAATTTCTTCTTCTTCAACTGGACCCCACACTGGATTCTATCATGTATGGACATCCATAAGAAAATTTTAACCTTCAAAGGAATATTACATTTCCAAATAAGCACCATCTGCACATCTTGAACCCCTCCAAAGGTCATCAAGTTATAAAGTGACTTTGCTGAATATTATTGAGATCTCTCTAAAGCCCAAAACACCTCATCTCTACCATCTGACAAAACAACTTCATCTAACAACAACATCAAATTACTCCATTCTTCCCACAAGATTCCATTCAACTGCCTTCTAAACTCTAAAAACCACTGACCTTCCACCCATGCCTCTACCACCTCTAAATCTTGGTGAACAGCAATGTGAAACAGATTAGGGAAGGTTACTTTCAGAACACATTCTCCTAACCAACAATCATGTCAAAACCTTGTTTGCATCCCTAATTTTATCCTAATACACCTTCCCATTTGAAACCACTTTCTTACATCTAACAAAGATTTCCAGAATTGCGAGCCCTTCCTATTTCTGACTTGAAAAATGCTTTTGTGGCCCAAATATTTGTTTCTCAATATGTTACAACATAAACTATTATCTCCTCTTTCAAACTTGTCAATCCATTTGCCAAGTAAACAAGTATTCATAACTCTAACATCCATAAAACCAAGACCTCCAAACTGTTTTGGCATGTTTAGAGCTTCCCACTCAACCATATGATACTTCCTTTTCTTACTTGTACCTTCCCAGAAAAATCTAGCTCTAATAGAGTCCAACCTCTGAAAATTACGTTCATCTAACTGATACACGCCCATCGTGTACATGGGTAAGCTAGACAGACAAGAATCAATCAAAATGGATTTTCCCCGTGATGACAGATATTCACATTGCCAAGTTCCTAGTCTTTTCTCTGTCTTCTCACAAACATAGCTCATTTGCGCTTTTGATATCTTATGACAACTAACCGGCATTCCTAGATATTTCATCGAAAGAACTCCATTTTTACAACCCAACATCTCTGCTGCAACATTCATCTCCACAGCAAATAGTCCTACTGAGAAAATCTCACTTTTCTCAAAGTTTATCTTTATTCCTGACATAGCCTCATAGCTCATAGCAAGAAAGAATCACTCTAACATTTCGCAAGGTTTGCAAAACAAATTGTAGGAGTAGAATAGTATCATCAGCATACTGTAAATGTGTTAACCCTCCTTCAACTAAGTGTGGTACAAGCCCCTTAATCATCCCAGCAGCACAGGCTCTCAATAACATAGCAGAAAGGGCATTCGCTACAAGATTAAACAACAGTAGAGACAATGGATCACCCTGTCTGAGTCCTTTGAAGCTTCTAAAATAGTCCCCTCTTTCACCATTCAGATCAATGCATACCTTTCCCCCTCTAACAACTTTATTCATCCATTGAATCCATTTCATATCAAACCCTTTTCTATGAAGTACTTCCTCTAAAATTTTTTAATTAAATCTATCATACGCTTTTTCAAAATCCAACTTGATGATAACCCCACTTGTTTTTTTATCCTTAAGTTCATGCATCACCTCCTGCAGGATCACCACCCCCTCTAAAATATTTCTTCCAGGTATAAAAGCTGTTTGAAAATTACTCACCACCCTACTAACCACTGTTGAGAGCCTTATAGTGAGTGTTTTGGTGATAATCTTGTATATTACATTTAAAAGGCAAATCGGTCTAAATTGTTTGACACTAGTTGCTGGTTTAACCTTGGGTAACAGAATAATAACTACATAGTTTAGTCTACACAGCTCCAATTGCCCATTATATAATCTATCAAGCATTTCTTTGATGTCCCCTCTTATCATATTCCAGAAAGCTTTGAAAATTTCTATTGAAAAACCATCCGGACCTGGAGCCGTATTATTTTTCATCTCCTTAATCACCACATCAAGTTCTTCTAAAGAGAAGGGTCTAGTCAAAAACTCATTCTCCTCTTGTGAAAGAGATAATTGGCTTGGAGCAACCCTCTTCTTATTTATAGAGCCACATTACACATTTTAAGTTTGCCATTAGATATTTTTGTGAGCCATTTAACCCAAGGAGAAAAATGGTCCAAGTTGAGATCTGTGCATCTGACGGCCATGACCCTTCATGAGAATGCTTCGGCTCGACTCAAGCTTTTTGATGATGCCATGTGCCACCTTGACTCCTGTCGGGTACCACGAGAAGGGGTCCCCTAAGCAACAATCGAAAAAATCGCTTAGACCCTATCAAAATCAAAGCCAAGAGACAACTATTGGCTAAACCCTGGCCATGTCCGAGGCCACATACTCTCCGCCTCACTAGAGGCCTCGCATAGGAGGCCTCGGACGGCCTACCGAATCTCTGCCTTGCTCGGGGCCTCGCACGTGAGGCCTCGGACGATCTACCGATTTTCCGCCTCGCTCAAGGCCTCGCGCGAAAGGCCTCGGCCGGGGAACCGATTCTCCATCTCGCCCGAGGCCCCGCGCGTACAACCTTGGACAAGACGCCGATTCTCCGCCTCGCTCAAGGCCGGCTCAGCAAACAACCCCGTCGCCTCTGCCTCGACCAACTTCTCGGACAAGATGTCACGTCCGATCGGTGCGTTCAACCGCTCCTGCGATATCAGCTAAACGACAGCTCGACACAGCGGAGTGGCCGACGAGACGCTAGTCACATCAAAGCCATGCCATCCAGGACAGGACAGGGCAGGGGTTACCGGCCGCTGTGCTCGGTACTATGCCCACAACCGGCGCCCGTACTGCACTGTGCTACCTAACCTCTGCTCCAGGAACAACGCGGTGTGCGGAGTTAAGTCCGGGTTACTATAGCCTCAGAATTAGTGTACTGGACCAACTGCTCCCCCCATGCCTCGGCAATCTACTTCAGGGTCTCGGCAACCTCGGGATTTGCGCCCGCTGAGCCCCCCCATGACGGCTCGGCCTCGGCACCAACCGAGCCTCGGCTCTTCACGCGGTCAACACACAGCGACTAGCATGTCGCCCGCCAGGCCCTACGTCAAGCTATCACTGGAGCTCCCACGTCGCACAGGATCGGATGTAACCGGCGCATCGCACCAGCACTTCAAGGGCAGGACCGCTCCATCGACCATGCCACCATAGTAACAGGCTATATGGCTCAAACATGCCACCTCTGTTCGCACGACGCCACGTAGGTAACACATGTATCACCCCTGTCCCCCCTTCAACTATAAAAGGGAGGGATCGGGGCCGTTTCTGGGGGGACCCCGGGTTCATGAGATAGACGAACACATATAGGAAGAGGACAGACTTACTCTCACGTTCGCACACACTCAGGCATAGACAAGTTCACGAGGTAGATGAACATACGCTCGACACTCCGTAACACGCACGCTTCCCCCGTCACTTGAGATCAACATCTCAAGCAATCCACGCCGCTCCACGCAGAGACCTAGGACTAGCTCCCTCTCTCGCCTTGCTTGTAACCCCCTACTATGAGCATTTCAGTGCAAGGAATACAAGATCGATCTCTCAGACTGGACATAGGGCACCTATTGCCCGAACCAGTATAAACCTTATGTCTTTTTGTATCACCACCCAAGATTAGGGGCACGCAATACATTTTTACTAGTTGGTTGAGGGCCCACCGGTCCAAAACACCGATAGTTGGCGCGCCAGGTAGGGGCTCTACTGTGTGCCATCTTCGTCATCCCGACAAGTTTCGGATGGCAGACCCCGTGTGACCACTGCGTCTCGGCATGATAATCTGGTTCGGAAGCCTAGAGTTCATGTCTCTAGGATATGAGTATGATATGGTACTCCTCTCACCCAGAATCCCACTAACCGTCGATGACATCACACCCCAGCAGCCTAGGCGCAGGCGACGCCCAGGCCGCCGCTCTCATCACGCTCGCCAAGCACGGCATGGGCAGGACCACCCCAGCACCGTGCAAGCTCAGGGTGATGCGCCACGCTCCACCAGTATCCCACGCCCAGTTGTTGGCACAAGGTCCCTGGTTGGGGACCTGTCTAGCCTAAGCCTAGACAAGGGAAAGACGCCGGTGGCGCACGACGACACCCCATCATCAAGCTCTGCCCCGCCTCCTCCTGAGGAGTCGACTTCGACGGAGCAAAGTTTGGTGATGGCACCATCCCCGTACCCCTTTGGGCTGAGAAATGCCGCCGCCACCTATGCTTCCGCCTATGCTTCTGCTCACATAGAGCCCTCAGGACGCTACCAACGCTTCACCCTCGACTTCGGCACCATGACTTCGACTCACACCCACGCTGACTCCTCGTATGAGGACGAGGCATGGGTCAGAGCAGACTTCTCTAAACTTCGCGACCCTAAAGCCATGTGTTGCTTCCTAGCCGTGAGCGACTACTACTTCAGCTACTTCGACCCTGACGATGAAGGCACTTATAATCCCACTCGTGAGTGCTTCCATGTTGGACTCGGGATGCCGAGCATAGGCGATGAGGACGAGGGGGCAGGCAACTATTCCCCGCTTCGCTAGGGAGTAGGTGATGCCACACCTTCACGCGTTGTCCCACCATCAGCGTGGAATGAGAACCTTACCCCAAAACAACTTTGACGTCTAGACCTGGAGCAGCTTCGTGAGCTTGAGGCCAAGGTCGAACAAGACCGACTCCTTCTGCAGCAGCTCCGAGACACTCTCGAGTAGGAGCAGCAAGGTCGCGGTGATGGTGGAGGAGCCTGGCAGAGGGCCCGCGATGTCCACCACCACATCAACGATGACGAAGGGGGTGAGCAACCCCCAATCTTCAATCGCGCTAGCCAGAACATCGCGGCTACGGCGATGCTAGTCCAAACGATGCCCGAGCCCTCTACCACGGAGGGGTGATGGGTCCGCAGCAAGCTCTGGGATCTCCTCGAGACCGCTGCGGTGCAGCAGGCCAAGAGTTCTGCCTCCCGATGGCGCGGAGGCACCTCGAACCTTCCCACGGCACCACCTCGGTAGGATAGGGAGGCCTTGGTTCGTCCCAAGCCCGCTCGGGCACCGACAATCAACAGGGTCCCCTTGCTACACGACCACCTCGACAACCAATGTGAGGCATAGGGTGACCACGAGGTGGTCAGCAGGCGATGGTGCCATGACAATGAGGGGCCTGCTCGGGGCTACCATCCACACCGAGGTGGCCGCTACGACAGCGAGGAAGACCACAGTCCTTCCCCTGAGCCATCTGGTCCTCGAGTCTTTAGCAGAGCCATCCGCGCTGCCCATTTTCCGGTCCGGTTTCAGCAACCAGCCAACCTCACAAAGTACAATGGCGAAACCAATCCCGAACTTTGGCTAGCTGATTACCACCTGGCTTGTTAGCTAGGTGGCGCGGATGATGACCTGCTCATCATCCGCAACCTCTTGTTGTTCCTATCAGACTTGGCGCAAGCCTGGCTTGAACATCTCCCTCCCTCACAGATCCACGACTAGCACGACTTGGTAAGGGTCTTTGTTGGGAACTTTTAGGGCACATACGTGCACCCTAGGAACTCTTGGGACCTCAAAAGTTATCGCTAGGGCCCAGACGAGTCTCTCTGAGACTTCATCTGGCGCTTCTCCAAGAAATGCACTGAGTTGCCAAGCGTTGGCGACTCGGAAATCATCTAGGCTTTCCTCTTAGGCACCACCTACCGAGACCTGGTCCGAGAATTGGGCTGAAACGTGCCAACCTCGGTGGCTGCACTCCTCGACATCGCCACCAACTTTGCCTCGGGCGAATAGGCCATTGAGGCCATCTTCCACGACAACGACGCCAAGGGGAAGCGGAGGGACAAGGCCCCTGGGGCCTCGACTCCCCACCTCCCCAAGAAAAAGAAGAAGGGTCGCCAGGGGAAGCAGGAAGTCCTCGAGGCCAGCCTAGTCGTGGCCGTAGAGCGCAAAAATCCTCGAGGCCCCAGAGGCCCTGGGCTCTTCGATGATATGCTTAAGAAACATTGCCCTTACCACCGGGGCTTGGTGAAGCATGCCCTCGAAGAGTGCACCATTCTCTGGTGTTACTACGCCAAGCTCGGGCTCCCTGATGATGATGCCAAGAGGAGGGGCGCCAGCGACAAGGATGATGACAAGGACGATGGATTCCCTGAAGTGCACAATGCCTTCATGATCTTCGGTGGGCCTTCAGCGGAAGAGGGAGCGTTGGGAGGTCTTCTTGGTAAAGGTGGCCGCTCCCTGGTACCTCAACTAGTCTCGGGAGGCAATCACCTTTGACCAGGATGACCATCCCGATTATGTCTTGAACCCTAGGCAGTACCCACTTATCGTCGACCCCATTATTGGCAACACCCGGCTCACTAAGGTATTGATGGAAGGAGGTAGCGGCCTCAACATCCTCTACACCAACACCCTAGAGCTCCTGGAGCTTGACCAGTCGTAGCTCCGGGGTGGCGCCGCGCCTTTCCACGGCATTGTGCTGGGGAAACGCACACGGCCCCTCAGGCGCATCGACCTGCCTGTTTGCTTTAGTACTCCCTCCAACTACCGCAAGGAGGTCCTCACCTTTGAGGTGGTTGGGTTCAAGGGAACCTACCACGCCATCCTAGGGTGGCCGTGCTATGCCAAGTTCATGGCGGTCTCCAACTACACGTACCTCAAGCTCAAGATGTCGGGCCCCAGCGGTGTCATCGCGGTCGAGTCCACATACGAGCATGCATACGACTGTGATGTCGAGTGCATCGAGTACGCCGAGGCTGTCATAGAGGCCGAGACCCTCATCGTCTACCTCGACCAACTCGGTAGCGAGGTGCCTGACTCCAAGCATCACGTCAGGACTTTCGAGCCCGCGGAGGCGGTCAAACTTGTCCCGGTCGACCCCACCTGCCCCGACGACCGGGCGTTGAGGATCAATGCCACCCTCGACATCAAATAGGAAGTCATGCTCATCGACTTTCTTTGCACGAATGCCGATATGTTCACGTGGAGTCCCTCGGACATGCCAAGCATACCGAGGGAGGTCACCGAGCACGCCTTCGACATCTGGGCTGGCTTTAGGCCAGTGAAGTAGCGCCTACGCTGATTCGACAAGGAAAAGCATAGAGCCATCGGTGAGGAGATACAAAAGCTTTTGGCAGCTGGATTCATCAAAGAAGAGTCCCATCCGGAGTGGTTAGCTAATCCTATATTAGTTAAGAAGAAAAATGGGAAGTGGAGAATGTGTGTAGACTACACCGGTCTAAACAAAGCATGTCCAAAAGTCCCTTTCCCATTACCCTGAATCGACCAAATCATCGACTCCACTGCGGGATGTGAAACCCTATCCTTTCTTGATGCATATTTCAGTTACCATCAGATCAAGATGAAAGAATCCGACCAGCATGTGACTTCTTTCATCACACCATTTGGCATGTACTGCTATGTGACTATGTCGTTCAGCCTCAGAAATGCAGGGGCCACATATCAGCGGTGCATGACCCATGTCTTAGGTGAGCACATCAGGCGAACCATCATGGCCTATGTGGATGACATCGTGGTCAAGTCTAGGAAGGCCAATGATCTCATCAGTGACTTGGAAATAGCCTTCAGATGCCTTAGGGAAAAGGGCATCAAGCTCAACCTCGAGAAGTGTGTCTTCAGGGTCCCCCAAGGCATGCTCTTAGGATTTATAGTCTCGGAATGCGGCATCGAAGCCAACCCAGAGAAGGTCTCGGCCATGACCAACATGGGGCCGATCTGAGACCTCAAGGGAGTACAGAGGGTTATGGGATGCCTTGTGGCCCTGAGCCGCTTCATCTCGCGCTTGGCGAAAAAGGCTTACCTCTGTACCACCTCTTGAGGAAATTAGAACGCTTTTCTTGGACTCCCGAGGCTGAAGAAGCCCTCGCCAAACTCAAGGCATTGCTCACCAATCCTCCCATCCTGGTACTGCTAACCAAGGGCAAGGCTCTCTTACTCTATGTCACAACAACGACCCAAGTGGTCAGCGCGGCCGTAGTGGTCGAGAGGCAGGAAGAGGGGCATGCTCTACCTATCCAACGACCTATTTACTTCATCAGTGAAGTACTCTCTGAGACCAAAGCACGCTACCCCCACATCCAAAAACTGATCTACACCATGGTCTTGGCTCGACACAAGCTGCGTCACTACTTCGAGTCCCACCAGGTGACCATGGTATCATCTTTCCCCCTGGGAGAGATAATCCATAATAGGGAGGCCTCGGGTAGGATAGCCAAGTGGGCCATCGAACTCATGGGGGAGGCTCTATCCTTCGTGCCTCGGAAAGCAATCAAATCTCAGGTCTTGGCCAATTTTGTGGTAGAGTGGACCGACACCCAATTGCCACCTACCCAAGTCCAGGCGGAATGCTGGACCATGTACTTCGACGGGTCCATGATGAAGACTGGGGCAGGCGTGGGTCTGCTCTTCATCTCACCCCTTGGAGTACACATGCGCTACATGATTTGGCACCACTTCGCCACCTCCAACAACATAGCCGAGTATGAAGCCCTCGTCAATGGCTTGCAGATCGCCACTGAACTTGGAGTATGACGTCTCGACGTGCAGGGCGATTCACAGCTCGTTGTCGATTAGGTGATGAAGGAGTTGAGCTACCATGACCCCAAGATGGAGGTTGTCGGGGACCTAATACCGGGGTACCCCAGAAGGTGGAACCGATAACCACCGAACGTAAAAAACTTCTGGACGCATAAGGGCGCCATGTCATCCTTTGTTCGAATGACAGGAGTTCGGTTCCACCTCGCCCGACACCCTTGGGACAGGCTCGGTCTCGCCCGAGGACCGAGGGATAAACTCCGTCTCGCCCGACGCCTTGAGGACGGGCTCGATCTCGCCCGAGGGCTGAGGGATGAGTTCCGTCTCGCCCGATCCCGGAGGGGTGGGGTCAGCCTCACCCGACGCCTTTGTGGGATAACCCTACCTCGCCCCAAAGGCTCAAGGCTAATCTCCGTCTCGCCCGACGCCTATAGGGCGGGCTCGGTCTCGCTCAAAGGCTAAGGGATAGATTCTGCCTTGCCCGATCCCGGAGGGATAGGGTTAGTCTCGCCCAAGAGATAGGGACTGGCCTCCGTCTCATCCGACGGCCCAGAACGAGCCTCGCCCTGATCGATATCTATCCCTCATAACGATGGGTACAGGACGAGACAAGACGTTCGGGTCAACCATGGCTCCAACGACCATACCCTGCACCCTGACAGGAAAAGAACTGCCAGGGAACGACAGGACTGACGCTTTAGACCCTTCTGGGCGCCGCAGAGCCCAAAAGGTATTACAGGTACGTGCACCTCACTCTGTAGAGTTGTAGGCGCCGCCTTCAGCTCTGGGACACGGAACCCAATGAAGATATACGACAACCGCTACACTCCAAGAACGGATTTGCTATCTCCACGAACGACGGATACTCCGTCACCGCGCTGTGGACCCGAGGAAGCGGGGGGGGGCCCTCTTCCTGACCCCTCAGGTCCTCCAAGTCAGAGAGCCTTGGCCACGGCGCTACACCGGACCCCGACCCCGAATTCTCCCAACAGGAATCATGGGAACCAGAAGGCGTGTGGAGCAAGGCTGGGGGAGGCCCCTAAGTCAAAACCACTGTACTACAGCCCATACCCTGGGGGCAGCATGCTGTGACTGATCTGACATCCTACAGAGATATTGACGACATCATAAGCACTTATCTTCCTTCGTACTCATCAGAATGGAGGACCTGACCAGGTAGACATGAGCCACAAGGCTAAGTAGAGTACGCATCCTGGAGCTCTCACCCTTGTAAAGCCAGCCCCTTCATCTATAAAAGGGGAGGCATGTCCTCCATCAGACGGACGGGAAAAATAGGACCGAACAATAGAACGCACTCACACACATTCAAGCAGCTACGAAGCTCTTGACCACCTTTCAATCCTTCGATCAGAGACTTGGGACCAGTCCCTCTCTCGGCAGTTTGTATCCCTTACTATAGATCGTTTACGGTGCTAATAACACAAGCAGCAACAAACTGGACGTAGGGACGTTCCGCCCGAACCAGTATAATTCCTGTGTCCTTTAGCGCACCATCCGAACCTAACGCGCATTACTATAAATTTACTTGCCGGTGCTTGTATGAAACACCGACAGTTGGCGCGCCAGGTAGGGGATTTGCGCGTTCCAAATTAGGTCTCGGATGGCCACCCACGCAATCACCTGGGCCCCGGGCGCACACGTGCGTTTCGGCGACCTGGATTTCATCATCACGCCAGGAGGAGAGCTGGCGCTGACTCATTCAGCCCCCCCCTCTCCCCCTTCCATCAACCTCAGCCGTCTCAGGCTTGAGGGCCCACCAGACAACTCCCGGGGAGTCCCGTCACCCAAGGGGGCTTCCCACGACGCCACCATGTATCCGGAAAGGTCCGTATGGAGCACCCCGACAGCGTTTCCATTCGGTCTCCGCAACGCTGTGGCGACCGCTGGCCGCCCTTGGGCGCTACGTGTGGTTCAATCACCCATGGACATCAAGTTCGTGGGGGTGATTGAGCGCGATACGGAGACCCTCTACGAGCTCCTCAACAAGAAGCCTGTATCGCTCTCCAGCTCAGATTCCAGTAGGGGGAGCCACCATCCTTCCCGAGAATGCTACATGACGTAGACCCCCGAGGGTCATGTCGAAAGCGCCTCCAGGGAAGAGGCCACCCCTACAAACAAACCTGACAGCAGATCCGGGGAAGAGGGGACAGCCCCATCTCACCTGAGGATGGAGCAGCTAAGGGCTCGTCAGCAAGAGATCGACGAGGCCGGGCAAGGGCTCGCACGGGAATACGCGGACATCAATCGCGAGATTGAACACCGCAAAGACGGGGGGCGCGCGCGTGCCACAGCCCGCACCGTACACCAAAGGATCCTCACCGACGATGGGGCCTTTCCTCACTTTGCCCGAGCCAGCCAGAACATCGCCGCAGCGACCGCTTTGCTGCATGGCCTTCCGGAGGCCGCGACGTCCGAGGATCGACGCGCTTATCAGGAGATTCGCACGTTGCTCGAGCGTGCAGCAGCGCAGCAAGCGGAAAGTTCGTTGTCTCGACGACGCGAACCCGACACCAGCAAGCACGCGCCCTCAGTGCGTCCCACCAAGGACGCATCCGTACACCAAACACCGCCAGCCGGCGGGCAGCCCTCCGTCGTCCCTGTACATCAACGCCTCGGCCGTGGCCGCGACGTACGCAGCATCATCGACGCCCGGAGACGTGCCCACGGCGACGAGGGAGAAGCAGCACGCCGCGGCTATCATCCCCGACGTGGAGGGCGCTACGACAGCAACGAGGACCAAAGCCCGAGCCCTGTTCTGCCAGGCCCTCAGGCCTTTGGCCGGCACATCCTCAACGCCGCGTTCCCCCTAAGGTATCAACCGCCTACGAACATTCCTAAATATTCTGGCGAAACAAATCCCGGGCTTTGGCTCGAAGACTATCGGCTTGCATGTCAGGCCGGTGGTGCGAGTGATGATAATTTTATTATTCGCAATCTCCCGCTGTTCTTGGCCGACTCGGCACGAGCATGGCTGGAGCACCTACCGTCCAATGCTATTCAGAGTTGGGCGGATCTGACTGAGATCTTCGTGGGTAATTTCCAGGGCACGTACAAACGCCCTGGAAACCCATGGGACCTCAAGAACTACCGTCAGAAGGCCGATGAAACCCTCCGCGGGTACATCCGGCGCTTCTCCCGACAGTGCAACGAGCTCCCAAACGTCGCCGACGCCGACGTGATAGGAGCCTTTCTGTCCGGAACGACCTGCGAGTCCCTGGTCCACAAGCTAGGACGCAGGGGCCCGCGAACTACCAAGGAACTTCTGGACATCGCCACCAGTCACGCCTCTGGAGAGGAGGTGGTCGGAGCCATCTTTGATCGCTCCGACGGAAAGACAAGGCGGGACGAGGGCGCCAGCGAAGGCGCCTCCAACCGTCCCGCCAAAGGGAAAAGTAAGAAGCAACGGCGCGACAACTCGCTCGTGGCCGCAGCCGACCGCAAAGGTGGTCGGAAACCCGCGGAGGGCACTCCGAACCACTTCGAGAAAATGCTCGAGGGGCCATGCCCAAACCACGCCTTCCCGGCCAAGCATCTATACAAGGAATGCGGCCTTATGCGCAAATACTTAGCCGGGGGCCTGAACAAGGAGGAGCAGGGGAAGGAGCCTGTTCCCACCATTGACGACACGGAGGAGAAGGACGACGCCTTCCCAACACCGACCGGTGCCCTCATGATCTTCGGAGGATCAGCGGCCTATGACTCCAGGCGCCGCCAGAAGGTCGCACGTCGAGAGGTCTATACCGCTGGACCGGCTATGCTAGCTTATCTCCGGTGGTCGGAATCCGCCATAACCTTCGACCGGTCCGACCATCCAGATGCCATCCCACACCCGGGAAGGTATCCGCTTGTCGTCGACCCGATCGTCGGTCCAAAGCGGCTCACCAAGGTACTGATGGATGGGGGCAGCGGCCTCAACATCATGTACGCCAAGACGCTCGACGAGATGGGCGTCGACCGAACGCACCTCCGTCCTGTCCGAGCACCTTTCCATGGCGTCGTGCCTAGAAGGCAAGCTGTGCCACTAGGGCAGATTGACCTGCCCGTCACTTTTGGGGATCGATCCAATTACCAGACTGAGACCCTCACCTTCGACGTAGTGGGATTCCCGGGGACTTTCCACGCCATTCTGGGGTGACCATGTTACGCGAAGTTCATGGCTGTGCCCAATTACACATACCTGAAGCTGAAGATGCCAGGTCCCCGTGGGATCATCACCATCGGCACCTCCTTCCAGCGCGCTTACGAGTGTGAGGTCGAATGCTGCGGACACGCATCCACGGTCATCGCGTCCGAAGAGCTCGCCACCCTCAGGAAGGAGGTCATTGAAGGGACACCCGACGCAAAGAAGTCGTCCGGATCGTTCGAATCGGTAGAGGGTTCCAGGGACGTCCTCTTGGATCCCAGCAGCTCCGAGGGCAAAAACGTCCGAATCGGGACCGCGCTCTCCTCCGCATAGGAAAGCGCGCTCGTCGACTTCCTCCGCGCCAACAAGGACGTCTTTGCGTGGAAACCCTCGGATATGCCGGGCATCCCGAGGGAGGTCGCCGAGCATACCCTCTAGATCCTCCCGGGCTCCAAGCCGGTGAAACAACGCCTGCGCCGCTTCGACGAGGAGATAGCCAAACTACTGACCGCAGGATTCATTAAGGAAGTATACCACCCAGAGTGGTTAGCAAATCCTGTTCTTGTCTGAAAAAAGAGCGGGAAATGGAGAATGTGTGTTGATTATACTGGTCTCAACAAAGCGTGTCCAAAGGATCCATTTCCTTTGCCCTGAATAGACCAAATAGTCGATTCCACCTCGGGGTGCGAAACCCTCTGTTTCCTTGACGCATACTCAGGCTACCATCAGATCGCGATGAAAGAGTCCGACCAGCTCGCGACATCTTTTATCACGCCCTTCGGATCATTTTGCTACGTTTCAATGCCGTTTGGTTTGAAGAACGCTGGGGCAACGTACCAGCGCTGTATGCTTAATTGCTTCGGAGACCTCATCGGGCGAACCATTGAGGCCTATGTCGACGACATCGTAGTCAAATCCAAGTAGGCTGACCACCTTGTTGCCGACCTTGAACGCACCTTTGTGAAACTCCGGGCGAACGGCATCAAGCTCAATCCCGAAAAATGTGTTTTCGGGGTCCCGAGGGGCATGCTGCTCGGCTTCATCGTCTCCGAGCGTGGCATCGAAGCCAACCCAGAGAAGATATCGGCCATCACGAGGATGGGCCCGATCCAAAACATAAAGGGGGTTCAGCGGATCACAGGGTGCCTGGCCGCCCTCAGCCGATTCATTTCACGCCTCGGCGAACGAGGACTCCCCCTTTATCGACTTCTGAAGAAAACTGACCACTTCGAGTGGACAGCCGAGGCTCAGGAGGCACTTGACATGGTTAAACAATTTTTAACTAAGCCGCCGGTCCTAGTTCCTCCACGCGATGGAGAATCTCTCCTACTATATATATCAGCCACCACCCAGGTGGTTAGCTCCGCCTTAATAGTAGAGCGAGAGGAAGAAGGGCACACCTTCAAGGTACAGCGCCCTATATATTTCATCAGCGAGGTGTTATCCGACTCCAAAACCCGCTACTCCCAGATCCAGAAACTCCTCTACACCGTCCTCATCACCAAAAGGAAGCTACGCCACTACTTCGAGTCACACCCCGTGACAGTAGTGACGTCGTTCCCCCTCGGCGAGGTCGTTCGTAGCCATGACGCTACGGGAAGAACCACAAAGTGGGCACTCGAGCTGATGGATCAAGGCATTTCTTATGTCCCCCGAACGGCGATCAAATCTCAGGCGCTGGCTGACTTCATCGCGGAGTGGACCGAGGTCCAGATGCCACCAGCAGCCGTCGATCAAGAGTACTAGATAATGTACTTCGACGGATCGCTGATGAAGAAGGGCGCCGGAGCGGGACTAGTCTTTATATCCCCCCTCGGGGTCCACATGAGGTACATGGTTCGGCTCCATTTTCCCTCATCAAACAATACTGCAGAATACGAAGCGCTCATCAACGGCCTACGAATCGCCATCGAGCTGGGCATCCGACGCCTCGACGTCAGGGGCGACTCTCAGCTGGTCGTCAACCAGGTCATGAAAGAGTCGGCCTGCCACGATACCAAGATGGAGGCATACTGTCAAGAGGTCCGACGTCTGGAGGACAAATTCGACGGCCTCGAACTCAATCATAACCCCAGACGCCTCAACGAAGCGGCCGACACGCTCGCAAAAGCGGCATCCAGCCGAGAGCCAGTTCCAACAGGCGTCTTCGCTAGTGACCAACACAAACCCTCGGTACGCTACATGGGGTCGGAACAAGCTGACGATGGCCCTTCTAGTCCGACCCCCAAGGCCGATCCGCCAACTGTTCCTCCCGACCCCGAGGTCATGGAGCTTGAAGAAGACCCAGCAACAGAGTCCGATCCTCCCAATGACTGGAGAACGCTTTACATTGACTATCTCCTCCACGACGTACTACCAACTGACAAGACAGAAGCCCGACGGCTCGTGCGACGCGCCAAATCCTTCGTTCTTGTAAAGGGCGAACTCTACAAACGAAGTCACATCGGAATTCTGCAACTTTGCATCCCTGACGAACAGGGAAAACTCCTTCTGAGCGACATCCACGGTGGAGCATGCGGTCACCATGCCGCACCAAGAACCTTGGTTGGGAAGGCATTCCGACAGGGTTTCTATTGGCCCACCGCAGTGGCCGATGCCGAGCAAATTGTACGCACCTGCGAAGGGTGCCAATACTATGCTCGGCGAACACGCCTCCCGGCCCAAGCTCTCCAGATGATCCCCATCACATGGCCCTTCGCGGTCTGGGGGCTTGACCTGGTTGGGCCACTTAAAAAGGCGCCCGGGGGCTTTACCCACTTGCTTGTCACCATAAACAAGTTCACAAAATGGATTGAAGCTCGGCCAATATCCACAATCAAATCCGAGCAAGCTGTGCTGTTCTTTCTCGACATCATCCATCGCTTTGGAGTACCGAACTCCATCATCACAGACAACGGCACGCAGTTCACCGGTAGGAAATTCGTTCGTTTCTGTGATGAACAACACATCCGAATCGATTGGGCAGCCGTCGCGCACCCCCGAACGAACGGCCAGGTCGAGCGCGCAAACGGCATGCTTCTTCAAGGCCTCAAACCCAGAATTTTCAACCGGTTGAACAAGTTCGGCGCACGTTGGCTCGCTGAGCTCCCGGCTGTGCTCTGGAGCCTGAGGACGACTCCTAGCCAGGCCACCGGCTACACACCCTTCTTCATGATCTATGGTTCCGAAGCCGTTCTCCCGACGGACCTTGACTACGGAGCACCAAGAATAAAAGCATATGACGAACAGGGAGCCGAGGCATCTCACCAAGATGCCATGGACCAGCTGGATGAAGCCCGCGGCATCGCCCTCCTCCGTTCAGCTAAGTACCAGCAAGCGTTACGGCGGTACCACAGCCGACAGGTGCGGGGTCGAGCCTTCAACGTTGGAGACCTCGTCCTCCGTCTTGTGCAGAGCAACAAGGACCGCCACAAACTCTCCCCGCCCTGGGAAGGGCCCTACATCGTCGCGGAAATACTTCACCCAGGCGCCTACCGGTTGAAAACCATCAAAGGCGAGGTCTTCACCAACGCCTAGAACATTGAGCAGCTACGTCGTTTCTATCCTTAAAATAAGCTTACACTTTTCCCTATCAGTTTTTGTCTTAACAGAACTCCGATCCTTAGTAACTACCGACCCCCGCAAATCGTGAGGGGTCAGACCTCACTCGGGGGCTGGCATGTGATCGTAACATATGTCATGTGTAGTACAAGTATTACGCTTGTAAAAAATCCCTGTGTTATACTTGCAAACATTTTTCTAAGTTTTCCATTCGCCTCATAAACGAGTCCCGAGGGCTAAGATCTTGGGAACCAATTCTGAATACGACTGGTAGGACTGCGAGACACCCACGCCCCAGCGGCTGCAACCTCTTTGCTCACCAGTTCAGTCAGAATTAGTTCGCCCACGTTCCTAGCTCCCTATGACTTAGACCATGAGAAGAGTTGGAAAGCATTAAAATGATTTGCCATAAGCAAAGGATGTAATTTTGTTCATTTTTTGCACAAATTCACCACTTACAAAGCGATGTCATTACAAAAAAGGTACAATATACTCTGAGGACTGTTTACTCGGGGGCTTCCCCACAACGTTATTTCATTACAGTCTCGGCTCAGCTCTACCACAAGTGCTACTACGGTCGCCGCGCCACGCTCTCCATCGGCGACGTCCGGGGCGAGTACATGGGCCAGCTCGTCCACTACGGTCGCCGTGCCACGCTCTCCATCGGCGACATCTTCGCTGGATCCTCGAAGGCGCCACCATCTACGACGCCTCCGCCGGAGCGTCCGGGGACTACGCCATCGTCGTCAGCCGCGACCCCCGGCAGCGACGCCACCGCCATGACGTCTGGAGACTACGCCATCATCCCCAGCCATAACCCTGACAATGGCGTATGGGCAGGAAACGCCTCCCGCCAAGGGAGGAGCATAGCGAACGACGACGCAGTCGACGACGTACGACGCCCACCGGCGCCTCCTTTCCTTCGGCAGCAGCGACTCCTCAGCAAGGGCCGCGCACACCATCTCATCTACGTTGGATAACCTCCGGCTCGACATCACGCACCAGAATCACGAGCAAGTTTGTAAGTTCTCTATCTCTCTCTGGCATTACTCTTCCTCACTCAGGAACCACCGCGACGCACGAACGCGTTGGACGGAAAGGAAGAAGAAGGAGAGATAGCGGCTCGGAGGCAGAAGGGGAGGTGGAATGAGAACTCCTCTCCCCCTCCCTATTTAAGGAGGAGGCGCAGTAACTAAGGAAAGGCGAAAGGTCGGACGAAAAACCCTCTCCCTTCCCCTTTTTTAATACGCAATCAATGCTGATTGATATCTGAGGGGACGCGCCGGAAGTGACGGGACGAACCCCGGTCTACGAAGCGTCCCTCTTTGGTCAAACTGAACACTGCCTGGGTATGGCCCGCCACTGACCCGCTCCGGACGCGGCGATTAAGGCACCCACATAGGCAGACAACTTTTTCGCCTTCCCATGCAGGACCACGGACGACCCGATGACGGGACCCTTCAGATCTCCTGGGTCGACCGTTCGGCTCAGAAGACACGACCAAAGAAAGATAAGCCTCTCAGCTTTCTCACTTTATACGTTAAAATTCGTTCGCAAGATTCCGACCCCGTCAAATAGCAGGGACGCGAGCATCACTCGGGGGCTGTCGAGGATGACTACCAGTCTAGACATCCTCTTCACCCGACCCCTCCGTACGCCCGAAACTAAGGGCGCGACATACAGGCACAAAGCTTTGAGTAAAACTGGACGAACTAGCAAACCCTACGCCCCGATAGCTACGGTGTTTCTGTTTACCAGAAAAATCCTACTCAACGCCCCTCGCGTCTCTAGTTTCGACGTCGGCCCTCTCAATGAAGGGATCGGAGGGGTCCGCCTACAGAGTCTCCCCCAAAGGAGAAGCTGTCAGGCTGCCCAAGTTAATCGAACGGCTCGGATCGTCACCGAGACACGAAAACAAAGAATAGCAATTCTTACGCAGGTTTTTTCAACCTCGTCACAAACGTCGGGGCCCGAACCCATCTGCTAGGAGCTTTTCCGCCACTCACATCACCAAGGTAACGTTACCAACCCCGCCTTTATTTTTCAATTAAATATTGCATTCAAAACATTCTCATTCGATATAGGCAACCATAGGCTGAGGTTCGAAGGCCGGCCCACGAGGGCTCGAGGCCGCCTCACGCCAAACAGGGCCAGGGAGAGATAACCAAGACGAGCCCCAGCGGCCCTGCCCGATCCCGCTCAGAAGCAAACCGGGACGTCTCGACCTTCTCTCGTTCGATTCTAACCTCGAGCCAAACCCACAGAATCTCCATCGAGGAGAGGCCATCGGGCCCCCTGAGCTTATCGAACGACTCAGGCATCTGCCGGGAGGCGGGTTAAGAAGTTGTGGAGTGCCACCAGAGGGCTCTGCCGACCCCATCAGCCAATGATGGACCCGGATTCCGCACGAACGTACCCGTTAGCGAGCTCGTTGAGCGCGGTACTCAAGCCATCGAGGCAAGTGTCGTTCACTCAGCCCCTCCGATTGCGAAAACCGAGGACGGGGTAACACGCAAATAACAACCGACCCCTATCAGACCCTAACAAGGCTCGGGGGCTCGCGCCAAACAATGCAGGGACAAAGACCCCACCTTGCCGAGCCCATAGAGTCCCCAGTTGGGATTTCTGTTGAAAGACAGGGCGGGAATTATTGCGTTGACATCCATTGTCACCAAAACCACGATTCCGATCTCCAGTAACACCCGACCCCAGCAGGTGCCGGGGTCGGACCTTACTCGGGGGCTGTTAAGGTATGGCTACCTCCTCAATCTCCTCGCATTATAATTAGCGGCATAATTCAGGGGAACATATTGGTAAGACCGTAAAAAATCAAATCGCAAAAAAATCAAACAAAACGAAATTAAGACGCAAAAGCACGAAAGGCGTCCAGACTCGAAAATACCGACACTTGTCCACATATTACATATAAGCTGTTCTCAAAATTTTTCGATTAATTACTCCCACGAAGGGAGAACCATTTCTTTCAGACTGTCTGCCAGGTTCTTCGCAAGGGGAGCGACCATCTTCTCCATTTCCTCCAGCTCTTCATCCTCGTAGGTGGACGGAAAGCCTTCGCTCATCACCCTCAGGTTTATTTCCTTCTCATAATGGGCGTGGGCGACGGTGAAGGCCTGGGTAATCCCGGCGTGAAAAGCACTCTCCTCAAGTTGGCCCACCCGAGCCATGATACCTCCGACACGAGCCGCGAGCGGGCTGGTCTCCACCGGCTCTGTCACATTCAGGGCGTTAAGGACCACCCCGACCGCAGCTTGTAGAAGATCATGCTCATCGCTCTCCGCCTGAAGGGCCCTGTGCGTATAGGCAGCCTCTTTCTCTAGCTTGGTGGCGACGTTCTCAGCACTCAACTTTCCTTTCACCGCGTCATCAAGCTCCGCCCGGAGAGAGCGGACCACCTCGACGTCCCCATCCACCTTCTGCTGGAGGGCTGTGGCCCTACTCTCGGCCTTCTGCCGGAGGTCCCGCTCCATCTCCAGCTCCTTCAGGACTTCATCGGCCTTCTCATTGGCCGCGGCATTCCTCTGCAGCAGCTCGTCTCGCTCTTTTTTGAGTCTGGCAATCTCCTCTCCATCTAGCTTAGACCTCGCCGACAGGTCCTCGAACATCCCGTGCGCCTCCTCCACATCCTGACGCGCCTGGGCCTCCCGCTCTTGGACGATAGCAAGCTGGGCGGCCATGTTTGCTCGCAGCCGGGCCTCCTCGGAGAGGCGATCCCGCTCTGCCTTCTGCTCACGGAGGAATTGGGATTTTTTCCGGCTACGAGCAACAAGAATCTGAAGAAGAAGAAGACTGATATCAGAAATGCGAGAATCCACAAACACACGAAGAAAGAAAAAAGAAAGTCCAGAAAATACCTGAGAGGTAGGGATAACGATCTCACGGAGGGCTCCTCTGGCCTGATCCAGGGCGTTCAGCATGGTCGAGATCCCGATGTCAAGACCTTCTCGCTCCATACTCTCGGAATGATCATCGAGCGAGAAAAGAGCCGACGTCGGGTCCTAAGCAGCCATCCACTGGAGCGGCGGCTCCCCCCGCGTAGGGGAGCGGCTTCCTCCCGACAAGGGGGCCGGTGGCGGCTCCCTCCTGACCCTGTGTGGCACCACCGCCGCATTCAAGGACCCTCCGGATGGACCCTCCTCCGTCTAGACCGCTTCGGGCGCCACGGGCGGATCCACATGGGCACCTGGTGGCGCGGATTGCACCACGCCCTCGGGTGCCACCACGACCGTGCCCGGCTGATCCTGGCTCGGCGCAGTCACGATCACCTTCACCGGCGGTATGCGGTCCTCGGCCGGCTCTTCCACGCCCGCCGCGGAAGAAGCCGCTCGCTCAGTGGCCTCCGCGGGCGTGGGAGCCACCATGGACGCCGTCGGTTCGGCCAACGCGGCCCCAACGTCGGCACCACCCCTGCCCGAAACAGGGGTGACTCCAGGCGATGCCGTCTGTCCCGCTTGAAGGGCGAGACTCTTCTTGGGCGCCAGCCCCAGGGGGTGACCCGTCCGCAAGAACCTACACAGAGGTAATAACCGTTAAGTCAAAATAAAAATGGAAAAAAGATGAAAACAGAGGAGTCAAGAGCTTACGTTGACGTCCTCGGCCGACAGAAGCGTTTTGGGGACGGATCCCCAGATCCCTGCCCTAACTCGTCCGGACGGGACCGTTTCATACCTGCCCCTTGCCCCGGGGCAGGGGGGTTCATCTCGTCAGGCGCAGCGCCGGAGTCGCTCCCCTCCATCGTCTCGCCGGGCGCGGCACCGGAGCCGTCCCCCTCCCTCGTCTCACGGGGCGCAGCACCAGAGCTGCTCCCCTCCATCACCTCACAAGGCATGGCACCAAAGCTGGGTGCGGCTCCAGTACCACCCCCCTCCACGATCGCCTCAGGGTCGGAGGCAACAAGCCCAGCGTCCCCCATCCACCGATCCTCGGCCGGCACGCCGTGCGAAGCGGCGGATTCGCCGGCCTCCACCAACCTCATTGATTCACTTCCCTCTGCGTGAAAAGCAAAGGGCCCCTGCATGGGTGGGTGGCCACTTGTCAGCATTTCCTCATCCTCCAGGATGCCCCAATCCACGTCGACGGCTACCTCGTCGTCACCGTCGTCATCATCATCATCGTCGTCATCCTCACTGCTCACGTCCTCTCCCCGATCCCGTGCCTCCTGCTTCAGTCGTTTCGCCTTCTTCATCTCCTCCTTTGCCTTCTTGTCCTGCTCGGCCGCGAGTCGATTCACCGCCGCCACAGCCCTGTCCTTCGGCAGTGGAGCCGGACTATCCTTGAAGACTAGCCCCCTCGGCTAGCCCCAACATCACAAAAGCAAGTATTAAAAAGGGAGATTCAGGAGAAAGAAAAGAGTGCAGGGGAAGAGGGCTTACGAATTCGAAGAACCCAGGCTCCGGCCGCATTGGAGGATGCCCGGGCACCGGATACACGATGTCGAGGACCATGCCGGCAGAATCCTTCGTCGGCTCCGTCGCGTCCTTGACACGCTGCGCCACTTCCAAATAAGGGAGCACCTTGTCAACGAGCACCGTTCCCTCGAACGACATCCCTAGCATCATCTGATGCAGGGGAAGCACGCGCGCCATCAGTGGCGCCACCCTCCTCGCGTGGTAAGCACTGATAATCCCCGACCCCATTACACCCCGACCCTTCAGGGCATGGAGGGCGGAGAGAAGGTCGGAGATGTGCTTCTTGTCTTTAGTCTGGACGCCCCAGCCCCATGACGCCGGAGCATCCACAATAAGACGTCCGGTGTACTTCGGTAGGGGGGCACTCGCATCATCCCTAACATAAAACCATTGCGAATGCCATCCCTTGTTGGATGTGGCCAGACGCATGTACGGGTAACCCTTCGATCAGGTATGGCGCAGGTGAATGCTGGCACACCCCATCGGTGCGTCTACTTCTTTCCCCCCCAATCTTCCTCCTCGACAGACTAACGCTAAAGAAATGCCGCCATAGATCAAAATGGGGATCGATCCCCAGGAAACCCTCGCACAGGGTGACAAATGCTGCCATATGCTATATCCCATTGGGAGTTAGATGCTGCAGCTCTACCTCATAGTAATCTAATAGCCCCCGAAGGAATCTATGCGCGGGTACCCCCGAATCCCCGCTCATGGAAGAGGGCAAAAGAGACGACATACCCTTCAGGCGGCACCGGCTCACCCTCGTTGCCAGGAAGCAACCACTCCTGGACGGCGGATTGTGGGCGGAGAAGGCCACGGCAAACGAGGCCCTCCAGACGCCAGGAAGAGATGCTTGATCTGCCCCACAACTCCATTGAGGCAGTAGGGGGGAAGGGCAGGCGCGAGCTTAACGGCGGCTGGAACACGAACGCAGGCCGGTCGACGGTGGCAATGCGGGCGTGAGGGGCTGGGAAGATTGGCGGCGGATGTCTCAGAACGCAAAGGAAGGGGAGCGAAATACGGGACCCTGGGGGCGAACCCCGCGGTTTTATAGGGGGCGACGGACACGAGAAGGGCAACCGTCCGCCTCGATCTCCGGGCCTGCCACGCGCGCCCCCGCGTCGCGTCGTGGGACACGCGCCCGTAGTCCCTATCTTCTTATCCCAAAAATCTCGGCGGACGGTTTGCCTTCCCCAAGCGAATCTGGACTCTCTGCCCACCGGGGAAGCGCAAGCCACAAAGGCCCGTTTCTTTTCTCTTTGGCCCACCTAGGGTCCAGCAACTCGTCGGCCAGCCCAACTAAGAAGGAATCCACGAACGATCCGCCATCAGGGGTAGAAGCACCAGTTAGGACAGCCCCGAGTCAGTCCCCAGCGAACGGGACGCAACGACCAACTCGAAAAAACACCCAGTTGATGAAAAACTAAGTCCTTCAGCCTTACCCGCGAAGGGGCCGATACAACCCCCCGGGCGACTCTACTCGAGTCACCCGGGGGCTCGGGGGCTACACCCATCGGGTGCGCTCGCGCGCACCCTCAGGCAATTTAGCTTCGGCGAAATCGAAAAACACCCTCCAGGCGGTTCTGCCCGAATCACCTAGAGTCTCGGGGGCTACTGTCGGGGACCTAATACCGGGGTACCCCAGAAGGTGGAACCGATAACCACCGAACATAAAAAACTTCTGGACGCATAAGGGCGCCATGTCATCCTTTGTTCGAATGACAGGAGTTCGGTTCCGCCTCGCCCGACACCCTTGGGACGGGCTTGGTCTCGCCCAAGGACCGAGGGATAAACTCCGTCTCGCCCGATGCCTTGAGGACGGGCTCGGTCTCGCCCGAGGGCTGAGGGATGAGTTCCGTCTCGCCCGATCCCGGAGGGGTGGGGTCAGCCTCACCCGATGCCTTTGTGGGATAACCCTGCCTCGCCCCAAAGGCTCAAGGCTAATCTCCGTCTCGCCCGACGCCTATAGGGCAGGCTCGGTCTCGCCCGAAGGCTAAGGGATAGATTCCGCCTCGCCCGATCCCGGAGGGATAGGGTTAGTCTCGCCCAAGAGATAGGGACTGGCCTCCGTCTCATCCGACGGCCCAGAACGAGCCTCGCCCTGATCGATATCTATCCCTCATAACGATGGGTACAGGACGAGACAAGACGTTTGGGTCAACCATGGCTCCAACGACCATACCCTGCACCCTGACAGGAAAAGAACTGCCAGGGAACGACAGGACTGACGCTTTAGACCCTTCCGGACACCACAGAGCCCAAAAGGTATTATAGGTACGTGCACCTCACTCTGTAGAGTTGTAGGCGCCGCCTTCAGCTCTGGGACACGGAACCCAACGAAGATATACGACAACCGCTACACTCCAAGAACGGATTTGCTATCTCCACGAACGACGGATACTCCGTCACCGCGCTGTGGACCCGAGGAAGCGGGGGGGCCCTCTTCCTGACCCCTCAGGTCCTCCAAGTCAGAGAGCCTTGGCCACGGCGCTACACCGGACCCCGACCCCGAATTCTCCCAACAGGAATCATGGGAACCAGAAGGCGTGTGGAGCAAGGCTGGGGGAGGCCCCTAAGTCAAAACCACTGTACTACAGCCCATACCCTGGGGGCAGCATGCTGTGACTGATCTGACATCCTACAGAGATATTGACGACATCATAAGCACTTATCTTCCTTCGCACTCATCAGAATGGAGGACCTGACCAGGTAGACATGAGCCACAAGGCTAAGTAGAGTACGCATCCTAGAGCTCTCACCCTTGTAAAGCCAGCCCCTTCATCTATAAAAGGGGAGGCATGTCCTCCATCAGACGGACGGGAAAAATAGGACCGAACAATAGAACGCACTCACACACATTCAAGCAGCTACGAAGCTCTTGACCACCTTTCAATCCTTCGATCAGAGACTTGGGATCAGTCCCTCTCTCGGCAGTTTGTATCCCTTACTACAGATCGTTTACGGTGCTAATAACACAAGCAGCAACAAACTGGATGTAGGGACGTTCCGCCCGAACCAATATAATTCCTGTGTCCTTTAGCGCACCATCCGAACCTAACGCGCATTACTATAAATTTACTTGCCGGTGCTTGTATGAAACACCGACAGAGGTGTACTGCAAGCTGGTATGCCACCTTGAAGACAAGTTTGACAGTCTCGAACTCAACCACATCACGCATAAATTCAACGAGGCCGCGGACGAACTGGCAAAGATGGCATCGGCACGGCCCTGATCCCCCCGAACATCCTCGCCAGGGACCTCCACAAACCTTCCATCGACTGCGCCTCGGTGGCGGAAGAGGGCCCAACAGTCAAGCCCCCTGTAGGGCTCGAGGCCCCCTCTATCGCCGAAACTCCTTCGGCCGAGCCTGAGGTCATGGAAGTCAACACGGAGCCTCCCGAGGCCAACCAGGGCATGGACTGGTGAGTCCTGTTCCTTGATTGCCTCATCTGAGGAGAGTTTCCCGTTGATAGTACTGAAGCCCGATGGCTTGCTCGGTGAGCCAAGACTTACATTCTCAGCAACGGCGATTTGTACAAGCAAAGCCCATCTAGTGTCCTCCAACGATGCATCACTACTGAGGCAGGTCAAGCCCTACTTTGGGACTTGCACGCGGGAGCCTACAAACACCATGCGGCACCTCGGACGCTCATTGGAAACACCTTCCGCCAAGGGTTCTACTGGCCAACAGTGGTTGCTGACGCCACCAAGCTCGTATGCTCCTATGAGGGATGCCAGTACTATGCATGGCAGATGCATCTCCCGGCTCAAGCCCTCCAAACCATCCCTATCACATGGCCGTTCGCCGTGTGGGGGCTTGACATGGTTGGGCCTCTCTAGAAGGCCCCCAGGGGCTACACCCATCTGCTGGTAGCAATCGATAAGTTCTCCAAGTGGATTGAGGCTTGTCCGATCAATCGAATCAAGTCCGAGCAAGCGGTGCTATTCTTCACTGATATCATCCATAGGTTCGGGGTTCCGAACACCATCATCACCGATAATGGGACACAATTCACTGGCCAAAAATTCCTGACGTTCTGCGACGACCACCACATCCGTGTGGCCTGGTCGGCCGTAGGACACCCTAGGACAAACGGCCAAGTAAAACATGCCAACAGCATGATCCTACAAGGCCTCAAGCTAAGAATATACAACCAGTTGAAGAAGTTTGGCAAGAAATGGCTTGCCAAACTCTCGTCGGTCATCTGGATCCTGAGGAACACTCCAAGCCGAGCCATAGGGTTCACACCGTTCTTCTTGGTCTATGGAGCCAAGGCCGTCCTTCCCACTGACTTGGAATACGGTTCCCCGAGGCTACAGGCCTACAGTGAGTGAAGCAACCGCACCACCCGCGAAGACGCCCTCGACCAACTGGAGGAAGCCCGAGACGTTGCGCTTCTATATTTGGCCAAGTACCAGCAAGCCCTACGACGCTATCAAGCCTGGCACATTCGAAGCCGAGACCTAAAGGTCGGCGACCTGGTGCTGAGGCTGAGGCAGAGCAACAAGGGCCGCCACAAGCTGACCTCACCGTGGGAAGGACCATACATCGTTGCCCAAGTGCAGAAGCCCAGGACCTACAAGCTAGCCAATGAGAAGGGTGAAATCCTCACCAACGCATGGAACATAGAATAGCTACATCGCTTTTACCCTTAAATTTCCAAGCATTGTATATATTGTTTCTCGAAATACAATTAAGAAACGTTCTTTAGTTGTTCTAATCTTTCGAGAAACCCCTGGGCCCATCAAGGGCCTCAGCGATATGATAACTCCATTAGGGAGACACGGCTCTGCCTCTGTAGAACCGAGCCTCCCTCAAGGGCTAGAAGGGAGGGACTCCCCCCTAAGTACCACGCACCATTTTTTAGTCATTTTTTGAAAAAAAATTCCACGCCAAACCCTCTAGCACGCTCTGACAAATCTATTGTAAAGAATCTAAGGACCGAAAGTCTGTCTCAGAGCCAAAAGGCCGGACGAGTCGTGAGACGGCCTACGCCTCCGGGCTACGACACTCCCTCACCACCTTTTCACCCTAGGGATAGCTTAGGCTCCGAGGAAGTCGTTTGCAAGTGATATGCTCAGAAACAAGACAGAGGGTAGAAGCTCAGAAATATAATAAAGAAAAACAATTAAGAAGCGTAGGCGCATAAGTATTTCAAAAAGGCCTCGACAGGCCACCAGCGTTATGATACGGTAACGTAATCCCTAATTTATTTACCCTCTTGGGCCCAGGTTAGGGCTCAGGGTCTCCAGCATTGGCGGACGACAGGGGAGGGACCACCTCCTCCTCAAATAGCTCGGCCAGCACCATGCCGGGGCCCTTAGCTAACTCCATCAGCTTCGCGACCTCCTCATCATCCTCTAGCAAGACATAGCCATCACTGACGGCCTTGAGGTCGACGCCAGCGTAGTGCGAGGAGATGACGGCCAGGGCACACTTGACGCCCATGTGCAGCGCCCCCCGAAGTCGCTCACGCACTTGGCCGCTCAACGCGACCAAGCGGCTCTTAAGGGAGCTACCCGACCGGGCCCCCTCAACCTCTAGGGCCTCACACACGGTATGGGCGGCACTCTTCAACGTGTCGTGCTCCCCGATCTAGGCCTCAAGCACCGCCTGCACTGCGACAGAGGCCTCGGCTGCCCACGTGACCTCCTTCTCCAACTCTATGCCAAAACAAACGGAATGGGGTTGAGCGCAAAGGAAAACAAGCCAAATAGGGGCGGAGGCCTATGGGACTCACCCTCGGCTTTCTCCTCCTAGCACTAGGCCTCGACCCGAGAGGCTTTGGCTTTCTCCTTCCAGCGCTGGGCCTCAACCCAAGAGGCCTCGGCTTTCTCCTTCTAGCCCTGGACCTCGACCCGAGAAGCCTCAGCCGCCCTGGAAGCCTCTTTCTCTAGCTCTGCATCACACCAGGGAGTTAGGAGTTGAACACAAGAGAAACAAATAAAGCAAGGAGAACAGGACTCACCCTCAGCCTTTCCCTTCTAGACCATAGCCTCGGTTCGGGAGGTCTCGGCTACCTTGAGGGCCTCTACCAAGGCACCTTTCGCCAGCAGGTGCGCACCCTGCTCTGCCCCTAGCTGCCCAGCAAGGGCCTTGGCAGAGGCTGTCGCTTCTTTAGCCCGAGACCAAAAGGTGTCCCGATCACCGGCCACCCGGGCCAGCTCCTCCTCTAGCTCCTTAACCCGCGCCGTCAAAGGGGCAACCTGCTCCTGAGCCGTGGCTGCCTCGGCCTTCATATCGGCACAGCGGAGGTGGAGGTCCTCCACCTCCGTGCTCCGTGCCAATAGAACCTCGTTGGCGTCAGCGAGCAGGCCCTTCTGCCGCTGGAGCTGGTCCCAGATGTCCCTCTCCTATCGGAGGAACAATGACTTCCCGAGGGATCGGGTCTCGAGCTCCTAGGTAGGCAAAATAGCGGTCATTCACTATGAGAAAACTCAAAAAAAGACGACACCACATGAGAAAAGAAGGCACGAACCTAGGTGACCCCGGGCAGATCGTCGGCCACGACGGATAGCGCTGTCCGCAATGACCGCTCCGCCAGCTGGTGGTATTGCTTGAAGGTGTCCCAGCGCCTCCTGTTGGCCATGTCCTCGAGGGTGAATAGAGGCTCCCCCTCAGGGTCGTCCCGGCTCTGCCACAGGACACGTGGGTGATCCCACCCTCAGGGCTCGGGTCATACCCGCACAAGGGCTAAGCTTCCCTCGCCCGAGGTCAGAGCTGGCTACTCCATAGTGCTGGTCGCCTCGGCATCAACCACCTCCATCGCCCGGGAAGTATCGTCGGAGGAGATCGAATGGACCTCCACTTCCTGAGCGCTCTCCTGCAACGGCGGCGGGCCTTGGACCGGTGGCGGTATTAAGGCTTGCCCCGCCTCTGCCTCCACTTCCTGGGCTGTCGGCTTCACCGCGCCCACGCTGGCTCCCGCCACCCTAGCCTCGACGGTCTTGGGGGCTCCGGTCCCTGCCACCCTAGCCTCGGTGGTCTCGAGGGCTCCGTTCCCCACCACGTCGGCCTTGGCGGTCCTGGGCGCCCCGACCTCCGTCGCCTCAGCCTCGAAAGTTCGGGGGGGCTCTGTCTCGCCATTGGTGGCCTTGGCAACTAAGGGCGCCCCAACCCCATCAGACTCACGGGGCATAGGCGTTTCCTCCCCCGCTCGCTCCATGGCCGCCCCGGTAACCTCCCCATGGGCGACCAGCTCCTTCGGGTCAGCCCACACCGACAACCCACCACGCTGTACGGTGGCCTACGCCTCCATCGCCTGTTGAGTGGTGGAGCTCGTGCTCACCTTGAGCAACTTAAGCGGCACTAGGGCAGGCACCTCTGCCTTATGCTTCCGGCTGAAGGCAAAACACCCACTTGGTCAGCATATGACCATAAAGTGAGCGGGAAATGATACGAACTCTGCTGAAAAAACACTCACCTCGAGCGGGGGTGCAACTGCTTCGGCACTGCGACCTGCCTCTACAACGGTGGTGGCGGCAGCAGTGGCACGGCCTCCGTATCCACTGGTGCCGGCCGGCTCTCGCCAGACTTCGGTGCCCCCTTGATCCTCTACGGGGCAGTTGCGTCGCCCCCGCCGCCACCTGCTCCACCTCTATCGTCGAGCCCACCGGGTTGACGGTGCATTTTCCCAATGCCCGTGCCTCAGGCGTGTTAGCCTCAGCCCCGGGGCAGGCGATCGCCGGCTGAAGGGTCGAGATGGCGGACTAGAGGGGGGGTGAATAGTCTTTTCTAAAACTCAATCACGTTGGCTAACCGATACAAATGCGAAATTAAAACTATCGGTCTAGCCAAGACTATACCCCACTATATATGTTCACTAGCACCTTGCAAAGATAACAAATATGCAACCAAGATGCTAGGCTAGCTAGAGCTCACCTAAACAATTCTAAGAGCAAGGTTACACAAACCTATGCCACTAGTATTTTAAGCAACAAGAAAGCTCCTACACATGCTAGTAAGCAAAAGCACAAAGCTAACAAAGCTCACTAGCAATGCTCAATAACAAGGCAACCAATGCCTAATTAGAGAGTGTAAATACTTAGCTACACAAACTAAGCAATGTGACTAACAAGGTTACTAAAACCAAATTAGCCACGCAAGGGAGCTACTTCTATGCTACACAAGCAAGAAGGTAATTAGCAAGCTATACAAGCTATCTAATTACAAGAGCAACTACACAAGCTTAATATGTATAAAAGTAATTGCAAGCTTGTGTAATAGGGATGCAAACCAACGAGAAGAACAAGGTTGACACGATGATTTTTCTTTCGAGGTTCACGTGTTTGCCAACACGCTAGTCCCCGTTGTGTCGACCACTCACTTGGTGGTTTGGTGGCTAATTAGCATCACCCGCTAAGCCCGCACATTGGGCGCCACAAGAACCTATCCCTTGAGTGAGGGTAGCTCAATGACACGCTTTACTAGAGTTGCTCTTCGTGGCTCCCACGGGGCGAGCACAATGCCCCTCACAAGCACTTCTTTGGAGCGCCGCACAAGCTTCTTGCGCGCTTCGACGGAGACCACCACCAAGCCATCTAGGAGGTGGCAACCTCCAAGAGTAACAAGCGCCACCGGCTTGCAACTCGATCACCTAGTGCCACTTGATGCAACCTCATGATGCAATCGCACTAGAATCGCTCACTCACACAATCGAATGATCACTATCAAGTATATGTGTGATGGAGGGCTCCCAAGCACTCACAAGCATGGACACTAAGTCCCCTTAGGTGCTCCACTTCAGCCATGGCCGAAGGCCACTTCTATTTATAGCCCCAAGGGCTAAACTAGCCGTTACCCCTTCACTGGGCAACGGTCGGGCCGACCGGACGCTGGACCTCAGCGTCCGGTCACCCGCAGATGGCCACGTGTCTCGGTTCCAACGGTCACTTGACCTGACCGGACACAGCAGCTTCAACTGACCGGATGCTGAACCCCCAGCATTCGGTCGTTTCCAGTAAGGTACCGACCTCGACCGGACGCGTCCGGTCACACTTGATCGGACACAGCCCAGCGTCCAGTCACACTCCAGCTTCTGCGTCACCGTACGTCAGCCTGACCGGACGTAGCCTACCAGCGTCCGGTGCTTTCAGACCCAGCGTTCGGTCAGTTGACCGACGCCAGCGTCTTCGCGATCAACTCGTTTTCACTTCTAACTTCTTCACCCTTGCTCTAATGAGCCAACCACAAGAATTTGCATCTGGCGCAATAGAAAATAGGCATTCCATTTTCCCGAAAGCGCCGAATCCACCTCAACCCTGCAAACACCACCATGTGTATGTGTGTTAGGCTTTCACAATCATTTCCCAAAGGATGTTAGCCACTCAACTTGCCATGCCACTCGATGCTAGCGATGATGCAAAGTTAGATCACTCAAGTGGCACTAGATGACTGATATGTAAACAAGTTTGCCCCTCTTGATAGTACAGCCATCTATCCTAAACCCGGTCATAAACTTCTCTACACACCTATGACCGGTGAAATGAAATGCCCTAGGTTATACCTTTGCCTTGCGCATTCCATTCCATCTCCTCCAATGTCGATGCAACACATGCACCAACACGATCAACAATGATATGATCCACTTCATATCATCACATGATCATATTGGTTCATCGATCTTGACTTTACTTGCTCTTCACTGTTGCCATCGTCCATCGGAGCCAAGTCTTGCTCAAGCTTCACCGCCACGCGGTCCATCACTCCAAAGCCTTCGACTTGCCCTTCATGCTTGCAACCGGTCCATCAAGCCAAGTCTTGTCTTGATCTTCTCCACCTTGATCACATGACTCAATGTCATGTCTCATGTGCAATAAGCTCCTTCATCATCACATGTGTGAGCTTTGCAACATCTCCAAGCCATTTTCACCTCCATGGCATATGTTGCTCATATACATGTACCTGTGGACTAATCACCTGTGTATCTCACATAAACACAATTAGTCCACCTAAGTTGTCACTCAATTACCAAAACCAAACAAGGACCTTTCACCGGCCCTGAGGCATCCTCTCCTCCTCCTCCTAGGAGCGTTGGGCTACTCGCCGATGCCCCGGGCGCCGTCTCCCCAACATCAGGGAGATGGTCTAGGGGACCCCGCCCCATCTTGCTCTCATCATCTCCGTCTGAAGCATCCGTCGATAGTGACGGCGACAGAGACGACTCCACCGGGAGACCATCCTGCCTCTGCTGCCAGCGGCGCTTCTCCAGTCCCTCGCGCGCAAGGATCTTCCTCATGCGCTTTGCCTCCTCGGCATCCTTCCGCTTCTTCTGCACCTCGGCATGCGCCCGGTTCGCCGCCCGCCGCGCGGCGTCCTCAGGAACGGGCGGCGAGGGGGCTCGCACATCTCTCATCCCCTATAGGAACGGTGAACGCAAATAAGGGACCAGAAAACAGTAAGGAATGAGGAGGCCTCGGGGGCCGCAGCAGCGTGTGACTTACCAAAGAAAGGTATCCCTACGATGGGCGCATCGCGAATGGGGTTAGACCACCGATCTTCAGCCGCCCCTCCACCGTCTCTCTCACCCGATGAAGAATCTCCTCATCGGAGAGGGCGGAGGCGGACATTCGGATGCCCTCGATCGACTCGTTCGGTCTCATCTCGAATAGGCGCCACCACCGAGCCATCAACGGTAGCACCCTCCAACAGTGGAAGGCAGCCACGACCACAGCCGCCGTAAGGCTACGGTTTCACAGCCTCTCCAGCCCATCTAGGAGCGGCTACAGCTTGGGCTGATCCTCCTTTGGGACGCCATACCTCCACTTCTCCAGACAGCTCTCCACGATACGCCCGGTGTAGGGGGGAAGTCTGCCGTCGTTGTTGCAGAGGTAGAACCAGCTGGTGTACCAGCGGCGGTTGGTTGACGTGAGCTAGGCCGGGATGTAAAGGTGCTACTAGTCCTGGTGCACTTGGAGAGTGTAGCCGCCAGCCCTCACCGCCTTCCTCGTGCCCGTCGTGCCCGTCGGCTTGGTGGTATGCCCCGCCCGGAAGAGGTGGAGCCATAGCTCCCAATGGGGAGCAATCCCTAGGTACCCCACATAGACGGCGACGAAGATGGCCGCCTACGCGATGGAGTTGGGGTTGAAGTTGTGGAGCTCCACGCCATAGTAGTGCAGGAGCGCCTGTATGAACTGGTTCGTCGGCAGGCCGAGGCCACGCTCGTGAAAGGACACGAAGCTCACAACGTAGACGTCGCGTGGCCTCGGCTCTGGCTCACCCGATGGAGCAATCCACTCCGACCTGTTGGGGTTGGTAACCGAACGGAGAAGGCCATCGTCGATGAGCAACTAGAGCGTCTCCACGGATACATCAGACTGACCCCAAGGGTCTGCCTTGATGACAACAGCGCCGGCCATGAGTGCGATAGAGAATACGACTACGGCGGTAAGCCTCCCTCGCTTTCTCTCTCTACTTCGCCCTTCTCCCTTCTTCTCCCCAGTGCTCTCTGTTCCTAGCAACAGCTCGAGGGCGGGAAAGGCGAATGCAGGCAAGGTAAGGAGGGGAGGGGCGAGGCTCGTTGCGTATTTATGCAGGAAGGAGGTGAAATGGGCGGGCGATGAAATCGAGAAAGTTTCCCTCAGATCCGGCACAATTAATCTAGATCCGATTTAACCACCCATGCACCCACCTTTTCCTTATTTTTCGTGTGAACAGTTATGTCCCATCCGCTGACAGAGCGTCGCATCTGACCATAGCAGCGGCAAGCGTCGTTCCACCTCCCCAAGAAAATCGCCTCAAAAGGCACGCCCGCCATTATCAAGCTGATGGGGGGGAATATCCCCCGCCCGATTCCTTTCAAACGAAGGAACTGGGCGCCGAACCCGTTACGGTCTAGGGGTTCAAAGGCTGGGCCTTCGAGGGTTTCGACAGCCGCCCTAGGGCAATAGAGTCAGGGATGACTACGGGTGAGCCCATGCAGGGCTGAGGCCCAAGCAAGCAAAATGCTTGGGATGCCCTAAGTCGTGTCCGAGACCGGCAGGGAAGTCTTCGAATGGGATCCCACTGTAGGGAGGCACCGAGCCACCAGGGTCCGTTGAATGGCCCCAGCACCCACTAGAGAAGCCCTCTAGTACTCTTAGAGTGCATCTCTGGACCGCTAGCCGACCCCTATCGAATGGGGCATGGGCCTTCACTCGGACTTACCCGATAACAGCTCACTGGAAGTGTCACCGCTCGCGCCCACCGAGGGTAGCCTGGCATATTCCACCCCTCCTTCCAAATGAAAAGGATGCGCGAGGGTCGCACAAAAAGCTAGGGGAACCCCTAATGGCCCTCTCGCTCCGTGCAGAGGCTAGGGGGCTCTTCCTGCAAACTTGTCGAGACCTAGTGACCCAGGCTCGCACGCGAGAGCTCGGTAAACAAACCCTCCTTCTGAACAAAAAGGATGCACGAGGGTCGCACAAAAAGCCAAGAGAACCCCTGACGGCCCTCTCGCTCCGTGCAGAGGCTAGGGGACTCTTCCTGCAAACTTGCCGAGACCCAGCGACCTAGGCTCGCACGTGAGGGCTCGGCAAACAAACCCTCCTTCTGGACGAAAATGATGCGCGAGGGTTGCACAAAAAGCTAGAGGAACCTCTGATGGCCCTCTCGCTCCGTGCAGAGGCTAGGGGGCTCTTCCTACTTGCCGAGACCTAGTGACCTAGGCTCGCACATGAGGGCTCAGCAAAACAACCCCTCCTTCCGAACAAAAAGGATGCGCGAGGGTCGCACAAAAAGCTAGGGGAACCCCAGACGGCCCTCTCGCTCCGTGTAGAGGCTAGGGGGCTCTTCCTACAACCTTGCCGAGACCCAGCGACCCAGGCTCGCGCTCGAGGGGGCTCAGCAAACAACCCCTCTGTCCAAACGAAAAGGATGCGTGTCGATGAAATATGGTCGGCAGTCCACCGAGGGGGGTGCCCGTGGTGGTAGATTATCGGTAGGATGCGTGTAATCAGGAACCAGATGGTGACACAAGGCGCAGAGACAGCGATTTAGATAGGTTCGGGCCGTCTGATCGACGTAATACCCTACGTCCTGTGTCTTTGGTGTATTGTATTGAGATGTATACTGTATGATCTGTCCCTGAGGGGGACCCCTGCCTCTCCTTATATACTCTGGAGGAGGAGGGTTACAAGTAAAGTATCCTATTTGGTACTATTACAATATCTAGCACAACTTGTAATCTTGCCATGTATGCCTTGATCTCACGGGCCAGGCCACCTCGGATGGTGCGGCCCATGTACCATCTTGTGGTACCTGGGGGTATATCCCCCACAGCTAGTCCCCGAGCGCCATGTATTCTGATGCGACATGCCGTTTCAACCTTCTCCGAATAGTGAGGCTTGAGTTCTTGACATCTCCGACCACCGTTGTCGCTGGAGAAGTAGGTTGTCCAAAGAATGTATGGTGCTCTTAAGAAGAAAGAAAAAGATTTCCGTCCTAGGAAGTGTGCCCACTTGTATTTCTAAAAAGAAATGTAAGTGCGTCTTGAAGCGTAGCATCTTTGATCATCAGAGGCGTAGTGGTCGAAAAACAAGCACATTCACTGCAAGGTGAAGTGTGCCCACTTAGTCCCCGAGCCTGGTAGTAGGTGACTTAGGCACGTGGTGCCAGGGTCTAAAAAGAATTCCCAGTTAAATTGAGAACCCAATCGTCGTACAGGTGATACGAGATGCACCGACAGGTGCATCGTACCGATGTAGTCCCCGAGCTTGCTGGAAGGCGAGGTATGAGCCTTGTAGCAAGGTCTAAGTGAGAAAAAATATCCCAACTGTATGCGAGTTGCCAGTCACATGTAGTCGAGACGCAAAGTCTTTGAGCCATGGTCGGAGAGTGGTCGAGGCAGTCCCCGAGCTACTGTCGAGGAGCGAGACACAAAGTCCCCGAGCTGTGGTCGGAGAGTGGTCGGGGTAGTCCCCAAGCACAGGTCGAGGAGCGAGCGACGAAGTCCCCGAGCCATGGTCGGAGAGTGATCAAGGCAGGCAGTCCCCGAGCACAAGTCGAGGAGCTAGCGACGAAGTCCCCGAGCCGTGGTCGGAGAGTGGTCGATGCAGTCCCCGAGCATAGGTCGAGGAACGAGCGACGAAGTCCCCGAGCCGTGGTCGGAGAGTGATCGAGGCAGGCAGTCCCCGAGCACAAGTCGAGGAGCTAGCGACGAAGTCCCCGAGCCGTGGTCGGAGAGTGGTCGATGCAGTCCCTGAGCACAGGTCGAGGAACGAGCGACGAAGTCCCCGAGCCGTGGTCGGAGAGTGATCGAGGCAGTCCCCGAGCATAGGTCGAGGAGCGAGCGATGAAGTCTCCGAGCATAGCTCGAAATTCCTGCAATATAAATATGTAGAATGGTAGTACATGATGTACAAAATAATAAATTATGGAGAAAAAATCAGCGGTGAAGAAATAGCGTATGACGCTCAGCAGTCATGAGCATGATGTGATAAAGCAGTTGGTGCTTTGTAAACATCAGTGTTAATGTGAAGTTTGTGTTTATACTTAATACAAAACGTCTGACTAGTTAATATGTAGCTGAGTCTCTAGCCCTAGCTAGCCCGTGAACCGTAACGCGGGGCGCGAAGCCCGTGCACGTGTAGGAAGAACAAAGCGTTGCTAAGGAGCCACTGCCGACCACCCATAACGCAGAGGGCAGACGCTCGTGCACGTGTAGGAAGGAGCCAGAGGCAGGGCCTTTTCTGGAGACATCGAGCGTCAACATGACTGGTCGAGGAATTGCATTAAGTATAGCTGTATGTTATATTTAAGATTGTATACATGGACAAACGTTATTTGAAGAATAATCATGACAAGGACGTTGTGGAGAAATGTCGTAATGAAAATTATATTAAATATAAATATTTGAAGTGTACTTATCTTTGGATAGAAATCCGGTCGATGGCGATGAAGTTGTCCAGTCCTCGAGCTTTCCGACTTGTCGTCACGACGATGGTTGCGGTTGTCGTAGCGCCATTCTTCGCGGTGATCTTCATTACGACGTGGTCTGGTGATCGAGGTGGTCGGAGCTCGGCGGAGCCGCTCGGGACATGGTCGATGTGGTCTGTGGTCGGAGTTCGGCGGAGCTGCTCGGGACGTGGTCGACGTGGTCGGAGCTTGACAGAGCTGCTTGGGACATGGTCGACGTGGTCTGGTGGTCGATGTGGTCCGTGGTCGGCTCGTCATGGCTCGCCGGATGGCTCGACGTGGTTCGCTTAGTGGCTCAGTCGGTGGCTTGACGTGGCTCGGTGATGGCTTGACGTAAGCAGACAACTTGCTCCTGGTTTAGACGGTTTGACGTAGGCGGACGAGTGCGCGAAGTCATAGTCGGGCGAGTACATAGAGTCCTTGTCGGACAAGTGCGTGCAGTATCAATCAGGCTTGGTCGAGCCGGAGTCGGCGACAGCTGGGGCCTAGGAATCGGAGTCGTGCTTGATAGGACGGAGTCGGCCGGGGCTAGACAGCGCTGATGTGCACATCGATCTGCCGAGGTGCTGTCGCGTGTCGATGTACTTGCAAAACGCTGCACATCGGCACCTGAGTGATTTGTGCCATCTCGTTGCACGCCCACATGCAGCCATGTGTAGATGCAAGTTTCATCTTGATTAGTTTGCATGGCCTGTACACGCGCTCCTGGTTGGTCACGATAAAGTTGTCCGGTCCTCGAGCTTTTCGGCCTGTCACCATGACTGTGGTCGCGATTGTCGTAGCGCCGTTCTTCACGGCGATCATTATTGCGACATGGTTTGGTGGTCGACGTGGTCCGTGGTTGACGTGGTCAGAGCTCGGCGATGCCGGTCCACGTACGTGTAGTCGATCTGCTTCATACGTAGATGTACCTTCCTTCCTGATGCATGTGTATAGGCAAGTCTCGGTAGCTTGCATGGCGGTGTAGATGCAAGTACGTAAAGCAACTTGATTGGCTTGCATGTCTTTTCATATGTACGTGAGCATGTACAGATTAATTGGCTTGGCTTGCATGACGATCTAGCTTGCTGGCTTGTTGTCGTTCGGCTGACGCAAAGGCACGTAACCATGTACGTACTTGTCCATACCAAATCTATCAGGCCTCACGGACTCGGCGATAGGCTCCTCGGTGATGCAAAATCAACGGGCTCCACGGAAAACAGAACGGCAATGACAAAAAGAGAGTCTAGGCAGTACGAGATGTAGCAGATGCGGTGCATGGACTCGCCTGGATCTGGTGCCTCGTACTCGTCCGATGCCTTCACCCAGTTGATGGGAACCTACTGGCCCCACCTTAACCGGAGTAGATGTCGAGTTTGATTGTTGCACGACCATGCGAATCTTTGATCTGGGTTGCTGGTCTTGGCACGGCGACTTGAGTTCGGCAGCAAATCTCCGTGTTGACGTCGCAGGCAAGATGAAAGTCGATCTCGCCAGGACGTAAGTCTTGAGATCCCATCTGGTTCACCATAGATCAGCGCGCACACCCCTAAAGGGGGCCCCTACCTGGCGCGCCACTGTCGACGAAATATGGTCGGCAGTCCACCGAGGGGGGTGCCCGTGGTGGTAGATTATCGGTAGGATGCGTGTAATCAGGAACCAGATGGTGACACAAGGCGCAGAGACAGTGATTTAGACAGGTTCGGGCCGTCTGATCGACGTAATACCCTACGTCCTGTGTCTTTGGTGTATTGTATTGAGATGTATACTGTATGATCTGTCCCTGAGGGGGGCCCCTGCCTCTCCTTATATACTCTGGAGGAGGAGGGTTACAACTAAAGTATCCTATTTGGTACTATTACAATATCTAGCACAACTTATAATCTTGCCATGTATGCCTTGATCTCACGGGCCGGGCCACCTCGGATGGTGTGGCCCATGTACCATCTTGTGGTACCTGGGGGTATATCCCCCACAATACGCGAGGGTCGCATAAAAAGCTAGGGGAATCCCTGACCGCCCTCTCGCTCCATGCGGAGGCTCAGGGGGCTCTTCCTGCACCCAGGACGAAGACAAGCGACCCAAGCTCGCACTCGAAAGCTCGGAAAAACGCGATAAAGGGTATCGAGCCCGTTACGGTCTAGGGGTTCGAAGGCTAGGCCCCCGAGGGTTTCAACAGTCGCCCTAGGGCAGCAGAGTCAGGGAAAACTATGGGCGAGCCCGCGCATGGCCAAGGCCTAAGCAAATGATCGCTCGGGACGCCCTAAGTTATGTCCAAGACTGGTAGGAAGGTCTCCGAATGAGATCCCACCGTAGGTAGGCACCGAGCCACCGGGGCCCATCGAACGGCCCCGACACCCACTAGAGAAGCCGTCTGGTACTCTTGGAGTGCATCTCTAGACCGCTAGCCGACCTCTATCGAATGGGGCATGGGCCTCCACTCGGACTTACCCGATAATAGCTCACCGGAGGTGTCACTGCTCGCGCCCACCGAGGGTAGCATGGCGTCCTCCACCCCTCCTTCCGAATGAAAAGGATGCATGAGGGTCGCACAAAAAAACACAGGAAAACTCATGATCGACCTCTTGCTCCGCGCAAAGGCTCGGGGGCTCTTCCTGCAACCGAACCGAGGCCCAGCGACCCGAACTCGCATTCATGGGCTCGGCAAACGCAATTAGCCCCTCGCACGACGTAAGAAAAGCCCCTAGGGGAATAAATCCACTCCCCCAGGGCCTCGGGGGCTACACCCGACGGGTGCGCTTGCGCGCACCCACCGAGGCCTCGAGTACGAAACACCATCCCGCCAGGAGCTGCTGTGAGCCGAGTCTCGTCAAAACCTCAAGGAGAGCGCTCGCACTCTCCCTGAGGCTCAGGGGCTACTGTCGTGTACCACGAGAAGGGTCCCCTAAGCAACGATCGAAAAAATCGCTTAGACCCCGTCAAAATCAAAGCCAAGAGACAACTATTGGCTAAACCCCAGCCATGTCCGAGGCCACATACTCTCCGCCTCGCTAGAGGCCTCGCACGGGAGGCCTCGGACGGCCTACCAAATCTCCGCCTCGCTCGGGGCCTCGCACGAGAGGCCTCGGACGATCTACTGATTTCTCTGTTCGCCTAAACGGCCGTTTAGCCCATTTAAACACCGTGTAAACGCTACACGGTGGTACACCGTTTCCGTTTAATTACTCGTTTATCCCGTTTAATTGGCCGTTTAGCCCGTTTAATGGGACGTTTTGCCCGAATAATGGCTAAACGGTAGGTGACCGACTGTTTACCGTTTAGCGTTTAGGAAAACACTGACTGATTTTCCACCTCGCTCGAGGCCTTGCGCGAAAGGCCTTGGCCGGGGAACCGATTCTCCGTCTCGCCCGAGGCCTCGCGCGTACAGCCTCGGACGAGATGCCGATTCTCCGCCTCGCTCAAGGCCGGCTCGGCAAACAACCTCGTCGCCTTCGCCTCGACCAACTTCTCGGACAAGATGTCACGTCCGACTGGCGCGTTCAACCGCTCCCGTGATATCAGCCGAACGACGGATCGACACAGCGGAGTGGCCGACGAGACGTCGGTCACATCGAAGCCACGCCGTCCAGGACAGGACAGGGCAGGGGTTACCGGCCGCTGTGCTCGGTACTATGCCCACGACCGGCGCCCGTACTGCACTGTGCTACCTAACCCTTGCTCCAGGAACAACGTGGTGTGCGGAGTCAAGTCTGGGTTACTATAGCCTCGGAATCAGTGTACATGACCAACTGCTCCCCCACGCCTCGGCAATCTACTTCAGGGTCTCAGCAACCTCAGGATTCGCGCCCGCCGAGCCCCCCCCCCCCCCACGACGGCTCAGCCTCGGCACCAACTGAGCCTCGGCTCTTCACGCGGTCAACACACAGCGACCAGCACGTCGCCCGCCAGGCCCTGCGTCAAGCTATCACTGGAGCTCCCACATTGCACAGGATCGGATGTGACCGGCGCATCGCACTAGCACTTCAAGGGCAGGACCGCTCCATCGACCATGCCGCCACAGTAACAGGCTACAGGGCTCGAACATGCCGCCTCTGTTCGCACGACGCCGCGTAGCTAACACATGTATCACCCCCTGTCCCCCCTTCAACTATAAAAGGGAGGGATCGGGGTCGTTTCTGGGGGGACCCCGGGTTCACGAGATAGACGAACACGTATAGGAAGAGGACAGACTTACTCTCACGTTCGCACACACTCAGGCATAGACAGGTTCACGAGGTAGACGAACATACGCTCGACACTCCATAACACGCACGCTTCCCCGTCGCCTGAGATCAACATCTCAAGCAATCCACGCCGCTCCATGCAGAGACCTGGGACTAGCTCCCTCTCTCGCCTTGCTTGTAACCCCCTACTACGAGCATTTCGGTGCAAGAAATACAAGATCGATCTTTCAGACTGGACGTAGGGCACCTATTGCCCGAACCAGTATAAACCTTATGTCTCTTTGCATCACCATCCGGGATTATGGGCACGCAGTACATTTTTACTAGTTGGTTGAGGGTCTGCCGGTCCAAAACACCGACAACTCCTTTCCGAGTTTTGAGGATCAAATCCTGCAAACCATTCACCCGCACTTTTTGAGACCAAAACTACCAACCCAGCTGGAGAAGCATATCCGCTACGCCTCCTCCACTGTCTCGACACGTGTCACCCTCCGTCCTCGACCACTCGATCACCAAGTCCTTGCGCCTTCGCTCGACTTGGTCAACATGGTCTACGCCATCTTCACATATACACTTGCTTGTCGATGTCCCCGTGCTCAGTCCCTCGGTCTAACCCTCAACGTCCGTCCTTCCACCGCTTTTGGACCGTCGACACGAACTCGCTTGATCCTCTCCACTGCCGTCGACCATCTCATACTCCACACCTGCGCATCACAAGACAAGAGACATGTTTCACAACACCACACTCACGCTATGGCTAATCTGAAACACTCACATATTAACCTTACATTAACCATGTGTCCGCAATTCTAGCCACGTGCTCTTTACGTTATTGATCCAAGACACTACTCCGGATCTTAATAGCAAAAGCCGTGCAGTTCAAGGGATGCGTGGGATGGGACACAGCCACACCCCCATATACAGGGAAAAGAGCGATCCAAGCAAGCAGGTGAACCGTGACCCCCGTGGAAGCCAGGGCTGGAATGAACTACGAAGTCAGCAGCAGCCAGTGTTATCCTAAACGCTAAACGGTAAACAGTCGGTCACCTACCGTTTAGCCTATTATTCGGGCAAAACGGGTGTTTAAACGGGAAAAAACGGCCGTTTAAACGGTTAAAACAACCGATTAAACGGAAACGGTGTACCACCGTGTAGCGTTTAAAACGGTGTGTAAACGGGCTAAACGGCCGTTTAGGCGAACAGTGGCAGCAGCTCATGCGTATTCTGTTTTCTGTGACTACTGACTCCGCCACGTTACATTGTTCATGTGTTCCTCTCGTTCTTGTGTATTATTGCAGCCTCGCAGTCGCAGGTGGGTTGGGTAATGTGATCGATTAAAGAACGAGTTTGGTCGATGATGATAGTCGTTACCACCTCGAGAACTTTCAGAAATGCACTACAGAAATTGAACAGTTGCTGCAACAAAGGTCATTCTCAATGGTATGGTCTTCACTTCTCCAGGTCCACCTCGTCCCTCGCTGAACACGTCCAATTTAGGCGATCGGCCGGTTACCATCGATGATCGATCTCCTGCATGCAATCGGTAGCCGCGCTGGTCACTTCCCCCTTCTGTGGTGTGGAAGTGTGGAGCAAGGCGAATCTGCAGCGCTTGCAACCTCGCAGCACGGCAACCTCGCTGGTCCCGTCGTCATAATCTAATGGCAACGCCGGTCCAATGCGATATTCCTCTGGATGGAGCTGCCACGCATAGAAAACGGTAAACGGTCAGGCATCTCAAAGCAGCAGAGCAGGCCAGCACCACCACCTGGGCGCCATCATCGGCACGACGGCACCACGGTCCATCAGTGCACCGGACCGGCGCGATTGGCGCCTACGGCATCACATCACTGATCGGCGATCGCACATCGACCCCTCCTCCTCTGCTCCCCTGCTCTGCTGCGGATCGCGCTGGAAAAAGCCTGGTGCAGATCGCCACCCCCGGATCGAATCACTCGTGCCATCCGTCCATGATCCGTCCACGTGACCTCACCGAACCCAACCAACGATCGGGAACCAGCCGCCTCATCAACCTCAAAGAGACGATCACGAGCGCGACGATTGTACCCTCTTAGAGGGCCCCTACCACGTATGGCTTCAGCTCCACGAGGAGCCACTAAGCTGCGCAAGATCCACAGATCAATCTATCCGTCTTTTTTTGTTTTTTGTTTTGAAGCAATCTAACCTTTTTTGTCTCAGAACACTTCGGAAATCGGCAGGCACTGAAATGAACGATGCAAGCTTAATGGACAGAGAATCACACTTGAACAATCTTTTCTTCTTCTTTCTGCAAGTAGTTCCTTCGCTACGATTCTGAATGCGACTATACAAACAAAATCGAGCACGGCGAACGCCCTACAACGCATTGCTATGTACAGATTTTTATCCAGAGTCGCAAAATTTAATCGAGTTTGCTGGGTTCTGATGATTTTAGAGTTGTTCGGGAATCAGAAGGCTGGGCTCAGAATGTTGAGGAGGGAGACCCTGGTGTTGACGAGGGCTCTGAACACCTTCTCGCCGCTGCTCTCCACGTCCGCGATGCACCGTCCCAGGCTGTCCAGCCGCTCGAACGCCGCCTTCCGCTCCAGCTCCTCCGGGTCCACGGCGGCCTCCAATTCTGGCTGCCGCGCGGCTGACGTGGCGCCGTGGCCGTCGGCGGCGTGCTGGCTCCTGGCCGACCGGCGCTTGGCGCGCGACATCCATCGCATCAGGTCGGCGACCCACCAAATGCGCGGCATGGACGAGGACGAGGAGGCCCTGGTGGTGACGACCACGTGCCTCGGCGTGGCGGACGACGGCGCGCTGAACCTGGCGGGGGAGGGCATCCAGCACGGCGTCGTGGCCTCGACCTCGATGCGCGCCGTGGCGGCGGCGACGGAGAGCGCTGACACCCCGGAGAAGACGGCCGCGGAGGCCTGACGCCACGGCGGCGGCCGCGTCGACGACGGCGGCGGCGATGGCGGCGGCGTCCGCGGGGAGGTCGGGCGGGCAGGGCGGGCGGGGGCTTGGCGGCCACGGCGCGCGCCGAGGAGGCGACCCGTGGGAGGTCCCGCGCGGACCGGCGCAGCGCGCGCGCCGCCGACGCGAGGCGGGCGGGCTCCTCCCTGCGCAGCGCGGCGCGGGCCTCGGCCTGCAGCCCGGCCAGCGCGACCAGGGCGTCCCGGAAGCTGCCGTGCGCGTCGGCGAGGCGGAGGAAGTCGTCCAGGAGGCGCTCCGCGAACGGGGACGGGCCGAGCCGGCGCAGCGGGTCCTGCGCCTGCGGGTGGTGCAGCAGCTCCGAGAGGGAGACGAGGACGCGGCCCAGCTGTGCCGCGCCCTCGGCCACGGCCTCCGCGGAGGAGGAGACCTGCGACTGCGACGACGCCAGCAGGCGGCCCACCAGCGCCCGCAGGTCGGCCACGTCGTCGTCCAGCTGGAGCACCAGCGGGTGGAACCGGCACGGCAGGCTCGCCGATCGGGCGCGGTACGCCGCGGACTTGTTGGCGGCGGCGCTGGGACCCGCGCCCGATGGCGGCGTTGGGGACCTGGGCGCCGGGAACGAGATCGTGCGGCGGAATCCGACCACCATCCTGATCCTCACAGTAGCCCTCCGGCGTTGTTCGGATCGATCAATTCCCAAGCGATGGGTGACGGGTGGTCGAGGGGCGCGTTCTTAAAGGGAGGCGGGGAGTGGACTGGGGGAATGGGGATGGGATGGTCGGATGGAACACTCTAGGAAGCCGCCGTCAGCCGTGGAAGGCATGGATGGAGCGCACGGCCGCGCCTATATAATAGGGCTCGGCCGCTCGGGGGACGAAGGAGCGCAGCAGCGGTGAAGCGGTCAGCCGTCAGGGTTTCTGGAGTCTGGACCAGTTCTTCTTCGAGCCGCCGGCCCGCCACGGCAGTCGCGCGAGGCACGCAGCAGAGCGTGCTGGGTGGGTGCGGGACCCGGCTGCCAGTGGAGCAGGGGTGGGTGGGGGTTGGTCGGTTCCATGCGACGAACTTTTTCGTGCTCCGTGACGGGCGGAGCGGGGCCGGCCACGGGTGGGGGAGGGGATTCTGTGGGGTCACGTGCACTGCCCCGTGGGGCCTCGGTTTGATCGGTTCTTGAATTCTGGAGGCAGGCGGGTCCCAGACCGGCCGCATCTTTTCCGCACACCAGCCGCAGTCACAACTCACAAGTCCACCTGGTCATCACAATCGTGCGGTAACGCACACACACAAAAAAAATTGTCCACATCGTGCCGTTGCCGCAGCAGCCGACGCCGTGACCGTGGCGAGGGGCGACTGAAGAACGGTATCTGATGCGCCGCCTCCGGCTGACAGCCGAGTGCACTCACAGTTGCATAATGCCCCTGTTTGTTAGTCGCGACTTGGCACCCTGTTTCAGTTTCTGAGACGGGCATATGTTCTTGGACTGGAACCACATCGACCGACGGGCGACACGGCCGAGCGATCGTTTCAGTTTCACACATGACTGGCTAGTACTACTACTAGTAGCGGCAACAACTTGAGCTAAATGGATTTCTCGGCTTCTTAGCCGCCGACGCCTGGCCTGACTGGACTGAATCGATTGTTTGGACTCGATCAGAAACGACGTTCAGGTTCACAGTTCAGACCGAAGGCGAAAGGGTGAAAAGTGAAAACCCTCCACGCCACGAGTTCGTCCACAGCTTCCGCCGCCGGGCTGCGTTCACCGCATCTATCTATGTTGCCCTCGACCTCGAGCGGGTGCGTCATGTCACGAGGATGTCCTTTTTCTCGCGGGCATACACAAACTTCCAGCGAGACTGCGAGACAACTCGACGTGCACCGCACCCTGCTCCTTGAAAGCATGTTGTCTTCTAGTAAGTTCTAATCGGTGCGCCCCACGACACACGCTACACGTTAGGTGCATGTTGTCTTCCGGAGAAAAAGAAATGGAAGAATGAGCAGGGACAAGAGTTTGATATGTACTTCCGAGTAGCGAGCAGCATGAAAGCAGTGGGGAAGAAAATTGACACATGTGATGCAATTGGCAGGATAAGGTACGCTGTACCTAACCTTGTTGTCACGGTTTGCATGCACGGATTTGCAGTTCAGTGGTAACAGCCACGGATTAATTCTACAACTTGCCAGCTGCCGTCATCTTGTCCAGCGTCCAGACTAGGCCTGGGCGTTCGGTAGAACGATCGGTTTTTTGGTTTTTCTGGAAGTTCGGTTCTCAGGAAACTTGGTACTGATCGGTTTTTCAAAAAACTCGGTACCGATGAAGTTCGGTTTCGTTAGTTCGGTTCGGTTCGGTTCTCGGTTCCAACCGAACTAACCGACCAATTATTGAACATGTTACATTAGAAAAATTCAGCAGCATTTTGGCTGTTTTCAAGGCATAAATGACATGGCAACGTATGCAAATCAATAAGTCACATCCAAATAACCGCAACCAACACATCAGCACATTAACAAATCACAAGTTCACAACCCAATTACCGATCTCTTGGTGCAGATTTACAAGTTTCTCCCATCGGTTTCGGTTCTTCGGTTATTTCAGTTAACCGAGGGGAGGAACCGATTTAACCGAACAAAGTTCGGTTCCTAAGAACTGAGAACCGAACAGGTAACCGAAATTTCGGTTCTCGGTTAGTTCGGTTCGGCTCTCGGTTAGTTCGGTTCGGCTCTCGGTTCTCAATAAAACTTGCCCAGGCTTGACTCCAGACAAGCAAAGCAAGGCCTGCCTCTCGAAGTATTCCTCGGGCTCCAGCACAAAAAAAGAAACAAAGCAGACACTCGTGCAGCTTGTGAACGGTCTCAAAGATACTCTGCCGATTTTGTTGGACAAACAAATGTCTCTCGGGACCTGCCATTTGAAAAAGAATGGCGTCAGTTTCCCTCGTGATTTATGTGCAGTTAGGTCTACGAAGAGATTTGGCAAATCAAAGGCATAGCAGGCTTAGATCCAGTCAATTACGGGTTCATGGGTTTTGTCTGTAATTTGCTCAAACTTGGCGCTTTTAGCCAGTTTCAGTTTCATTCCTGCCAATGTTGAGTCAATCCGGGGCAGTTTGTTGAGACCATGACTTTCTGCAAAAGCTTGCTTCTTTAGCCTCACTAGCAGGCATCTTCAAGTGGACTTCGTCAAGTTGAAAGTCATGGGGTTTGATCAGGACCGCTAGCAGTACGCTGCGAGAATTTGACACACTATCTTCTGTCTGTTCGTTTAAACTGAACGTGCTTTTAAAAAAATACACACCTTGTTCGCTTATGCTGAAATTTGATTTATGCTGATACTTATAATGATTTATTGTGAGAGGAAAACACTTTTCGTTGCTGAAAAGTAGTTCAAGCAAACAGTGACAGTCGGCAAGAGACTAGTTTGCTTACGTTCATCTTTGGCATGCGAAGCGAAGAGAAGATCCGTTGAAGAGTTCTTGAGGTGCAAGTTGAGAACTCTGATCTCTCTGCAGATGTCATCGATCCATCTCTGAATTAAACAAACTTAGTTAAAGAATTAGGTGCACAAGTGCAATCAAGAGTAAACTAATGGATGGCTTTGTTTTGTACTCCATCCGTTCCAAATTATAAGTCGTTTTGACTTTTTTGGTACATTCATTTTACTATGTATCTATCTAGATGCATAGCAAAATGGATGTGCCAAAAAAGTCAAAGTAACTTATAAATTGGAACGGAAGGAGTACATGGCTAGCAGGTCACGATTATTCTTGTGATATTCTTGCACAAACGTTGAGTGGATTGGGACCGTGTTAACTACTGTCGATTGACATGCTGACCGTATGCTGGAATGTTTAATGGAGGAAAGCAGCACGCTGTTGTGAAGCTGTTGGCACAGGACATGACCTGTACCAGGTGCAACCGGTGTTGACATGCATGACGAATGCAGGTGCGAAAGCAAAAGAACTTCACGAGACAGAAATGGAAAAGCAGTTGAAGGGTTGAAGCTGACAAGAGTGAACAGTGAACCGTGGAGTTTCTGAACTTATATATGCAGTGAAGTAACTGAGTACAGAAACACTGCTGCTCTCTCCATCACAGCTTTCGGCATAGAACTGTGTAAAAGATGGTAACACTGACGAGTGACGATTCCCTTGATGGCAACTTCACATGCCAGGATGGAAAAGAGAAAGAACTGAAGCCCCCACAAACCTGCTTCATGTTACTGACTCCATGCTTTCTTTTAATCAGTTCTAGACACATGGCCCTGTTCACTTTGCTGAAATTTAGCTTATGCTGATTTGTTACGAGAGAAAAATACTATTTAGACGTTCTTGTTTTCCATTAGTTCTGTTTATATAAAAAAAAGGAGACACGTGGTAATCTCTTCTTGGATTTTCACATGGGTGAATGCATCTAGATTCTAGGCTCGGTGCAAGATAATGGCCCCGTGGATGAAAACTCACAGGCTGCAGTGCTGATTGGTAAGCATGTCTTATCCCTTTGTTTTGTTGTAACTCAGTGCATCGGTGCAAGTTGCTCATTCTCTTGTCATAGGAAGGGGCAAACATCAAACAGAGAGTGGAATGAAACGATACGATGAGTTTGCACTGCTTTAACAACCGTTAGCTCCTGAAATTGCTACCAACTCCACTTTGAGCCGGCAGTGTCCTGTACCTGTGGTCTGTGGAGGTAAACCTAGTACAAGTACTTTCTGCACTGGTGTATGGCTGGCGCCCCCAATTAGCATCACACTAACGTTAGCGCGCAGTGATAAGGCCTTTCAGAAAAGTAGTGGGATTTGAGTGTTTTTTTTTTCATGTTTGGATAACATCAAAGAATCCATTCACATAAGAGCAGCTACGGTGTTGACAAAAGGCGAACCGAGAGAAGCAGAAAACGAACGGGGGACATTGGAGCATTAGGACGTTCAGTGTCAGAACGAAAATCGTCGTTTGCAGATGAGTAAAAGGTGACTTTTTTAATACCATTCGGACGTAGGAGTCGACGCACACACTAGAGACAACGAACTTTGCTTTCGTTCGATTTCACGGTTCGACGCAACGCTAAACGGGGATTCTGGCCGGGCACTCATGCAGGATTTAAGTAGGGTCAACCCCCCCCCCCCCCCCCCCCCCCCCCCCCCCCACCCACACACACACACACACACACACCCCACAAGAGAGAAGTATTCTTCTCCGGCCTCCCACTCTTTTAATGATTTTATTTATCCACAATTGGTTGAATGTCCTCTCTTCTCAGCTTGGAGTAATGTTAAAGGAACACCTATAGTTATTTAAAAGGGAAATATGTTTTTCTAAGATTATCTAGCATTAGCAAGCTAAATCCATGAGTGGCCAAGATAGACCAAAAGACAACATAAACCTATCAAAGTGGGTTTCATAATAATTGGATTAAATATTAATTAAACAATATGTATATACTTAAGTATTCCTTGAAATTTCGAAAAAAAAAACTTTTGAGTCGTAACATTTTTTTTATCATTTAGAGGATAATTATGTTGGTCTTGTCTCAATCATATATACATTATTTTCTATATGAATCATGCAAAATCTTGAGTGCATAAGTACTAAATTCGTTTCAGTTGTTACTTGCTCCCTCTATCTCAAAAGAATGTAATTCTAGTTTTATTATAAGTCAATCCATATCAATTTAAGAAAATCATAAAAAAAGTATTAATATTTATAAAACAAAATAATTATTTTTATATTCCTTGTGGAATACATTTTACTTGCAATATACCTATTTAGAGTCATATGGATACTATTTTTTATAAACTTGAATTTGATTCAGTTCAAACATAGAATTGCATTCTTAGGGGCTGGAAAGAAGGTTGTACCTTGATATCTGTTGGTTCTTGTACCTAGTAGTGCCGACTGCCGACGTAGCTTCCCTCCGCGTTAATTAATTGATATAAAATATAAATATATGGCTAGTAACACATATTAAGAAAGGCTTAGAAGGCTTAAAATAATAGACTAAATTCCGAAATTACCAACCAAACCTCGAATGTACATTTCGACACCAGAACTGAAGTACAGATCAATTCTATCTGTCCTGAAAACCTATTTGAATGCAGGGCCATACAGAATTTTACAGACAAACTGTGAACAACTTGATCTCAGGGCACACATTTTCTGAGTGAAATGTACAAATGACTATGCACAAATAATGAACTCTAGAGTATCTAACGGTCGCAGGTCACTAAAATTTGCTTCCATTAGCGAAAGGTTGAACAAAGAACAGCGGAACAGGCTATATGGGCAGAATGCTATGGTACAGCCTATCAGCAGCAACGGCAGCAAATGACATCCCGGCACGTGTAGCGAACAGCTCTAGCTTCCAGCTCCTGACTTGGGGGCACAGCTTCCAGAATATATCCCTTCTGGCTAGAACAGCAGAAGTCGTAGAGATTTCTGCATATGCCTCTACTGAATGGATGAACTCTTTCAGGTACTCCCCTGCAAGCAATACAGCCACAATGTTTCACGTATCTTAACAATACAAAAATATATCGGTCACAAACTGAGTCATTCCTATAGTGACAAACCTTAGGTAGAATATTCGCTTTCTTCTGGCAACTTCGTAGGTTGTTTGATTTGTTAGAGCAATGTACCTGCAAAAAAAAACATCAGACCAACACACACTTATATGAAGTGCTTTTTTAGGGATATATACAAGTTGTATTGATTTGGGGTTCTTGAGCAATATACCATGTTGTAATTGTAAAAATGCAAAAAATATGTAAGTTTCTAGCTTTTAATATGTATAGCTTCATGCTTTGAGAAAGCATTATTATCCAGGACGAAGTGGAATTGTTGGGCTTGTTTTCCTCGAATGTGCAGCTCATCATTATATAAAGTGGAATTCTGGACGCTGTGTTAGTTTCATTGTTAGCTTGTAAATTACATGTGCGGTGTGCTGGTGGTTGATCCATTTTGTTTCTTTTGTTTTGCTTTCTTGTCATATTTACTTATCTGCAATTAATATTGTCAGAAATGTTCCATCACCTTTTGAATTAACAATGTTGTTTTTACTTTTTTGATAGAAAAGGCAACTAGTCGCCCTAGATCTACTGACTCAAGGGAACAAATGTAGATTTGAAGTTGCATTTTGATATTTAGCTTCAAAACTTATAAGCCTATCTATTCAAAGACATGCATTAGACATGGATAAAACTTACGAATGAAACAACCACAATAGTAGTAGGAATATAAGGATAAAGATAAGCACTGCCAACAGGATTACACCAACAAAGTCCTTCCACCTGTAATATGACGAAAATGAGCCTAAGCCAACATAGCAGGAAAACCGAAGTCCAAATTGAAAGCATCTAGTTCACAGCAGATGAGCAGCCACATAAAATTTTGAAGAGAATAACATATCATACCAGGCCTTGTCCACATCTAAACGCAATGACTCGATGTAGAGAGCAGCAGTCCAGATACACAAGATTGTTTCTTCAAATATGTACCACCTAGGAAAGGAGGTTATACAACCATAAGAACAAAGAGAACTTCAACGATAGTATCATACTGCAATTGCACAGCATGACGAAAGACAATATGAAAGTCTCAATGTGTAATCACAATAATGTAGTAGTAGCAGTAGTTAGGTTAGGTCAATAAATAAGATAAATCATTATATCACAAGAGGAAGGGGTGTTGATTCAAATACTCAGTGGCATTTAAGTTCTATCTGTCTAATGGTACACAGTGTAAATACTCCAGAGCATTGATTTGATCAATATGGGTCTGTCTGATTCATTGCCTGTATTAGGCTTAGCCTGCATTTGACCTTATGCAATACAACCTAAGCTGGCATATATGTATGCAGTGCCTTCATGTTTGGTTGTCATGAATAGGCAAGCCGTGTCCAATAAAATTGTGTTTGTTTGTTTACATTTTATTGCATATAGTCACATTATATGTTCTATTAGAGGTCTCATGTTTCTAGTAAAGGTAGAGAATGTCAAAATATTTTATTTTTATGTGCCCATCGGCTTATGCAAATCTGCATTGTCTAATACGGAAAAAATCTAGCGTACTAGCTAATGCTGCGTTGGTCTACTTTGGTCACTGTGCAAGCCTGCATAAGAGCCTCTGCAGGCAACCAAACAAGGGCAAACTGCACTGCACAAGCTTGGATACAGGCTAATGCAGGCAACTAATCAGACCCTATGTACTTTCAGTCAGAAAACTACAACTGTGGGAAACATCTGTGGATACAATAAGCTCCTCAGAATGTTCATCGGTGTCCCAATCAAAGAAATAACTGTAATGTTTCTGCAAGTATGGTAGTGTATAAAACATGTGTGCAAGCACAGCACACCACAACTGATGTGCAAGTGAATGGAACATATAGGTGAAGACACACATTAAGAACTCACCAAAAACGACAATGGTTCTTTTTGCCAATGCATGTTCCAAGCCATATGCAGTGATGATCAAATTGAAGGACACATTTATCACAGTCATGGCAGTGCCGGGTACGAGGTGGCTGCAAAAGGATGTTGGTAGCAAAACTTTAACTCTGACTATCAGAAGCAACAAGACATGGGAAATTTCTAAGGACATAATAGTTGAAATTAGCATGACACCATGAGATTTTGGGAGAGCAGTTATGAACAAATAAGATAGCAGAAGTTGACTTTGTAAGAGAGAGGTCCTGTGCCCACTGCAGTGCTAATCCGTTACTCATCAATCGATCAAGATCAACGTATTAAGTTTTCGAGGACTCTTAATGCACAAATAACCTTCATGATCAGAAATGATTCTTTGAATGTCATAAAGTGACAAAGAAACAACTAGTCAAGCAAGGATCTGAAGAGCAAACTTCTAGTAGCTTTAAGTACACTAACAAATACTCCCTCCGTCCATAAATCGGCATCATTTTAGCCTCTGACGCGATGACCAAGGAGGACCAAAGCCACGCCGATTTGCAATTAATTGCTGCGCTGCTGTTTACTCTCCGGCGTCAGTTTCACTTTCCAACTAATCCCGCGCTCACGTCGCTGAAAACGCCGGCTGTAATCGCGCGCTCAAGTAGGAAGGCACGTGCGGCCGCGGAAACTAATTTCTACATGCAGCGACCGCGTGCTCATGCATCCTATGCCCCCGCGCCGTGATGGACGTTCCATCGTATGCCTTCCATACCAAAAGTTTCGCCACCAGAGATAAAAAATTAGGCAACAGATCATCAAAATTTCACCTGCCACTATCCAACGATTCCGTTTTCAACTTGCCCAGTTGGCACCACGCACGTACTGCACCTCTTCATCGTCGTCTTGGTGATCCATCGCCTGCAGCAGCGTGGCAGCATGGCGTGGTGGCAGCATGGAGCTAATCGGCGGCGCGGCGGCGTGGAACTAAGCAGCGGCGCGGCGGCGGCGTACATAGTGCCGCGAGGTGGAGCGACTTGCAGTATGTGAGGTCAAGAAAACGGAGCGGACGGAGTCGTATATGCGTATAATGGGAGGGTGGCTTCGTAGTAACTCCGCATGGCATACGAGGCGTCTCGCGCGCAACAACCCGAGGAAAAACGGGAGGGGCCAGCTTAGACGATGCCGACTGCTGGAAATCGCGATTTTGCTCAAACGACGCCGATAAATGGACGGAGGGAGTATAATCAAATATACCACAAATTCATTTTCAGATTCTTACACAGTTTTTCACAGACTTGGTAAATTTTGAAAAAGGATGTACTGAACGTCTATTATTCTTAAAGTTTAGTCAAAGACACTTGTGCATAACTTAAAGACAAGTGACTCGTGCAACCAACTCAATTCGTGCATAACACAACTATAGTAATACCCACTTGCTTGTAAAGAACATGTAGCGCTTGAGGATAAAAGAATACCTGAACAACCCTGCAGTAAGTGCAAGTCCAATCCCTAGAAGACAATGATGGATATTAAACATATTACTGTGTGGCAAATACAAGAATGCTAAAACAAAAATACCATTAAAAAGATACAGCGCCACTTCTAAGGACATTGTTGCCTCAGATAAAAAGAACTTCTCAATAGTGACAGCTATACCTGGTGCTTGACCCTGGAGGATAAAGATCCATAACCATCTGTGCCCATGACGATGTAGGAGTCATCGTGCTAAGTTTCTGTAGTTGAGCACGACTCGTCGGGGAATTTGTGTTTCCATTTCTTGAATTTGACTGCCTTTTCTTAATCATCAAAAAGAGAGCAAAACAAAGCATAAATATCAATGCATGCATCTTATATGTTTTTCTGAAGCAAGAGAGATCAAATTACCAGATGCAATGCTAGTGGGTTCTAAAGACATTACTTTGAAAGAGCAGCAGTGTTGACGAAGGTTGCATGCATCATGGAACCAGCTCTCATTACATCAATAACATACCTGATATCACAGAAGTACACAAAACACAGAGTCACACACTTCCTTGTTTCCATATCCAGCATATTATTCCTTTAGTGAAGGATGAGGATAAAGTCAGAAACTAAAATAGCAATTACCCTGGAGATGAGCCAGCTGTGTAGAAGTATTGCACTAACGTGAGCAGGACAAGCACTCCGTACAACCCTATATACCTGGAATAAAAAGTGATCTGTAAGATTAAACAACATAGCAACCCTTGCTCTAGATAAGAATAGAAAATTCTACTTCATATTTTTGTCAAATTTCAGGAGTCAGAACACAACTTGCTCACATGAAAGGGAGCACGACATGGTTCATAGTGCATAAAATAGAAAACTATTAGTACTAGTATTACGCAACTATAGGTCAGGAAATTTTAGAAGAATTGACACTTTGACAGTATAAACACTTGCACAAGGACTAAGACAATGTGTAACTATTTGATAAAAGTGATCTCAGAATGGCATGTTCTATCAATCCAGATTTCCATGAATTGAACCATTCAGCTATATAAACAATCAGATGCAGAAACAATTGCTTACACAAGCGGCCCAAAAGACTCTTCCACAAACAAATCAGGCAAGTTTAGAATATATTGAAACAGTAGTAAGACAGCTAAAAACATACTCGACAGCAGGCAAACCTAGAGCTCAGTAAGGGGTAGAAGAAAGGTCTACAACACGCTTCTCCGCATCAAGTAAAGGCACACGGCCTAATTTAGAACAAATTCATAAAAAGAGACAGAGAGAGAAACGTACCACGGCTCCTCGTGGATTCGCCAGTCGAGGGTCGGATCGAGGATGAAGACAGCGCCAACGAACAGCACGTGCATCAGGAGCACCATGAATCTGAGTCCCAGCGACGACCTCCTCGCTGTGCAGAAGCCCCCAGAGGCCCAGATCAAAAACCCCCCATGGACACAACGAAGCACCAAATCGAGCCTAATAATCGCTGAATTTTCAACCCACAAACAAAATCAGGCGTAGCCAGCGTACCTCGATCAGAGAGGCGGGAGCTGGGCTCGGCGGCAGAGGAGGACGCCATTGACGCCGTCTCCGTCGCATCCGACGGCGGGGGTCGGTTTTGTAGAAGGGCCACGGGAAGGTCGCCGGCGCCCGGCGCCGCGCGGCACTGGTGCGTCGGAAGCGACGATTTCGGTAGAAGAAGCAGGGGATCCGTTCCGGCGGGTCCTACCTGGCAGACAGAACATACTACTATTGTCTCATCGAGGTGGATGGGGGCCGTCTGGAAGTGTGAGTGGGCCAGACGAGGCCGCGATGTGGGCTGGATGCTGGATTTGTTGCGCTCCCTGTGCCATCTAGTTGTGGTCTTCATCGTTCGTAGTCCAGAAGAATTTTTATATAGAAAGTACACATGTTGTGATTCATGCACGACACAGAGCAGAAGGATACCCATATCGAGAATTATAATCATACATTGTGATACCTATGACTTCGATGGGGATTCTCCTTTCTGTTAGCGATGTTTTTGCGACAGTGTAGGGATGAGTATATGTTATGGTGCCTAGCCGGAACTAAGACACTCCAAGCTCTAGAGCTGGATAGGGTAGGAGCTCTCGGTTGAGTTTTTCCTTGTTTGGTCGTTAAAAGTGTTTTTTGGTGGGTAGTCATGTCGTAAGTACTTCCAACCTTCTCATATACGGTCCTAGCATGAGTTGGTATTGTTCACGGGTCCTTTTTCCTCTTTACGATACAAAGATACACACCTCTCCTACGTATTCGAGAAAAAAATTATGACACTGATAATCTGATATCGAAATAAATATGGGAAAGTATGAATACATAGATGCACTACGAGAAAATGAAATATCCAGCCAAGAACCCTCAAGGAAACCATAAATACCGCCAAGGAAATCATTCTTGGTGGCCAACCATCAAGGAAAGAGAACAATAGAAATTCGACTACCTTGAGGGCTGGCCATCACAAATAATTTTCTTGGCGTTTCGTCGCCAAGGAAACAAAAACGAGGTCAAGATATTTGTGCCATCCGTCAAGGATATATATTTTCATGCGGGCCGATGACCCTAAGGATGACCTCAAGGATATGTGTAGCTAAAAAAAAAGAAATATTTCATACACTTGTCACAAGTGGGAATCAGACTCGCAACCTGAGATTTAGTGTGAAACAAACTTACCACACCACCACAAAGTCGTTTGTGTTAAAGTGCATGTTTTTTTCTTTTTTATTCATTTTTATTAGTGGATCTTGTTGACACTCTAAACAATTTCAAATGAAAAAATGGAACTAAAAAATTGTATGTCTCTTCGTGCTCTACAATTTTGATATAAACTTTGCCTTCATATGATATTAATATGTTAGAGGCTAACTTTTAAACTATCTAGACATCTCAAGTTGAGTGCCAGTATGCATTCACAAACCCACTATTTGTCCCCCATGACACCAACCATCTGCATATCTTAGCTTTTCTAAATACAATACTTTTATTATATATTTAGACATAGTGTACGTCTACGTGTGTAATAAAGTATATGTATTTAGAAAGTTAAAATATCTTATAATTTAGAACATGAGTAAGCAGGTACCTTTCAAAAGTCCTCCGTCGAGGACTCAGAGGTTACATGATCCAACCACCCAATGACCCAACGACGTTCAGGATCCAACTAGGGATGAAAACGGATCGGATACGGACAAACATCACTCATATTATATTTGTTTTCGTATTTCTTTTAGGATTTGGATTCGAATACGGATGTCGGATAGGACATGATTGGATATCGACATCATAAAATACAATTTGAGTATTCCGATATGGATACCTTATCGAATGTTGAATATTCAAACTCGGATACGAACAGATCTGAATCCTATAAATGGATTCGGTCTCAAAGACTGTCGGAAAGCATCCGTACCCTTTTCACCCCTGTATCCAACGCGTTTGGACGTGGTTTAGCCAAGCAGGCCAGAAGTGGGCTGGATCATCGTCTGATTTGTAGGCCCTATTTTGTTGGTCCACGGGCCGAAGCCTGTGAATGTGTGAGTGTGCGAACCTGTATGCACTGCAGCGGCCAATGGGATTCGTTTTTGCTGGGAAGTCATACCACCTTTTTTTTCTCTCCCTATTTCTTTTTTCTCCGTGAACTGTTCTATCCCTCCCACTTTTCTGCGTTTTTTTCCCTCGAGTTTACTCACGTCTCATAGAATGGATCTTATTTATATTATAAACTCAATTGGCTAAAATGAAAGACGCGATCATGCATCCCAACTATCTAGGTTCAAATTTTCTAAACTATAAATTGAAGGCATAATTTCTTCTTTGTAATAATGATTGAAAATCTACTGGTTTGTTATATGTTAGGTCTCTTTTTAATTAAATTAAACTTGAACTGTTTTTGCATGATGGAGGGCGTGAAGGTTTTGGCGTGTGTAACGCTACTAGTAGATTGATGATTTTTTTTTAAATATTCTCTTATTTTTCCAGAGATGGTTCACCTAGTACACTGTCTCTCGTTAGGATAGGAAGCACCGTGGCCCCATTCGTGGCCCCATTCGTTGGTCTAAAACTTGGCTGAAACTGGCTGAAAAACACTGTTCCGACTGAAAAAAGAAGCCGAACAAACCATTTTTAAGACAAGCGAACAGGGCCACGTAGCTCATGAACCACCCTAAAATGTATTTATTTTTAGGGGGTGATTCACTTAATCCAACGACCTCTAGAAATAGAATCTCATAGCGGGGAACGCCCTTAAAAATACCTCTTATAGAGCCTTTCCTCCTTCTCGGACTATTCCATCCTAACTCTAGCTCCTCCATTTTTTAGTTCACTTGGAGATGTCAAATTTCTAAAAATAGAGAAGAGAGGTTTTGCTCTTAGAATTTTTGGAAGAAGTTGGCTTTAGTAGGTAAGGTCATGCCATGCGCCCATGCTTAATGTCTTTTGAGGATTTATACGAGTTTTCCATTAATGAGGATGATTTTTTTGGTGCTCTCCTCTGCTACTGGTCGGATCGTACGGTGTTTGTATTTGCATAGTTTCTTGTTTCAAACTATTTGGCCAGACTCTACCTTGATAGTCCAGCGTGTGCCTTTTCTCTATGGCCGGACTATCTCTTGTATGCTGTCACTTCTTTGTTTCAACTGCATGATATCTTGAGCTTCTTGCTTGTCTTCTAGGGTCTTCATTGGTCCTCTTTTATCTTCCTTTAGGGTGCTGATTGCTTGTTCTCCACCTTATCCTAGCTAAGTCCATCTTTACACCCTAAGGACGACTAATGTACCTTGTATACTAGCAAACATTGTTAGTACAAATGATTATCTTGTCTATCAACCACCAAAATCATTAAACCCTTATTAGGGTTGATATCTAAGATATGAACAAATTTATTTAAGCCCCCTAAAAGCATGCATTGATTAAGGAGACATGATATATTATTGTCTCTATTGTGAATGTTACATCCATATAGACTTCCTTTGGTAGAGCTCCGGCTTCGGTTCCTTATGGCTTCTTGCAAGGAGCCCTGCCAAACGCCCATTGAAAAAACAGCTCCTTACAACGAGTCCGAAAGAGCCGTAGGTATTTTTTTTATAGAGGATGGTGGTGGTCAAGAAGATGGTGGCAAGGATGATGATCACGTTGACCATGACGAAGACTTCCTAAACAACACGTTGCGCCGGGATGTTGTAGAATTGCTAATGAAGACTACGGAAGGGTTAGATAATTTGAAGATGCTAATGAAGGCAAGGAAGGAACATATGTATGAGTCAAAAAAGGTTGTGAAGAAAGGTGGCCTTTATTATGTTTCATATTTGGCCATATTCTGAAGGCTGAATACGGTTGGTTCGACAAAAGTTTCAATCAGGGGCGGAGCTACAGGGTGGTCCCTGTGGTCCGTGGACCACCCTGCGCTCAACCCAACCAAAGCTCATCGGTAGAGTTGGGACTGGAGAGATCAGCCTGTGTCCCCCTCGGCCTTCTGCGTACTGCCTTCAGACATCGTCCATCGTGAGAGTTCGCGCATTCGCGTAGACTTCGCCCCGCCGCCCCTTTCTATTCTTCTCCATGCGGCCATGCTGTGAAGCCGTTGGGGGTGGGCGACGCTGTGAGATGGCGAGCGCAGCCATCGCTCATCTGGGACTCCACGACGGCAAACGCTGAGTAGCTGCCCAGCTGATACGTGCATCTAAATCCTGAGATGAAGACAAAACTGACAGCTGCTAAGCCAAAGCCAATTAGCCTGCTGCGGTGCTGCCATTGAAATGTTATATAATTCTCTTGCATATTTGTTGAAACATGAAGAGGAGTGGTGATATTGTTTCCCTTTTTCAAAATTATGCATCAAAGAAGTAGTGGCATACTATACTTCAACTATTAGGGGTACGTAATATAGCTAAATTCTACGTTACAAAAGCTATAGTCCTCTATTTTACGAGGTTTATATGTCCTTTTTATCTTAGTTGTGTTTCATAATTTATATACTTGTACGCCGTCTTTACGGGTCAAACAAAATTTTAGTAATGGACCACCGTAGCTACGAATCCTAGCTACGCCACTGGTTTCAATGTAGTTGTTTCTAGATAATGAAATTAATAAAAAAAAATAGAAGGACCAATGCGTGCGCAGCTACGAGTGATTTACTCGCTTGTGGCCAAAGCTATCTATTATATCGTCTATGTTCATGCCCTGTACCCGCAGTTTGCATTCTCCCCGAGGGTTTATCGAGACTTGGTTTGCAGTCGCTCCCATAGGGATTATGTTTTGTTTCTTGAGGTTTCGGTGGGTGCGCGTGAGTGCACCCACCGGGTGTAGCCCCCGAGGCCCTGGAGGAGTAGAGTTACTCCTCCAGGGGCTTTTTTCATTTTCGTGTTTGAGTAAGGAGTTTTTATCGTATTTGCCGAGCCCACAAGTGCGAGTTTGGGTCGCAGGGGTCTTGGCGAGGTTGCAGGAAGAGCCCTCTAGCCTCTGCATGGAGCGAGAGGTCCGTCAGGGGTTCCCCTGGCTTTTGGTATGACCCTCACGCTCCCTTTTCGCTCGGAAGGAGGGGTGGAATGTGCCAGGCTACCCTCGATGGGCACGAGCGTTGGCACTTCCAGTGAGTTGTTATTGGGTGAGTCCGAGTGGAGGTCCGTGCCCCGTTCGCTAGGGGACGGCTAGCGGTCCAGAGACACACTCCAAGAGTACCAGAGGGTTTCTCTAGTGGGTGCCGAGGCCATTCGCTGGGCCTCGGTGGCTCGGTGCCTCCCTACGGTGGGATCCCATTCGGAGACTTCCCTGCCGGTCTCGGACACGACTTAGAACGCCCCGAGCGATTGTTTGCTCAGGCCTCGACCATTTGTAGGCTCGCCCCAAAGTCGTCCCGGACTCTGTTGCCCTAGGGCGTCTGTCGAAACCTCTAGGGGCCCAGCCTTCGAACCCCTGGACCATAACGGGCTCGGTGCCCTTTATCGTATTTGTAATGAAACTTCTAGCGCGGACTTAGACCATTTGTCTTTGTCTAGGGTGCAGGAGGAGCCCTCGAGCCTCCGCCTGGAGCAAGAGGGCGGTCAGGGGTCCCCTGGCTTTTTTATTTGACCCTCACATATCCTTTTCGTTCGGACGGAGGGTTTGTTTGCCGAGCCCATTCGGGTGCGAGCCGGGGCCGCTGGGTCTCGATAGGGTTGTAGGAAGAGCCTCCTAGCCTCTACACGGGGCAAGAGGGCCGTCGGGAGATCCCCTGGCTTTTTATACGCCCCTCGCGCTTGAGGGTTTGTTTGCCGAGGCCCCTTTGGGCGCGAGCCTTGGTCGCGGGGTCTCGGCAAGGTTGCAGGAAGGGCTCCCTAGCCTCCGCACGAAGCAGAGGGCCGTCAGGAGCTCCCCTGGCTTTTTGTACGACCCTCACACTTCCTTTTCGCTCGGAAGGAGGGGTTGTTTTGCCGAGCCCCCTCGAGTGTGAACCGGGGTCGCTAGGTCTCGGCAAGATTACAGGAAGAGCCTCCTAGCCTCTGCATGGGGCGAGAGGGACGTCGGGAGCTCCCCTGACTTTTTTGTATGACCCTCACACTTCCTTTTCACTCGGAAGGAGGGGTGGAATGTGCCAGGCTACCCTCAGTGGGCACGAGCGTTGGCACTTCCGGTGAGCTGTTATCGGGTAAGTCCGAGTGGAGGCCCGTGCCCCGTTCGCTAGAGGATGGCTAGCGGTCCAGAGACACACTCCAAGAGTACCAGAGGGTTTCTCTAGTGGGTGTCGAGGCTGTTCACTGGGCCTCAGTGGCTCGATGCCTCCCTACGATGGGATCCCATTCAGAGACCTTCCTACCGGTCTCGGACACGACTTAGGGCGTCCCAAGCATTTCGCTTGCTTGGGCCTCAGCCCCGTATGGGCTCGCCCGCGGTCGTCCCTGACTCTGTTGTCCTAGGGTGGCTGTCAAAACCCCTTGGGCCCCAGCCTTCGAACCTCTGGACCGTAATAGGCTTAGAGCCTAGTTCCTTCATCTGAAAGGAATAGGCCGGGGGGAATATCTTCCCCATTGGCTCAGCAACGGGTGGCGCGCCTTTTGAGGTGGTTTCCTAGGGAGGCGAAACGATGCCTACTGTCGTAGTGGCTGAGCATGACATGGTGGATGGGATGTAACTATTCCCACAATTAATGAGAAAGAAGTGGGCACATGGGCGGCAAAACCGGCTCGTGGTTAACTGCACCGGATCGGGGGGAAACTTCCCCGATTTCATCGCCCGTTCATTTCGCCTTCCCCCTGCATAAATACTCGAAGAGTCTTGCCCCTCCTCACCTTACCTTGCCTGCATTAGCTCTGCCTCCATCGAGCCATCGCTAGAGCAGCGGGTGCCGGGAAGAAGAAAGGAGAAGAGCGAGCCAGGGAGAAAGCGAGAAAAAGCGAGAGCATGGGAGAGAGAGAAAAACTCACCGCCGCATCCGATCCCTCCATCGCACTCATGGCCGGCGACATCGTCGTTGTCGAGGCGGACCCCTAGGATCCTTCCGATGTTACTGTGGAGACACTCCAGTCGCTCGTCGACGGTGGACTCCTTCGTCCGATGATGGACCCCACTAGGCCAGAGTGGATCGCTCCGTACAGCGAGCCAGAGCCAAGGCCTCATGACGGCTACGTCATGAGCTTCGTCTCCTTTCACGAGCGTGGCCTCGGCGTCCTGGCGGATCAGTTCATGCTGGCGCTCCCGCACTACTATGGCGTAGAGCTCCACAACTTCAACCCCAACTCCATCGCATAGGCGGCCATCTTCGTTGCCGTCTATGAGGGGTACTTGGGGATTGCTCCCCATTGGGAGTTGTGGCTCCATCTATTCCGGGTGGGGCACACCACTAAGCCGACAGGCACGTTGGGTATGAGGAAAGCGACGAGGGCCAGCGGCTGCACTCTCTAAGTGCGCCAGGACCGCCAGCACCTCTACATCCTGGCCCAGCTCGCGTCATCCAATCATCAGTGGTACACGAGCTGGTTCTACCTTCATAACAACGACGGAGGACTTCCCCCTACACTGGGCGGATTGTGGGGAGCTGCCTAGAGAGATGGAAGTACGGCATCCCGAAGGACGACCAGCCCAAGCTGTAGCTGCTTCTGGAGGGGCTAGAGAGGCGACAGGGCCGTGGCCTTACCGTGGCTGTGGTCGTGGCCACCTTCCACCACCGGAGGGTGCTGCCGCTGATGGCTCAGCGGCAATGGCTGTTCGAGATGAAGCCGGGCGAGCCCATTGAGGGCATCCGGATGTCCTCCTCCGCCCTTTTCGATGAGGAAATTATTCGTCGGGTGGGGGAGACGGTAGAGGCGACGCTGAGGGGCGGCAACTTGACCCCCATCGCGATGCGACCGTCGTGGGGGTTCCTCTCACTGGTAAGTCGTGTGCCGCTGTAGCCCCTGAGCCTCCTCCGTTTCTTCTTACTTCTTGTTCCCTTATGCGCGTTCATCGTTCCTGCAGGGAATGAGGGACGTGTGCTCCTCTCCGCCGCCTGTTCCCGAGGACGCGAGGCGGCGGGCGATCAACCGGGCGCACGCCGATGCGCAGAAAAAACGGAAAGGCGCCAAGGTGGCGAAGCGCACAAAGAAGATCCTCACGCGCGAGGAGCTAGACAAGTGCTGCCGTCAACAAAGGAAGGATGGTCTCCCGTTGGAGGAATCCCCGTCGCCGTCGCTGTCGATGGAGGCCTCGGATGGGGATGACGAGGGCGAGGTGGGGCGAGGTCCCCAGGACCATCTCCCTGATGTAGTGGAGGTGGTGCCCGAGGCGTTGGCGAGCAGCCCGGCACTCCCAGGAGGAGGAGGAGAAGCGAACCTGGGGTCGGCGATTGCCCGCTCCAGGGCTGAGGCCGACACGCCCGGGGCATGGGCGTTGGGCAAACGCGCCGTCAGCCCGGTGGGCTCGACGGTGGTGGTGGAACAAGTGGCGGTGGAGGCGACGCAACCACCCCCGCAGAGGACCAACGGGGCGCCGGGGTCCGTTGACGACCGACCGGCGCCGATGGACACGGAGGTGATGCCTCTACCGCCGCCACCACCTTTGTGGACAAGGGTCGCCGTGGCGAAGCGGCTGCCGCCCCGTTCAAGGTAGGTGTATTTTTGGTGGGGTCGCAGTGCCTTTCGTTCACTTTTTGGTCTCGTGCTGACCCTGTAGGTGATTTTTCCTTAGTCGGAAGTGGCCTACGGACGAGCTTCCCTTGGCGCCCCTTAAGGCGCTCAAGGTGAGCCCTGGCTCCTCCGCCCACTGGGTGGCGGAGGCACAAGCCGCTGTACTACGCAGCGCGGTGTCGACGAGGGCCGACCCGAAGGAGCCGGCCACCCAAGGAGGGGCTGTCGAGGCGACCCTGACACAGACGGGGGAGGGAGTGCTTCCACCCCGCGAGGGCGAGGCTCACGAGTCAGATGGGGCCAGGGTGCCCTTGGTTGCCGAGGCCCCTGGCATCTCCGAGGCTGAGGCGACAGAGGCCGGGGCGCCCAAGACCGCTGAGACCGCAGCGGTGGCGGTCGGTGTTTCTGCGACCACTGAGACCATAATGGCGGAGGCCGGAGCCCCCGAGACCGTTGAGGCTATAATTGCAGAGGCCGGAGCCCCCAAGATCGCCAAGGCCGACGTGATGGCAGAAACACCGACTGCCATCACTGCGAGGCCATCTATCCAGGAGGCGGAGGCCTCAGTGGCGCCCTTTGTTCAGGGCCTGCCGTTGTTACAAGAGAGCGCCCAGGAGGCGGAGGTCTATCCGATCTCCTCCGATGATACTTCCCGGGAATGGGAGGTGGTCGACGCCGAGGAGACCGGCACCGTGGAACAGCCGGCTCCAATCTTGGGTGAGGGAAGCTCGGCCCTCATGTGGGCGCGACCCAAGCCTCGTGGGTGGGATCACCCGCAGGTACTGTGGTGGAGCTGGGACGACCCTGAGGTGGAGCCTCTATTCGCCCTCGAGGACGTAGCCGAGGGCAGGCGCTGGGGCACCTTCGAGCAATACCGCTAGCTGGTGGAGCAGTCGCTACGGACGGCGCTGTCCGTGGTGGCCGACAAACTGCCCGGAGTCGCCTAGGTTCGCATTTTCTTTTCTCACGTGACGTTGTCTTTTTCTGAGTTTTGTTGCAATCAATGACCCCTGTTCTGCTTCCCTAGGAGCTCGAGACCTGGTCCCTTGGGAAGTCGGTCTTTCTCCGGCGGGAGAGGGACGTCTAGGACCAGCTCCAGTGGCAAAAGGGCCTGCTTGCGGGTGCCAACGAGCTTCTAGCGGCGCGGAGCGCGGAGGTGGAGGACCTCCGCCTCCGTTGTGCCGACGCGAAGGTCGAGGCGGCCATGGCCCAAGAGTAGCTCGCCCCTCTGGCGGCGTGGGTCAAGGAGTTGGAGGAGGAGCTCACCCGTGCGGCCAGTGATCGGGATGCCTTCAGGGCTTGAGCCGTTGAAGCTACGGCCTCGGCCACCGCTCTTGCAGGGCAGCTTAGGGTGGAACAGAATGCGCACCAGCTGATGAAAGGTGCCTTGGATGAGGCCCTTGCTGCAGCTGAGGCCTCGCAAACCGAGGCTGTGGTTTGGAGGGGGACGATCGAGGGTGAGTTTTAGTCCCCTCATTTTGTTTTCTTTTCCTTATGTTCGCTCCCTAACTTCCTTGTGTGACGTAGAGCTGGGGAGTGAAGCTTCCAGGGCGGCTGAGGCTTCTCGGGTCGAGGCCTAGCGCTTGAAGGAGAAGGCTGAGGCTTCCTGGGCCGAGGCCCTACACTGGAAGGAGAAAGCCAAGGCCTGTCAGGTCGAGACCCGACGCTGGGAGCAGAAGGCCAAGGGTGAGTTCCGTGGGCTTCCGCCCCTAATTTAGGTTGTTTTTTCCCTCGCTCAACCTCATTCCGTTTTTCGTGGTGCAGAGTCAGAGGCGGAGGTTACTCGGGCAGCCGAGGCTTCCAGCGTGGTGCAGACGGTGCTCGAGACTGAGATCGGGGAGCACGAGGCGCTAAAACGTGCCGCCCTTTCCTCCTACGAGGCCTTGGAGGTCGAAGGGGTTTAGTCAGGCAGCTCCCTTGGGAGCCGTTTGATCGCGCTGAGTAGCCAGATGCGCGAGTGGCTCCGAGGAGCACTGCACATGGGTGTCAAGTGCGTGTTGGCCGTCATCTCCTCTCACTATGTTGGCGTCGACCTCCCGGCCATCAGTGATGGCTATGTCCTGCCTGATGATGACAAGGAGGCCAACGCGGTGGTCATGAAGCTGATGGAGGCACTGGAAGGCTCTAGCATGGCGCTGGCGACGCTCTTCGAAGAGGAGATGGTCCCTCCCCTACCATCTACCGATGCTGGAGGCCCTGAGCCTTGACCGGGGCCCAAGGGGCCATGTAAAAATAGAGTAGGAATTATCTTTGTATCGTAACGCTTGTGGCCGTCGAGGCCTTTCTTTTTGAAGTATTTGTATTTCTTAGTTGTTTTTCTCGTGTTTTTGAGCCTCTACCCTCTATTACTTCTGATCAGATTTCTTTTGCAAAACACCTCCTTGGAGCCTAAGCCATCCCTTGGGCGAGAGGTAGTGAGGGAGTGCCGTAGCTTGGAGGCGTAGGCTGTCTCGCGACTCTACTGGCCTCTTGCTTAGGAAACAGACTTTGGTTCGAGGGGTTTTTACAACCGATTCATCAGAGCGTGCTAGAGACTTGGCGTAGGAATGTTTTTTGAAAAACGACTGAAGAATGGTGCGTGGGACTTAGGGGGAGTCCCCCATCTAGCCCCCAAGGGAGGCTTGGTTCTACCGAGGCAGAGCCGAGTCTCCCTTACCGTGTTATCGTATTGCCGAGACCCACGATGGGCTCGGGGGGGGGGGGGGGTTCTCAAAAAATTAGACTAACTAAAGAACGCTTTTTAATTGTATTCCTAGAAACAATATATACAATGCTTGGAAATTTAAGGATAAAAGCGATGCAGTTGTTCTATGTTCCAAGCGTTGGTGAAGATTTTGCCCTTCTCGTTGGCCAGCTTGTAGGTCCTGGGCTTTAGTACTTGGGCGATGATGTACGGTCCTTCCCATGGCGGGGTCAGCTTGTGGCGGCCCTTGTTGCTCTGTGCTAGCCTCAACACCAGGTCGCCTACCTTCAAGTCTCGGCCTCGGACGCGCCAGGCCTGATAGCGCCGTAGGGTCTACTAGTATTTAGCCGAGTGCAGTAGCGCGGCATCTCAGGCTTCCTCCAGTTGGTCGAGGGCGTCCTCTCGGGTAGTGCGGTTACTTTGTTCGTTATAGGCTTGTAGCCTTGGGGAACCATATTCCAAGTCAGTGGGGAGGATGGCCTCGGCCCCATAGACCAAGAAGAAAGGCGTGAACCCCGTGGCTCGGCTTGGAGTGTTCCTCAGGCTCTAGATGACCGATGGGAGTTCGGCGAGCCATTTCTTACCAAACTTCTTCAACCGGCTGTAAATTCTTGGCTTGAGGCCTTGTAGGATCATGCTGTTGGCACGTTCTACTTGGTCATTGGTCCTTGGGTGTCCTACGGCCAACCAGGCCACACAGATGTGGTGGTCGTCGCAAAACATTAGGAACTTTTTGCCGGTGAACTGTGTCCCATTGTCGATGATGATGGTGTTAGGAACCCTAAACCTGTGGATAATGTCAGTGAAGAACAGCACTGTCTGCTTGGATTTGATTCGATTGATCGGACAAGCCTCGATCCATTTGGAGAACTTGTCGATTGATACCAGTAGATGGGTGTAGCCTCCGGGGGCCTTTTGCAGAGGCCCGACCATGTCGAGCCCCCATACAGCAAACGGCCATGTGATGGGGATGGTTTGGAGGGCCAGGGCCAGGAGATGTGTTTGTCGAGCATAGTACTGACATCCTTCGCAGGAGCATACTAGCTTGGTGGCATCGGCGACCGCCGTCGACCAGTAAAACCCTTGGCGGAAAGCATTTCCTACGAGCGTCCGAGGTGCCGCATGGTGCCCGCAGGCGCCTGCATGCAAGTCCCAAAGCAGGGCTCGGCCCGCCTCGGCAATGATACATCGTTGGAGGACACCGGAGGGACTTCGCTTGTACAATTTGTCATTGCAGAGGACGTAAGTCTTGGCTCAGCGCACAAGACGTCGGGCTTCGGTCCTGTCACTAGGAAGCTCCCCCCGATCAAGCCAATCGAGGAACGGGATTCGCCAATCTACGTCCTGGTCAGTCTGCGGAGGCTCGGTGTTGACTTCCATGACCTTGGGCTCGGTCAAGGGGGTCTCGGTAGTAGAGGGGGCGTCGAGCCCTGCCGTGGTTTCCACAGGTGGGCCCTCCTCCATTACCAAGGTGTAGTCAATGGAAGGTTTGTGAAGGTCCCTAGCAAATATGTTTGGGGGGACTGGAGCCTGTGCCGAGGCCATCTTTGCCAGTTCGTCGGTGGCCTCATTGTACTTCCACGTGATGTGGTTTAGTTCGAGATCGTCGAACTTGTCTTCTAGGCGACATACCAACTTGCAGTAAGCTTCCATTTTGGGGTCGAGGCAATTACACTCCTTCATGACTTGATCGACGATGAGCTGCGAGTCGCCCTGGACGTCGAGATGCCGTACCCCAAGTTCAATGGTGACTTGCAAGCCGTTGATGAGGGCCTCGTACTCGGCCACGTTGTTGGAGGCGGCGAAGTGGAGCCGCACCATGTAGCGCAAGTGTACTCCGAGGGGCGAGGTGAAGAGGAGTCCCACGCCTGCCCCGGTCTTCATCAGAGACCCATCGAAGTACATGGTCTAGCATTCTGTCTGGACTTGGGCAGGTGGTAATTGGGTGTCGGTCCACTCAGCCACAAAATCGGCCAAGACCTAAGACTTAATCACTTTTTGAGGCGCAAAAGTCAAGGTTTCCCCCATAAGCTCGACGGCCCACTTGGCTATCTTGCCTGAGGCCTCCCGGTTATGGACTATCTCTCCCAAGGGGAAAGACGATACCATGGTCACTAGGTGAGACTCAAAGTAGTGACGCAGCTTGCGCCGGGCCAGGACTACGGTGTAGACCAGCTTCTAGATATGGGGGTAACGCGTTTTGGTCTTAGAGAGCACTTTGCTGATGAAGTAAATAGGTCGTTGGGTGGGTAGAGCATGCCCCTCTTCCTGCCTTTTGACTACTACGGCAACGCTAACCACTTGGGTCATTGTGGTGACATAGAGTAAGAGGGCCTCATCCCTGGCTGGGGGTACCAGGATGGGAGGATTTGTGAGCAGCGCTTTGAGTCTGTCGAGGGCTTCTTCGGCCTTGGGGGTCCAAGAAAAATGCTCGGATTTTCTCAAGAGTCGGTACAGAGGCAAGCCTTTTTCACCGAGGCACGAGATGAAGCGGCTCAGGGCCGCAAGGCATCCCATGACCCTCTGTACTCCCTTGAGGTCTCTGATTGGTCCTATGCTGGTTATGGCCGAGATCTTCTCTGGGTTGGCTTCGATGCCGCGCTCCGAGACTATGAATCCCAAGAGCATGCCTCGAGGGACCCCGAACACACACTTCTCGGGATTGAGCTTGATGCCCTTCTCTCTAAGGCATTTGAAGGCTATCCTTAAGTCATCGACGAGATCCTCGGCCTTTCTAGTCTTGACCACGATGTTGTCCACATAGGCCTCGATGGTCCGCCTAATGTGGTCGCCAAAGACCTGGGTCATGCACCGCTGGTACATGGCCCCTACGTTTCTGAGGCCGAAAGGCATAGTCACGTAGCAGTACATGCCGAATGGGGTGATGAAAGAAGTCGCGAGCTGGTCGGACTCTTTCATCTTGATTTGATGGTAACCAGAATATACATCAAGGAAAGACAGGGTCTCGCACCTAGCAGTGGAGTCAACGATCTGATCGATTCGGGGTAACAGGAAAGGGACTTTTGGACAGGCTTTATTCAAACCGATGTAGTCTACACACATCCTCCATTTTCCATTTTTCTTCCTAACTAACATGGGGTTAGCCAACCACTCTGGGTGGGACACTTCCTTGATGAACCCGGCCGCCAAGAGCTTCTGCACCTCCTCACCGATGGCCCTACGCTTTTCCTCGTCGAAGCGGCGCAGGCATTACTTCACTGGTCTAGAGCTGGCCCAGATATCCAAGGTGTGCTCGGCGACCTCCCTCGGTATGCCTGGCATGTTCGAGGGACTCCATGCGAATATGTCGGCATTCACACGGAGGAAGTCAACGAGCACGGCTTCCTATTTGATGTCGAGGGTGGTGCTGATCCTCAACGCTCGGTCGTCGGGGCAGGCAGGGTCGACCGGGACGAGCTTGATGGCCTCCGTGGGCTCGAACGTCCCTGCGTAACGCTTGGAGTCAGGCGCCTCGCCACTGAATTGGTCGAGGTTGGTGATGAGGGTCTCGGCCTCGGCGAGAGCCTCGGCGTACTCGATGCACTCGATGTCATAGTCGTATGCATGTTCGTACATGGACTCAATCGTGATGATACCGCTGGGGCCTAGCATCTTTAGCTTGAGGTAGGTATAGTTGGGAACTGCCATGAACTTGGCGTAGCATGGCCACCCCAGGATGGCGTGGTAGGTTCCTTCGAACCTGACCACTTTGAAGGTAAGGACTTCCTTGCGGTAGTTGGAGGGGGTGCCGAAGCAGACGGGAAGGTCGATGCGCCCGAGGGGTCACGTGCGTTTCCCTGGCACGATGCCGTGGAAGGGTGCGGCGTCGCCTCAGAGCCTCGATCGGTCGATCTCCAAGAGCTCTAGGGTGTTGGCGTATAGGATATTGAGGCCGCTGCCTCCGTCCATCAACACCTTGGAGAGTCGGGTGTTGCCAATGATCGGGTCGACAACAAGTGGGTACTGCCTGGGATTCGGAACATGGTCGGGGTGGTCGTCTCGATCAAAGGTGATCGCCTCCCGAGACCAGTCGAGGTACCGGGGAGTGGCCACCTTGACCGAGAAGACCTATCGGTGTTCCCTCTTTCGCTACCGCGCCGTAAGGCATGCCGAGGGTCCACCGAAGATCATGAAGGCGTTGTGTACCTCAGGGAACCGTCGTCCTTGTCATCGTCCTGGTCGCCGATGCCCTTCTGCTTGGCGTCGTCGTCGAGGGGCCCGAGCCTGGCGTAGTAACGCCACAGCATGGAGCAATCCTCGAGGGCATGCTTGACCGGGCCTTGGTGGTAAGGGCAGGGTTTCTTAAGCATGTCGTCAAAGGGTCTGGGGCCCTAGGGCCTCAGAGATTCTTGTGTTCTGTGGCCACGACCATATCGGTCTCGAGGACATCCCGCTTCCCCTGGTGATCCTTCTTCTTCCTTTTGGGGAGGCGGGGAACTGAGGCCTCGGGGGCCTCATCCCTCCGCTTCCCCTTGGCGTCGTCCATGGGGAAGATGGCCCCTACAGCCTCCTCGCCTGAGGCGAAGTTGGTGGCGATGTCAAGTAGCGCGGCGGCCGAACGCAGCACGTTCCGGCCTAATTCTTAGACCAAGTCTCGGCAAGTGGTGCCAAAGAGAAAATCCTGGACAATCTCTGAGTCGCCGATGCTGGGCAACTCGGTGCATTGTTTCGAGAAGCGCCGGATGAAGCCTCGGAGAGACTCATCTGGTTTCTGGCGACAACTCTTAAGGTCCTAAGAGTTTCCAGGGCGCACGTATGTGCCCTGGAAATTCCCGACAAAGACCCGAACCAAGTCACGTCAATCGTGGATCTGAGAGGGAGGAAGGTGCTCGAGCCAGGCTCGCGCTGAGTCTAATAAGAGCAATGGAAGGTTGCGGATGATGAGCCGGTCATCGTCGGCGTTGCCTAGCTGACAAGCCAGGAGGTAATCGGCGAGCCAGAGCTCGGGGTTGGTCTCATCGCTATACTTGGTGAGGTTGGCTGGCTGGCGAAACCGAGCTAGAAACTGAGCATTGCGGATGGCTCTACTGAAGACTCGAGGGCTAGGTGGTTCAGGAGAAGGACTGCAGTCCTCTCCGCTGTCGTAGCGGCCGCCCCAATGTGGATGGTAGCCTCAGGTGAGCCCCTCGCTGTCGTGGCATCGTCGGTGGCCGACCACCTCGTGGTCACCCTGCGCCTCACGTCGATTATCGAGGTGGTCATGGACCGGGGGGACCCTACCGATTGCCGGCACCCGAATGGGTTTGGGACAAACCAAGGCCTCCCTATCCTGTCGATGCGGTTCTAAGGGGAGGTCCGAGACGGCATCGCACCGCCGAGAGGCGGAACTCTCGGCCTGCTGAACCGCGGCGGTCTCGAGGAGATCCCAGAGCTCGCCGCAAACCCACCGTCCTTCTGTGGTGGAGGGCCAGGCATCACACACACTAGCATTGCCGCACCTGCGGCATTCTGGCTAGCGTGATTGAAGATTAGGGGACGATCGTCCCCCTCGTCGTCGTTGATGCGATGGTGCACGTCACAAGCCCATCGCCGGGCTCCTCCGCCGTCACCGCGGCCTTGCTGCTCCTGCTCGAGAGTGCTTTGGAGCTATTGCAGAAGGAGTCAATCTTGCTCGACCTTGTCTTGAAGCTCGTAGAGTTGTTCTAGGTCCGGGCGCCGGAATTGTCCGAGGGCAAGGTTCTCGTTACGTGCCGCCGGTGGGACAATACGTGAAGGCGTAGCATTGCTCGTTCCCTAATGAAGCGGAGTGCGGTTATCTGCCCCCTCATCCTCGTCGCCCGTGCTTTGCATCCCAAGCCCGACATGGAAGCACTCACGAGTGGGATCATAAGTACTTTCACCGTCGGGATCGGAGTAGCCAAAGCAATAGTCGCTAGCGGTCAGGAAGCGACGCATGGTCTCGTGGTCGTGGAGGTCGGAGAAATCTGCTCCAGCCCATGCCTCGTCCTCCTCCGAGGAGTCGGCGTGGGTGTGGGTCGACACGGTGGTATCGAAGTTGAGAGCGAAGCGCTGGTGGCGCTCTGAGAGATCCGCGTGAGCGGAAGCGTAGGCGTAAGCATAAGATGCGGCGGCATTTCTCAACCCAAAGGGGTATGGAGTTAGCTCCTCAAGGATTAGTGGAGCGGAGCTTGATGTCGGGGCATCGTCAGGTGCCACCGGTGTTTTTCCCTTGTCCATGCTCAGGCTAGACAGATCCCCAACCAGGGACCCTACGCCAATAGCTGGTCGTGGGGTGCTGGCGGAGAGCGGTGAGTCGCCCTGGGTTTGCGTGGCATCGGGATCATCTTGCTCGCGTCGTGCCTGGCGAGCGCGGTGAGAACGGCTGCCGGGCGCCGCCTGCGCCTGGGCTGCCGATGCGTGACGTCGTCATTGGCAGGCGGGGCTCGGGCTGTGAGAAGTACCATGTCGTACTCGTGCCCTAGAGACATGAACTCTAGGCTCCCAAACCACACCACCGTGCCGAGACGCAACGGTCGTACGGGGTCTGCCATCCAGAACCTGTTGGGATGATGAAGCTGACACGCAGAGGCCCCTACCTGGCGCGCCAACTGTCGGTGTTTTGGACCGGGGGTCCTCAACCAACCAGTGAATTTGAACTGTGTGCCCCTAATCCCGGATGGTGATGCAAGGAGACACAAGGTTTATACTGGTTCGGGCAATTCGGGCCCTACGTCCAGTCTGGAAGATCGATCTTGTATTCCTTGCACTGAAATGCTTGTTGTAGGGGGTTACAAGCTAGGTGAGAGAGGGAGTTAGTCCCAGGTCTCGGCGAGGTGTGGTGTGGGCTGCTTGAGACGTTGCTCTCAGGCGGCTGGGAAGTGTATGTTTAGGGCCTTGTTCTTCATGAGTTCCTCTCCCTAGAAATAGCCCAAGTCCTTTCCTTTTATAGTTTGAAGGGAGGACAAGGGTAGTACATGAGCTAACTATACGGCGTCGTGCAAACAAAGGCGGCATGTCCGAGCCCTGTGGCCTGTTCCCGTGGCGGCGTAGTCGTCGGAGTGGTCCGTCCTTGGAGCACTGGGGCGGCGTGCTGGTCACATCCGATCCTGTGCGTCATGGGAGCTCCAGGGCTGCCTCGGAGTGGGTGTGGCGGTCAGCGTGCGAGTCACTGTGGACTGACTGTGCGCGAGGCCGAGGCTCGATCGGTGCCGAGGCTGCACCGCAGTGGGGGGTCTTGGCAGACACGAATCTCGAGTTAGCCGAGACCCTGGTGCATAGTGCCGAGGCCCTGAGAGAGCGGTTGATCTGGTGCACTGGCTCGGAGGTGGTGATGACCCGGGCCAGGCTATCCATGTCGTGTTGTTTTCGAGGCGGGGATCGCGGGGCACAGTGTAGTGCGGGCGCTGATCGTGGGCACAACGTCAGAATACAGTGACCGGTAATCCCCGCCGTGTCCTGTCTCAGCCGGTATGGCGCTGATGCGACCTCACGTCCCGTCGGCCATTCCGTGGTGTCGAGCCGTCGTCCGGCTGAGATTGCGGGAGTGGTTGACGTATTAATGGGACATGATGTGCTGTCGGGAAGATCGGTCGAGGCGGTGGCGACGGGCTATGGACAAGCCGGCCTCGAGCGATACGGAGAATGAGGCCTCGCGCGAGACGGAGATTGGGCTCCTTGCCGAGGCCTTCCGTGAGAGGCCTCGCGCGAGACGGAAATTGCGTCAGGATGCCGAGACCTCCCGTGAGAGACCTGAGGTGATGCGGAGAGCCGGGTGGGCTCGGACGGGGCTGGTTATGAGCCCATGGCTTACCCTCTAACTTTGCCGTTGATGGAATTTTAGTGCCTCTTTTGGTGTACGCTCGGAGTACCCCGTTTTATGGTACCCAACACTGCTGTACCTGTACTGGAGGCAAACAAGACTCTACTTAGTGTTAAGGATGTCATTATCTTAGTGCTGGCTTTAATCATTGTGCTTTTACTTTTTAAATTGCTGTAAATTTATTGGTCCATGTTGCCTGTAAGAATGTTGTATGGGGTATACTCACCATTCAAAACAGAAGGTAATTGGAACCCTGTGTATGCAGCAAACCAAACAAACAAGGCTGCATGTGCTTCGGCAATGATGCTGGTGCATGTTATCAACCAAACACTATCCCTACGTGGCTAGGTTACAGTGACTCACTTCGGCAATGATGCTGGTGCATGTTATCAACCAAACACTATCCCTACGTGGCCAGGTTACAGTGACTCAGGCTATCAAACGTTATGTTGTTGCATGCACTGAGACTGGCCAAGTATGGCCTGGCTAGGGCTGAGAAGTGAACCAATCATGCCCTTTAAATATCCTCGCGTCAATGGACGCAGTACAGAGTTCCCAGCTGTGCTGTGCAGGCATGTGGCGAGGAATCAAAGTGAGCGCCTCGGCGTGCCGCTGCACTGATGAATCGATTCCTGGCGTCCGTGTCTGCTCCGTGGTACGACGCCGGTGCAAAGGCCGGAGGGCTTGCCTCCCAGTCGCAGGGTCCCAGGTGCCCCTCGTCCCTGGACTGCTTTCCAGGTGCAGGCGGGATCCAATGCCTTGACTAGTTTATCCCCCTCTCACTTCATCGACGCGCGGTAAAAAGATCTCCATGAGGACCGAAAACGATCGTAAATTTCCAGTCAGAAATAGTATTTTTCTCTCACACTAAACCAGTTAACAGTAAATAATTCATGATCGTTTACGGTCTCCCGAACATGCTGCTGGTCCAGACGTCCAGTCCAAATCGCGTCCTGCTCTCGCGGCGCCAAACTTTTCCCTCGCACCGATCCACACCTCCCGCATCCATCTTAACGCATCGAAGGTCAATAATCGATGCGAGCTGAAAGGGTACACGCCGGCCGGCCGGCGTGGCCCGCGCTTGCCCAGAGAGTTTCCCGCGGCGAAGGACGGCGAAAAGAGACCAAAAGGCCGACACGCCACCGACATTTTCCCCAACGAAAGCTCATCAAAGCGAAAGAGGAGGAGGAAAATGGTCACAAGTCCAGGACTTTTGGGGCCGTTGATTAATCGTCCTGGCCGGATTGCTTAGCCCGTAGTCGGGCCAAATCCAGTCACTAGCCCCACCACCACCGGCTTTCGCTAAGGTTCTGTCGCCGCCCGGCGACGGATCAGCGCCCGGACCCACATGTCAACGTTGAGGCCTCTAGACCTCTCCCGTCGTGCAGTGCAATCAGTCAATCACTCTCGTGCCCGCGTCGGGTCGCCCATTGGCAACTTGCAAACTTCAATCTGGCAACGCAAAGGTGAAACTGATGAGTACACATGACACGTCTTCTGAATTCTGATAAAGAAGAGAAATGCTATACAACACACGTAAAGAAAGAGGTGAGAGCATCCGGCTGAAAAAACTGATGCTAACGCCTGGGTGCCCCTATTCAAGTCTGACGAATCCAAAGCGAACGAAAAACGCTTACTACCATTTTTCTATGAACCAAAGTACTTAGGGGGTGTTTAGTTCCCCCAATTTTCAGAATTTGGCACTATGCAAAAAGAAGATTCTCCGTCACATCAAACTTGCGGTACATACATGGAGTACTAAATGTTGACGAAATCAAAAACTAATTGCACAGTTTGGTTGTACTTTACGAGACGAACGTTTTGAGCCTAATTAGTCAACGTTTGGACAATTATTACCAAATACAAACGAAATGCTACAGTAGCTACTGTGGCTACAGTAAACCTGACGGCGCCGATTCCGCGCTGAACTAAACGAGGGCTTAATGAAATCGTAGCCGGAGCAGGTGGGTAACGCCAAGCGGCAGTGGAGCAGAGCACGCAGCAGAAAACCACGCCGACCGCCGACCGCCGATGGGCGATGGCCGCAAGCCGTCCACGCTTTCTCGCCCGCGCGCGTCACCGGGCCGCCCGGCCTGTGCCCACATGGCGCCGACCTCTCCCGACGCCGTCCACGCACCTCGAGGCACCGCCACGCCGGAACCGGGCCGCCCCACGCGCGGGGCCCGACACGCGTCGTGACGCCACTGGCCACCAGCAGGCCATGTCCCCGTCGGCCAACCGACCTCCGTTTCCCGCCCGCAGCTGATCTGTCCTGCCCTCCTCGCGTCGCGTAGCCTACGCGTACGAAAACGAAACGTTACCTCCGTCGCATCGCATCAACGCAGCTGGAACGTCACACAGCGGACACCTTTCGGAGGCCTAGCTTGCTGATGCTCTATATATAAGGACGCCTCCGGCCTCACCCCCTTCTCCATTCGAAAGCCAAAGACGTTGAAACCGGCCGTCAAGAGCGAGTTCTAGTAGCTAGCCTGCTGATCTGTTCAGTTGTTTAGTTGGGAAAGCCATCTGTGTTTCGGCGATCATGGAGGATGAGAGGAACACCCAGCAGCACCAGGGCGGTGAGGCCCAGGAGAACGCCGCCGGCGATCAGGTGGAGGTGAAGGACAGGGGACTCCTGGACAGCCTTCTCGGCAGGAAGAAGCACGAGGACCACGAGAAGAAGCAGGAGGAGGAGGAGCTGGCCACCGGCATGGAGAAGGTCACGGTGGCCGAGCCCGAGGAGCACGAGCACAAGGAGGCGCACGAGGCCGCCGGCGACAAGAAGGAGAGCCTTCTCGCCAAGCTGCACCGCACCAGCTCCAGCTCCAGCTCGGTAAGTTCGTCATAAACATGATGATCTGCTAATTCACTCCTTCGGATCAGTAAAAAAGCGGCATCTCATAGTACGTGTTGTGTACTGGTTTTTCTGACCACTGCGATCGTCGTGCGTGCAGTCGAGCGATGAGGAAGAGGAGGTGATCGATGAGAACGGCGAGATCGTCAAGAGGAAGAAGAAGAAGGGCATCAAGGAGAAGATCAAGGAGAAGCTGCCGGGCCACCACAAGGACCACGAGGGCGACCACCACACGGCCGCCGTACCATCCCCCGCGGCGGCGGCCGCGCCCGTGGTGGAGACGCACGCTCACCACCACCAGGAGGAAGAGCACAAGCCTCACTTCCCGGCCCCGGCGCCTCCCCCGCACGTCCACCAGCACGACCACGGCGTCGTTGTCCAGAAGGTCGAGGACGACGTGAAGACCGAGACCCCACCGCCGGCACCGGAGGAGGAGAAGAAAGGCCTGCTGGACAAGATCAAGGAGAAGCTCCCCGGTGTCCACAAGAAGATGGAAGGAGACGCTGCCGCACCGGCCGTCCACACCCTGGCGCCGGCGCCGCACGCCGAGGACGTGAGCAGCCCGGATGGCAAGGAGAAGAAGGGCTTGCTGGGCAAGATCATGGACAAGATACCCGGCTACCACAAGAGCTCAGGTGAAGAAGAGCACAAGGACGCCGCCGGCGAGCACAAGACCAGCAACTAAGGTCGTATGCAGATTGTCCTGGCCGGGCCTTACTTGGGCGATCAGAAGCGTTGGCGTGCGTTTTGGTTCTGGTTTGCTTTTAACAAGTTTGTTTAATTTCAAGGTGGATCGCATGGTCAAGGTCCGTGTGCTTTAAGCCCGACCAGCACTGGTAGTGAGTGTTGCTGCTTGTGTAGGCTTTTGGTACGGGCTTTAGTTTGGTTCCAAGTCAGGGTCTGGATGTTGTGTACTTGGGTTTGTTATTATGAGCAGTTGCGTATTGTAATTCGTCTGGGGTACGTGGACATTGTTATGCATTAATAATTGCTTTGGTTTCTGCCCAGTGCACATATATATATTCTCCCGTTGTGATCCTTGTTAATTATCATTTGGATGTTGGCATTGTAGAAACTTGTTATCCAGTGCATTGTCTTATTTGGATCTTTCTTCTGCGATGGATCTTATCTGTATGTAGCATTCTGGCTGATGCACGGGACAACGGAGACTAGCTCGGTTAGCTAGGTACTTTCTATCTTGATTTGATACAAGTGTTTATATTTTACTGAATTTATTAGTTTACAATTTAATGACAGTTATTTTTTCAATGGTCATCCAAAATGCTATAAATGTTAAAATAGGGGTAACATAACAGAGTACTCATAAAAGTAGACAATTCCGAGTAGACAAACATTATTGCCTAAAGTTGCACAAAAAAAAGGCAAAATCGTAATATTGGAAAAAATAACGACAAGATTAGCGCACGTACGTCCAACCCCAGGCCTGCGTCCGGACGCAACTCCCGTTTGACGCACCTGTGAAAGCTCTAGTTTGATTTTGGTAAATTGATGAAACCCTAAGTACTAACCTAGTTTATCAAAGTAATTATGAGATAGGTAGCTCTGTTCTAAGTGATGATGCAACAATGAAGATCATGATGATGGTGATGCCATGGTAATGATCAAGTGCTTAGACTTGGAAAAAGAGAAATAGAAAAACAAAAAGCTCAAGACAAATGTGAAATTGATAGGAGCTTTTCGTTTTGGTGATCGAGACACTTAGTGAGTGTGATCACATTTAGGATCGATAGTCGTACAATTAAGAGGGGTGAAACTCGTATCGAAATGCGGTTATCAAAGTATCACTAGATGCTCTAACTCATTACATATGCATTTAGGATCTAGTAGAATGCTAACACCCTTGAAAACATTTGTGAAAATATGCTAACACATGTGCATAAGGTGATACACTTGGTGGTTGGCATATTTGAGCAAGGGTGGAGAAGTTGATGAAGTGAAGGAGGTGACAGTCACTGAAAAACAGTGACCGGATGCCGGTCACGTGATGACCGGACTCGGTGGAGCAGCGTCCGGTCAATTATAAAAGAAGGTGGTGCTCTCGGGCTTGATTGGCCCTGTGACCGAACTCAAAGAAGAAAAGTGACCGAACTCTAGCTAAACATTGTTCAGCGTCCGGTCCTGCTGACGTAACGGCGCGTAGAGAAGAGGAGGAGGAGCGGATGCACTAGAAAGTCCGGTCATGGTGGACCGGACACGTCCGGTCATGATTTTGTCTCTCTAAAACCTTACTGGAAACGACCGGACTCCAGTGATGGAGCGTCCGGTCACTTTGAGCAGCGCGTCCGGTCGCAACTTAACACGTGGCGCGAAGCAAACTAGCCGTTGAGATCGCGTGGACGAGGTTAAACCGAGGGGCCACGTGGCACGCATTGCGCGACCGGACATTGAGTGGCGTTCGTCCGATCGCCCCGACCTACGCGTCCGATCGGTGCGCAGTAGAGTGCTCTCCGAGCCCAACGGCTCTATTTCGTTGGGGGCTCTATTTAAAGGCATTTGGCCAACTCTAGCTTACTCTTGGCAATTTGCATTGACATAGCAACCTTGTGAGCTTAGCCAAAGCCCTCCCACTCATCTCCATCATTGATTCATCATCTTTGTTTAATTGGGAGTGAATCCAGGTGCATTGCTTGAGTGTTTGCATTTAGAGGCACTTGGTGTTTGTGTTTCGCTGTGGGATTCGCTTGTTACTCTTGGTGGTTGCCGCCACCTAGACGGCTTGGAGTAGCAAGGATCGTCGAGCTGAGGTTGGTGATTGTAAGGGGTTCTTGACCTTTCCTCGGCGGAGAGTCAAAAGGTACTCTAGTGGATTGCTCGTGGCTTGTGTGATCCTCATCTTGTGTTGGTTGTGCGGCACCCTATTGAGGGTTTGGTGTGTGATGCCAATTAGCGCGTGAACCTCCAAGTGAGTAAATCGCCACAACGAGGACTAGCTTGACGGCAAGCAAGTGAACCTCGGTAAAAATCATTGTGTCATCATTTGATTTCGATGTGATTGATTTTCATTGATATTCATTCTTGTGATTGATTGGTTCATTCGTTGACTCGACAGTATAACCATCTTGCTCTCTTTCTTTACATTACCGTAAACTAGTTGTCAAGCTCTTTAGGGTAGCTAGTTGTGAGAGCTTGTTAGTTTGGTTAGTGTGGCTCTTTAGTTACCTTTTGAGAGCACACTAACTTAGTCTAGTGACATAGCCATTGTGTGGATAGAGACTATAGAAACTAGATGTCGGTGTTTCGGACTGGGGGGTCCTCGACCGATTAGTGAATTTGTTCTGCGTGCTCCCGATTTCGGATGGTGATGCAAAGAGACACAAGGTTTATACTGGTTCGGGCAATCGACGCCCTATGTCCAGTCTGAGGGATAGAACTTGTATTCCTTGCACCGAAGTGCTCGTAGTAGGGGGTTACAAGCTAAGGGAGAGAGGGAACTAGTCCTAGGTCTCGGCAGGGTGTGAGTGGGCCGTCTGAGACGTTGCTCTCAAGCGGCTGGAATGTGTGCGTGTGTGTCTGTGTTATCCGGTCTTTCTTCCTCTAAGAGGCCCAAGTCCTCTCCTTTTATAGTTGAAGGGAGGACGAGGGCAGTACATGTATCACTATGCGACGTCGTGCCAATAGGAGTGGCACGTCCGAACCCTGTGGCCCGTTCCAGTGGCGGCGTGGTCGTAGGAGCGATCTGTCCTTGGAATACTGGAGCGGCGTGGTTGTCCTATCAGGTCCTGTGCGTCGTGGGAACCCCAGGAATGTCTCGGAGCAGACGTGGCAGCGAACGTGCAAGCCTCGGTGGACAGATTGTGCGCGAGGCTGAGGCCTGGTCGGTGCCGAGGCTTGTACTGCGGTGGGGGGGGGGTCTCGGCAGGCACAAACCCCGAGATTGCCGAGGCCCCGGTGTACAGTGCCGAGGCCTTGGGTGGGCGGCGGGTCGTGGACACAGTCCTAGGACACAGTGGCCGGTAACCCCCGTCATACCCTGTCCCAGGCGCTGATCGTGGACACAGTGCTGGGACACAGTTGCCGGTAACCCCCGCCGTGCCTTGTCCCAGCCGTCATACCCTGTCCTAGGCGCTGATCGTGGACACAGTGCTGGGACACAGTGGCCGGTAACCCCCACCGTGCCCTGTCCTAGCCGGTACGGCGCTGATGCGACTTCGGGTCACGTCGGCCATTCTGTGACATTGAGCCGCTGTCCGGCTGAGATTGCGGGAGTGGTTGAAAGTATTAATGAGACGTGACACGCTGTCGGGAGGGCCGGCCGAGGCGGGGGGCGACGGACCACGGATGAGTCGGCCTTGAGCGACACGAAGAATGAGGCCTCGCGCGAGACGGAGATCAGGCTCCTTGCCGAGGCCTCGCGCAAGAGGCCTCGCGCGATACGGAGAATGAGGCCTCGCGCGAGATGGAGATCAGGCGCCTTGCCGAGGCCTCGCGCGAGAGGCCTCGCGCGATACAAAGAACGCGCTTCCTACCGAGGCCTTCCGTGGAGAGCCTCGGGCGGGGCGGAGACGGCGTTCCTTTGCCGAGGCCTTCCCTGGGGAGCCTCGCGCGAAGCGGAGTTGGCGTCAGGATGCCGAGACCTCCTGCTCGAGGCTCGAGGCGAGGAGGGGGAGGACCCGGTGGGCTTGGCTGTGGCGGGTGAGGGGCCCATGACTTACCTTCTAGCTTTTTCTTTTTTGATGGGGATTTAGCAACCCATTTCGATGTTTTGCTTGGGGTACCCCATTCTAAGATACCCGACAGTAGCCCTCGAGCCTCAGGGGGAGTGCGTGCACTCCCCCTAAGGGTTCGCCGAGGCTTGGTTCATACCTGCCCCGTAAGAATTGGGGTTTATTTTTCCGAGGTTCTGGTGGGTGCGCGCGAGCGCACCCACCGGGTGTAGCCCCTGAGCCCCTGGGGGAGTGGAGTTACTCCTCTATGGGCTTTCTTCATTTTCGTGTCTGAACAAGTAGTTCTTATTGCATTTGCCGAGCCCCCAAGCGCAAGTTCGGGTTGTGGGGGTCTCGGCGAGGCTGCAGAAGAAAAGCCCTCTAGCCTCCGCGTAGGGCGAGAGGTTCGTCAGGGGGCCCCTGACTTTGGGTATGACCCTCATGCTTCCTTTCGCTCGGGAGGAGGGGTGGAATGTGCCAGGCTACCCTCGATGGGCACAAGCGTGGACACTTCCGGTGAGCTGTTAGCGGGTAGTCCGAGTGGAGGCCCGAGCCCCGTTCGCTGGGGGATGGCTAGTGGTCCAAAGACGCACTCCAAGAGTACCAGGGGGTTTCTCTAGTGGGTGCCGAGGCCGTTCGCGGGCCTCGGTGGCTCGGTGCCTCCCTACGGTGGGATCCCATTCGGATACTTCCCCGCTGGTCTCGGACACGACTTAGGATGCCCCGAGCGACCGTTCGCTCGGGCCTGGGCCATTCGTAGGCTCGTCCCGATGTCGTCCCTGACTCTGTTGCCCTGGGGTGACTGTCGAAGCCTTTTGGAGGCCCAACCTTCGAACCCCTGGACCATAACGGGCTCGGCGCCCTTTTATCGTGTTTGTAGCGAAACCTCTAGCGCGGTTCTAGGCTGTTTGTCTTTGTCTTAGGTGTTCTGGTCCTTTCATCTGATCTTCACATGTCCTTTTCGTTCGAACGGAGGGTTAGTTTGCCGAGCCCATTCTGGTCTCGGTGAGGTTGCAGGAAGAGCCCCTAGCCTCTGCGTGAGAGGGTCGTTGGGAATTCTCCTGACTTTTTATACGCCCCTCGCGCGTGAGGGTTTGTTTGCCGAGGCCCCTTTGGGTGCGAGCCTGGAACGTGGGGTCTTGGCATATTTGCAGGAGGAGCCCCTAGCCTCTGCATAGGGCGAGAAGGCCGTCAGGGGTTCCCCTGACTTTTTATGTAACCCTCGCGCTTCCTTTTCGCTCAGAAGGAGGGGTGGAATGTGCCTCGCTACCCTCGATGGGCACGAGCGGTGGCACTTCCGGTGAGCTGTTATCGGGTAGTCCGAGTGGAGGTCCGAACCCCGTTCGTTAGGGGACGGCTAGCGGTCCAGAGACACACTCCAAGAGTACCAGAGGATTTCTCTAGTGGGTGCCGAGGCCGTTCGTTGGGCCTCGGTGGCTCGGTGCCTCCCTACGGTGGGATCCCATTCGGATACTTTCCTGCCAGTCTCGGACACGACTTTGGGCGTCCCAAGCATTTCGCTCGCTTAGGTCTCGGCCCCATACAGGCTCGCCCGCAGTCGCCCCTAACTCTGTTATCCTGGGGTGGCTGTCAAAACCCTTTGGGGTCTAGCCTTCGAACCCCTAGATCGTAATAGGCTCAGAGCTCGGTTCCTTCCTATGAAAGGAACAGGCCACGGGAAATATCTTCCCTATCGGCTCGGCTGCGGGTGGCGTGTCTTTTGAGGCGGTTTCATGGGGAGGCAAAATGACGCCTGCTGCCGTAGTGGCCGAGCGCGACACGATGGACAGGACGTAACTGTCCTCGCATTTAATGCGGGAGATGTGGGCGCGTGGGCCGCCGAAATCGGCTCGTGGTTAACCGCGCCGGACGGGGAAAACCTCCCCGATTTCATCGCTCGTTCATTTTGCCTCCTCCCTGCATAAATACCCGAAGAGTCTTGCCCCTCCTTGTCTTACCTTGCCTGCCACCTCCGTCGAGCCGTCGCTAGAGCAGCGGGTGCCGGGAAGAAGAGGAGAGAAGAGCGAGCCTAGGGAGAAAGCGAGAAGAAAGCGAGAGTGTGGAGGGAGAGAGAAAAAACTCACCGCCGCGCCCGATTCCTCCGTCGCACTCATGGCCGGCAACATTGTCGTTGTCGAGGCGGACCCTTGGGATCCGTCGGACGTCACCAAGGAGATGCTCCAGTCGCTTGTCGACGGTGGACTCCTCAGCCCGGTGACCGACCTAGTAGGCCGGAGTGGATTGCTCCGTACGGCGAGCTGGAGCCGAGGCCCCACGATGGCTACGTCGTGAGCTTCGTCTCCTTCCACGAGCGTGGCCTCGGCGTTCCGGCGGACCGATTCATGCGGGCGCTCCCGCACTACTACGGCGTGGAGCTCCACAATTTTAATCCCAACTCCATCGCTCAGGCGGCTATCTTCGTTGCCGTCTGCGAGGGGTATTTGGGGATCACTCCCCATTGGGATTTATGGCACCACCTATTCCGGGCGGGGCATACTACCAAGCCGACAGGCACGTTGGGCAAGAGGAAGGCATCAAGGGCCGGAGGCTGCACTCTCCAAGTGCGTCAGGACCGCCTGCACCTCTACATCCTGGCCCAACTCGCGTCCTCCAACCGCCGATGGTACACGAGTTGGTTCTACCTCCGCAACGACGACAGAGGGCTTCCCCCTTATACTAGGCGGATTGTGGGCAGTTGCTCGGAGAAATGGAAGTGGGGTGTCCCGAAGGTCGACCAGCCCAAGCTGGAGCCGCTCCTGGAGGGGCTGGCGAGGCTGCGGGGCCATGGCCTCACCATCGCTGTGGTCGTGGCCGCCTTCCACCGCCGGAGGGTGCTGCCGCTGATGGCTCGGCGGTGGCGGCTGTTCGAGATGAGGCCGGGTGAGCCCGTCGAAGGCACCTGGATGTCTTCCTCTGCCCTCTCCGAAGAGGAAATTCATCATCGGGTGGGGGAGACGGTAGACGCGAAGTTGAGGGGCGGCAGCCTCACCCCCTTCGCGATGCGACCGTCGCGGGGGTTCCTTTCACTGGTAAGTCGAGTGCCGCTGTAACCTCTGAACCTCCTCAATCTCCCTTTATCCCTTGTTTCCTTATGAGCATTTGTCGTTTCTTTAAGGGATGAGGGACGTGCGCTCCTCCCCGCCGCCCGTTCTCGAGGACGCGGGGCAGCGAGCGATCAACCACGCTCATGCCGACGCGCAGAAGAAGCGGAAGGATGCTAAGGCAGCGAAGCGCACAAAGCACATCCTTGCGCGCGAGGCGCTGGATAAGCGCCGCTGTCAGCAACGGAAGGATGGTCTCCCATTGGAGGAATCCCCGTCGACGTCGTTGTCGACGGAGGCCTCGGACGGGAACGACAAGGGCGAGATAGGGCGAGGCCCCCTAGACCACCTTCCTGACATCGTGGAGGTGGCGCCCGGGGCGTCGGTGAGCAGCCCGGCACCCCCGGGAAGGGGAGGAGAAGCAGACCCGGGGCGGGCGGTACCCCCCTCCGGGGCCAAGGCCGACATGCCCGAGGCGCGGGCGTTAGGCAAACGCGCCATCAGCCTGGTAAGCTTGGCGGTCGCGGCGGAGCCGGTGGCGGTGGAGGTGACGCCACCGGCCCCGCAGAGGACCGAAGGGGCATCGGGGTCCGCTGAGGACCGACCGGTGCCGATGGATACGGATGCGACGCCACCGCCGCCGCCTCCGCCGTCGCGGATGAGGTTTGCTGTGGCGAAGCTGGGGCTGCCCCATTCAAGGTAAGTGTGTTTTTGGCTGGGTTATGGTGTCTTCCATTTGCTTTTTTGGTCTCGCGCTGACCCTATAGGTTAATTTTCTTTAGTTGGAAACGGCCTGCGGACGACCTCCCCTTGGCGCCCCTTAAGGCGCTTAAGGCGAGCCCCGGCTCCTCTGCCCACTGGGTGGCGGAGGTGCAAGCCACCATCCAACGCGGCGCGGCGTCGACGAGGGTCGACCCAAAGGAACCGGTCGCCCAAGGAGGGGTTGCCGAGGCGGCCCCTGCACGGTCGGATGGGGCCATTGTGCCCTTTGTTGCCGAGGCTCCTAGGGCCTCTAGGGCTGAGGCGAAGGAGGCCCCTACGCCCATGACCGCCGAGACCGCAGTGTCCGTGATCGGCGTTTCTGCGTCTGCCGAGGCCACAATGACGGAGGCCGAAGCCCCCAAGACCGCCGAGGCCGTGATTGCAGAGGCCGGAGCCCCCAAGGTCACCGTGGCCATCGTGATGGCGGTGAGGCCGTCTGTGCAGGAGGTGGAGATGCAGGCGGCGGAGGCCTCGGCCGTGCCCTTGGCACAGGGCCCGCCGTTCTTGCGGGAGAGTGCCCGGGAGGCGGAGGTCTATCTGATCTCCTCCGACAACACTTCCCGGGTGCGGGAGGTGGTCGGCGCCAAGGAGACCAATGCCGTGGAGCAGCCGGCGCCGCTCCTAGACGAGGGAAGCTCAGCCCTCGTGCGGGTGCGACCCAAGCCCCGCGGGTGGGATCACCCGCGGGTACTGTGGTGGAGCCGGGACGACCCTGAGGGGGAGCCTCTGTTCGCCCTCGAGGACACGGCCGAGGGCGAGCGCTGGAGTACCTTCGAGCAGTACCGCGAGCTGGCGGAGCGGTCGCTACGGACGGCGCTGTCTGTGGTGGCTGACAAACTGCCCGGAGTCGCCCAGGTTCGTGTTTTCCTTTCTCGCGCGACGTTATTCTTTCCTTGGTTTTGTCGCAATCGACGACCTTTGCTCTACCTCCTCAGGAGCTCGAGACCTGGTCCCTCGGGAAGTCGGTCTTCCTCCAGTGGGAGAGGGGAATCTGGGACCAGCTTCAGAGGCAGAGGGGCCTTCTTGCCGATGCTAACGAGCTTCTGTCGGCACGAAGCGCGGAGGTGGAGGACCTCCGCCTTCGCTGTGCCGATGCGAAGGTTGAGGCGGCCACAGCCCAGACGCAGCTCGCTCCCTTGGCGGCGCGGATCAAGGAGCTGGAGGAGGAGCTTACCCGCGCCATCAGCGATCGGGATGCCTTCAGATCCCAGGCTAAAGAAGCGACGGCCTCGGGCAAGGCCCTCGCCGGGCAGCTGGGGGCCGAGGAGAGTGCGCACCGGCTGACCAAAGGCGCTCTGAACGAGGCCCTTGCAGTGGTTGAGGCCTCGCAAATCGAGGCTGTGGTTTTGAGGGGGACAGTCGAGGGTGAGTTTGAGTCCCCTTGTTTTGTTTTCTTCCTCTTATGTTCGCTCCCTAACTTCCTTGTATGACGCAGAGCTGGGGAGTGAAGCTTCTAGGGCGGCCGAGGCCTCTTGGGTTGAGGCCCAGCGGTTGAAGGAGAAAGCCGAGGCCTATCAGGCCGAGACCCGATGCTGGGAGCTGAAGGACAAGGGTGAGCTCAGTGGGCTTCCGTCCCTAACTTAGGTTGTTTCTTCTCTGGCTCGACCTTATTCCATTTTCCGTGGTGCAGAGTCTGAGGCGGAGATCATTCAGGCCGCCGAGGCTTCCAGCGCAGTGCAGACGGTGCTAGAGATCGAGATCGGGGAGCACGAGGCGCTAAAGCGTGCTGCCCTTTCCGCCTGCGAGGCCCTGGAGGTCGAGGGGGTTCAGTTAGGCAGCTCCCTTGGGAGCCGCTTGATCGCGCTGAGCAGCCAGATGCGCGAGCGGCTTCGAGGGGCGCTGCACACGGGTGTCAAGCGGGCGATGGCCGTCATCTCCTCTCACTACCTTGGCATCGACCTCTCGGCCATCAGTGATGGCTACGTTCTGCCTGATGATGACGAGGAGGCCCACGTGGCGGTCACGAAGCTGCTGGAGGCGGCGGAAGGCCCTGGCATGGCGCTGGCGACGCTCTTTGAAGACGAGGTGGTTCCTCCCCTGCCATCTGCCGGTGCTGGAGGCCCTGAGCCTTAATCTGGGCCCCGGGGGCTATGTAAAGATATAATAGGGGTTATTTTTGTATCATAACGTTTGTGGCCGTCGAGGCCTTTATTTCTGACGTATTTGTGTTTCTTAGTTGTTTTTCTCATGTTTCCGAGCCTTTGCCCTCTGTTGCTTTTGATCAGATTTTGTTTGCAAAACACCCCTGTGGGGCCTAAGCCGTCCCTTGAGCGAGAGGTAGTGAGGGAGTGCCATAGCCCGGGGGCGTAGGCCGTCTCGTGACTCTACCGACCTCTTGCTTAGGAAACGGACCTTGGTCCGGCGAGTCTTTACAAATGATTCGTCAGAACCTGCTTGAGACTTGGTGTAGGAATTTTTTCGAAAAGCAACTAAAAAATGGTGCGTGGGACCTAGGGGGGGTCCCCCCATCTAGCCCCCGAGGGAGGCTTGGTTCTGCTGAGGCAGAGCCGAGTCTCCCTTGTTGTGTTTATTGTACTGTCGAGACCTACGGTGGGCTCGGGGGGTGTCTCGAAAAGTAGAGACCAACTAAAGAGCGCTTTCTAATTGTATTTCGAGAAATGACATATACAATGCTTGGAAATTTAGGGATAAAAGCGACGTAGCTATTCTATGTTCCAAGCGTTGGTGAGGATTTTGCCCTTTTCGTTGGCCAGCTTGTAGGTCCTAGGCTTCAGGACTTGGGTGATGATGTATGGTCCTTCCCATGGCGGGGTCAGCTTGTGGCGACCCTTGTTGCTCTGTGCTAGCCTCAACACCAGGTCGCCTACCTTCAGGTCTCGGCCTCGGACGCGTTGGGCCTGATAGCGCCGCAGGCTCTGCTGATACTTGGCCGAGTGTAGTAGCGCGATGTTTCGGGCTTCCTCCAACTGATCGAGGGCGTCCTCTCAGGTTGTGCGGTTGCTTTGTTCATTATAGGCTTGCAGCCTCGGGGAACCATATTCCAGGTCGGTGGGGAGGATGGCTTTGGCCCCATAGACTAGGAAGAAAGGCATGAACCCCGTGGCTCGGCTTAGAGTGTTTCTTAGGCTCCAGATGACCGACGGGAGTTCGGCGAGCCATTTCTTGCCAAACTTTTTCAACCGGTTGTGAATTCTTGGCTTGAGGCCTTGTAGGATCATGCCGTTGGCACGCTCTACTTGGCCGTTGGTCCTTGGGTGTCCTACGGCCGATCAGGCCACATGGATGTGGTGGTCGTCGCAAAACGTCAGGAACTTTTTGCCGGTGAACTGCGTCCCATTGTCGGTGATGATGGTGTTGGGGACCCCAAACCGCGGACGAGTCGGCCTCGAGCGACACAGAGAATGAGGCCTCGCGCGAGATGGAGATCAGGCTCCTTGCCGAGGCCTCGCGCGATATGGAGAATGAGGCCTCGGCAAGACGGAGATCAGGCTCCTTGCCGAGGCCTCGCGCGAGAGGCCTCGCGCGATACGGAGAACGCGCTTCCTGCCGAGGCCTTCCGTGGAGAGCCTCGGGCGGGGCGGAGACGGCGTTCCTTTGCCGAGGCCTTCCCTGGGGAGCCTCGCGCGAAGCGGAGTTGGCGTCAGGATGCCGAGACCTCCTGCTCGAGGCTCGAGGCGAGTTGGGGGAGGACCCGGTGGGCTTGGCCGTGGCGGGTGAGGGGCCCACGACTTACCTTCTAGCTTTTTCTTTTTTGATGGGGATTTAGCAACCCATTTCGATGTTTTGCTTGGGGTACCCTATTCTAAGATACCCGACACTAGAATTGTGGTAGGTGGCTTGTATTTTTAGTAGACTAGCGCAACACTCGCTTTGCCTCATATTTGTTTAACCGGTTTGTTAAGTGTCGTAGAAAAATTTTATAGACTATTCACCCCTTCTCTAGCCATTAGGACCTTTCAACCTGCTGCGCCCTGTCCCGTCCCCCTGCCTCCGTCGTGCCCGCATAATACGAGAGCCCGCCCACCGCACCCGCGTCACCACGCCGTGATGGCTCTCGCGCGACGGCGATGGCGTAGGCGAGCAGGCTGTTGATCAGGAGTAGCGCAATGAGGACTCACTCCAGGGCCGTGGACGCCAGCGCGTCCTCCGATGCAGCGCTACCACCATAACTGCCGGCACCATAGCTCCCGTGCTAGCTCTCTCTTCCTCGCTCGACCATCCTACATCAAGATCAACTTTTGCAAACAATTCCAACATACGGCTAAAATCGGTGAAACATTTGAAACATACGCTTGCAACATAGCCATCGTAACTTATGCAACATCCGGATAAAAACACTTGCAACATACATCTGAAACAGATTAAATATTTTAAACAAACTCTTGTAACATACCTCTGAAACACTTGCAACTATGCAACATCTAGATAAACACACTTGTAATATACGTGTGAAACAGATGAAACATTTTGACAAACTCTTGCAACATACCTTTGAAACAAGTGCAAAATCTCAATCTACTTTTGCAACATCCATATGAAATAATTGCAACATACCTCAGAAACATCAGAAACACTTAAAACATATATTTGCAACATAGGGGAGGGAAAGGTCGGGGCCGATTGATATCCGGTCGTCGGGGTGGGCTCCGGCGGCGCGCGAGCACCACGAGCACCAGCACCAACGGCATCGCACGAGCACAACCACCACCCACACCGCGCCTTGGCTCGGCCAGGCGAGCAGCGTGCACTACGAGAGAGAGAAGGCGGCGTGTGGCCGGAGAGAGGAGCAAGCGAGCTAGCTGCGTGGGGGTGTGGCACGCGGTTGGAGAAAGCAGCGAGGTGGACTGAGGCGCGGGGCGTCCGGATGGGGCGGACGCCCGTGGCCAAGCATTATTGAAAAAATAAGTAAAATCACAATGGAGGTTTGAAAACTGATGCAATGCAGGAACACATTAGAGCCCCTTACATTTTTTTTTTACATTTTGACATACATCTGTACATTTCTTACTGTTAATTGGGCCGAACAAGTCGATATCTCCCAAATTGAGTTGAGATAACATCTGGGCCTCGTTGGTTCACAAGTTCACCTGATAAGTAGCATTCCACTCAATCAAAAAAAAAAGAAAAAGAAGGAAAGCATGCAAATGGGGCGAACGACTTTTCTTTTTCCGCTATATATACTCCGTAGTTATCTTGTCGCTGCGTTTAGGCTGCACAAGATGGCCAATTTTGGTCTGATGCACCGTGTTCGCATTGAACCGATCGTCGTCGGTTAGGGCGCAAGTGGTCGCACGCGCACGGTACGATCGTACAGTACATGTCGTTGCACGCGTTTCCGCATGCACTGGGAAGAACCAAGAACAAAAATGTGGCCAGTTCCTGCAAGGCTGCAAGATAACGATGATGACGCTTGTAAGGCCGAGATCATGCCATCGCCGCATCGGGGTCACCCTATATATAGCCTAGGCCATGCCCACAACTCGGCGGTGCACGGCTATGCCGAACTCACATCCGAGTCCGACTCGCTGAACGGGCAGTGGCGGCGGCATGGTTTGCTCGCCCGTTCGTGTGTTCTTAAATTCGATTTGATCCGTTTCTTTTTTTATTCGGAACAGTATTTTTTTCTTACAAATTTCTCTAAATTTATCTAAATTCCTTTAGATACCTCTGTGGTTCCTCCAAGCGAACCGGCCCATTGACGGTATTTTTTACGCGGGCGACACGCTGACACTCACGTCCCCGTGTCTCACGGTCTCGGCCACAAAGCAGGAGAGAGATGAGACGCGATGGAGGAATCTCCATCGATCGACCTGCATCGGAATGGTTACAGCTAGAACGTGCGCTGGTGTGTTTTGTAGTGCGTGTTCGACGAACGGATCAAGTTGCCTCGGACCGGCGGTACACACACGGAAAAGAGCAGTAGGAAAAGATGTATCGTAAGCTAATGCACACTTGCACCAAACAATTATTTGTGCCTATGTGTAGTAGTGGAGCTGTGGAGGAAAAGGAGGCAATAAAATACGACAGAACGAAAAGGCCTCACGGATTTCTGAACAGTATTTCATGGTGGCAGCTAATTTCTAAGTACTAGTTTATCATTCCCACGCATGCTAGAACCTTAATAGCATATGTCAGTATTTTAACAATGACAAGAGTGTAATTTAGAGACAAATTTAAGGAGTTACCTTAGGTTATGTTTTCTTAATGATGGGTTGAGTACATGTAAACTTAGGGCCACTTTAGATTACGTTTCATCAGCCTGTTCGTTTGGACGTGGCTTGTCGTAAACGATCATAAATTTTCAGCCGAAACAGTATTTTTCTCTCACACAAACCAGTCAGCAATACTTTTTCATGAACCAGCAACGATATGAACCAGCCAACCGAACAGGCTGCATAATGGTAATGGTATAGGTGGATACTCTCTCCATCCGAGAACTAATGTAATTTTAGCCTCTCATTCTTGTTTCAAAAAGGATGTAATTTTTTACTTTTATAGGCACACCGAATTGATGGCTAGAATAGAGATTTTGGGAAAAACATGTAATTTGAATACAATGTTTCAGATAAAATGTATAACTGTATTTGGAGGACATGTAATTTATTACTATTCTTTATTGATAGAATAGAGATCTTGGTAAAAACATGTCCTCCAATCATTTTCTATAATTAGTTCTCACTAGTACAGAAAGACTTTCAGAGGCACGCGTTTTTTTATTTCAGAAGAGGGCAAGCTATGCGACTGCCCATCTATGAAAATTAAGTGCTTCTCAAAGACTGAAACCCACAATCTACTACTCAGCAATAATACCTTCTTACCACCGCACCATATACTCACTTGTCAGTATATGAAGGATTCTATCTTTTTTTAAAATAAATATTACATAATCTTGCATTAGATATTTTGGCTATTAAATGAACTCAAATGGAAAATGTTTGAACTACAATGTTTTTAATCTTGTCATGATCTATAACTTTGGTATATGATGCGTCATCATCCGAGATAAAAACTTATAAATTTGAATATCAAAATATATGAATTTAAAACAAATAGTCGACACACTAAAAAACTTCAAATAAAAAACCCATCAACAACAAAGTTTGGTATTAAGTATGTGGACATTCAAGGTTGTTTAGAAAATAAAAAATTTCAATTTAAAAAATACATGAACTTAAAACACATATTTAGAACTGTAAACGATTTGAAATAAAAACATTTCAACTGCAAAGTTTTAAATTGTAGTGAGAGCTATATCTATCTCCAAAAATTGTTTTTGTGGTAGTGTCTTCAAATTCTGGATTTCTCGCTAGCTAAAAACAGAGAACGTGATTGGCTCTTTAGAGTACGCACAAGATATAGAAAAACTGTAGGAGAAAAAAAAATATAGAGAATGATTTTTATTTAACTGATTTTAAATGATAATTTAGAGTGTGAGTTTAAGAAAAACTTCTAAAATGCCATTATACTCAACTACCCTATGTTATTATGTGATTACTGAAAGATGAAGTCATACCGCTAATAAAGGCTGCGCGTCTAGTACGTACGTAGTCGAAGATCCAGCAGGTAAAAGATGCACGCTGCTGCAGCTTGAACAGCGACACGCGGTAAAACAGGTAAAATAAAAGCTGCTATGTGCAGGGCATCAGATCATCAGAAAGTGAATCGCGGAACCCTCTGGCCTCATCTCTCAAAAAAGTCAAAAGAAAAAGGCGGCGCTGTCCACTGCTGTCGTTTTATTTTTGTTGCTTTGCAAAGGGCGAAAAAGGTCACACGTACGTATATACATGCACGGGATCTTCTTTTTCTGTCCGCCAAGCAGCAAAAAGCTGCAACTGGCACGCTATAGCTTAAAACGTAAGGAATGGTAACTACAGTTATCTAAGCGTAAAGACAGAATTATTGGATGCTTTGAGCAAAGGAAAACCGATGAATAAAACGTACAGGAATAAGCTAGCTGGAGCAATCTTGTGTGGCCGATCTTAGGATGCTGCATCCCACTAGCTAGTGTATTAACCGCGGTACTTGTGGATCCCCTCTGGCCTTTTCAATCTTTCAAGGTTCGTAAGCGTGTTGGGGTTGTGTTATGCGTGCACAAATGTATCAGTGTCAATTGGCATTGGTAGGTGGAATATATTCTCTTGTTGACACTGTGATTGTTCGAAGTAGTCAGTTCAATTAAGCCAAGTTACTCCTGGCCAGGTGTTTGTTCGTAGAATATATTCTGTTGACAATGTGACAGTTCCAAGTAACCAGTTCAGTTAAGCCACGATACTTCATTCCGGCCAGTATTTCAATCAGAAAATAGGAAAACCAATCTCTTTGTTCTACGACTACGATGTGCATATATCCTATAGCAGAGCAGAGGACCACATCACTTGAGTGAGTGAATGAAGATCTAGAGGTAGAGATCCCAACATGTTCTGCTGGAACTAAAGCAAACACCGGGAGATCTGCCTTTGCACAGCACAATTCCTGTCTGTGTTTTCCCTTCTCCAAAGTACTCCGTACTCTAGTTCTACCAAACAAGAGAGATTCACAAGTACACAGCATGTAGGAGATCCTGACCACCGCTCATTTCTATACTTTCTAGTCACCGCTCCCGTCTACGACGGCGTGGATACGTCGGCCCCCTCGGACCCAAGACGACGACGCACTTGCCGAACGCAGCCACATCACGCCACGGTCCTCTTTGCCAAGGCCGCCATTTTTGTACTACCACTACCAGTCGTGGTGCCATGCCGCTGGCTGGCACGGTCATAAAGCGAGCCACTACGGCTTGCCGCCACCTCCCTTTAAAGCGCCGAGCCCTTTCCCAAAGCCGAGCAGCAGCGACCATCGACCAGCCAGCACCGCCGGCCCCCAGTCCCACAGGCCAAACCCAGTAATCATCACTAGCTAGCTGCGCACTACGCCGAGCATCAGCGGCTGGCAATCGCAGCCGTCCGGCCGGCCATGGCCACCGTGCCGCCAGTGCTAGTCCTGCATGTTCTGCTCGCCGCCTGCGCCGCGGCGGTGGACGCGGCAGCGGCAGGGAGTAGCAAGGTGCCGGCGATCTATGTGTTCGGCGACTCCACGGCGGACGTGGGCAACAACAACTACCTGCCGGGCGGCGACGTGCCGCGGGCCAACTTTCCCCACAACGGCGTCGACTTCCCCACGTCGCGCCCAACCGGCAGGTTCAGCAACGGATACAACGGCGTCGACTTCTTGGGTAAGCTCTCAAGTCTCAATAACAGTTACAGCGCGCCAAGGTCATTTGTGGTTCAGAGTTTTGCGACTCAGTGTTACGAAGGATCGTGTGTGTTGTGTCGAGATGGATTTTGGCTGACAAGCATATTTACAGCTCATAGCTTCTGCCTGCAGCATGCATGATACACTACCGTGCTCATTTTCACCTAGGCCTGTACGGTTAGTCCGGATTCCCCCGGGAATTGTTCCAGATGACGAAAGCCCTTGTTTAGTTGCACCTCAATTTCCAAAAAGTTGCTACAGTACCCGTCACATCGAATGTTTGCGGCCCGTGCATGGAGCATTAAATGTAGATGAAAAGAAAAACTAATTGCATAGTTTAGTGGGAAATTGCGAGACGAACGTTTTGAGCCTAATTAGTCCATGTTTGAACACTATTTGCTAAATAAAAACGAACGTGCTACAGTAGACCCAAAATCCAAATTTCTCCAACTAAACCAGGGCTAAATTAGAAAAGCAATCCGGCTATGAATTATTTCAGGGGTCAAATCCGAGATAACCGAACGAGCCCTTAAATATATATATCTTTCCCCCATCTTAGCACTGGAAGATCTTGGATGGCGCTAGAGTTTGCAGTGAAGACTCGCAGAGTGTCTTTAAAGATTAAACTGACGCTCTAGCGGATTACTAGCTACACTTCCGAATTTCCCGACAAGTTTGAGTTTCAGTGTTGACAACTTACTTTTTTGACAACCTACTGAGCTTTTATTGAAAATTAAAGAACTATTTACAACTTACTTATATGACAGAGAAAACAAGCGTCATAAAAAAAAAAAAAACTCCGACCTCCGGTCATCTTTATATGACGTTTTGGACAGCAGAGTAGTAGAACTGCAACCAAACCAAAATAGCCGTCAGAAAACGTCCTTCAAAGTTGGCTGGAGCCTGGAGGTGCGTATGGAATTTGGCCGGAATCGGATATTTGGTGTCGCTAGAAACGTCATTCAAAGTTGAATGGAGGGAGTGCAGTAGTATATATGAGTCTAATTCATTGGCCAAAGTGACGGCAGGAAACATTAAACCGATAAACTATAAATATTGTTGAAATCGCCAAACCAAACTGTGTAAGCTGCTATATACGTAATAAATTGTCGCTCAACTGCTCTGAACATTTGCTGAGCACCTTTGATGTTCGCCAAACCAAACTGTGTAAGCTGCTATCGACCTTTTTCCTGAGCACCTTTGAGACGATAAAATCTAAACTGTCGCTCAACTGCTCTGAACATTTGCTCTTGTCAATCCTTTAGTTGTTGTCTGCAACTACAACTAGGAAACAGAACAGTTTCGAAAATGATTGTAGAGTATTCTTCAAGTTCTGAGAACACGAGAACTGCAGCGAGCAGGAGAATCGTGTTGTGAACATGTTCATCTGGTGCTAAAACTAAAACTAAAAGGCTTTGGTTCAACTCTACCAGCTGTGAACATGGGCTTCAAGCGCAGCCCGCCGCCGTTCCTCGCCGTGGCCAACAAGACCAACAAGCAGGTCTTCAGAGGTCTCCTGGGAGTAAACTTCGCCTCTGCAGGATCAGGCATTCTCGACACAACAGTAAGCCACTCGTGACCAGAGTTACCGTGCACGTTTACTTTCCTGCACGGGCACTGCAACTGCAAGCAAAGATGACACACGTGGATGACTCTGTTCGTGCAGGGGAGCTCCATCATCCCGCTGAGCAAGCAGGTGGAGCAATTCGCCGCCGTGCAGCGCAACATCTCCTCGCGCGTCGGCAACGGGGCTGCCGCCGACGCCCTGCTGTCGCGGTCCCTGTTCCTCGTCAGCACCGGCGGCAACGACCTGTTCGCCTTCTTCTCGCGGAACAGCACGCCGTCGGACGCCGACAAGCAGCAGTTCGTCGGCAACCTCGTCGCGCTGTACCAGAACCATGTGAAGGTACGTCGCCGCGCCGCCCCGTTCTCTCTGAACCATGCATGACCCGCCGAGAAACCTCGCTGAAACGAAACGTGTGTTGCGGCCGGCCGGCCGGCCGGCCGGCGGCGGTTGAATCAGGCTCTGTACGTGCTCGGGGCGAGGAAGTTCGCGGTGATCGACGTCCCGCCGATCGGGTGCTGCCCCTACCCGCGGAGCCTGCACCCGCTGGGCGCCTGCATCGACGTCCTCAACGAGCTGGCGCGCGGGTTCAACAAGGGCGTCAAGGCCGCCATGCACGGCCTCAGCCTGAGCTTCCAGGGGTTCAGGTACTCCGTCGGGAGCTCCCATGCCGTGGCGCAGAGCATCATGAAGCACCCTCAAAGGCTGGGTACGTACGTACGTACGTGTTGCCCCTGAACAGCTAACTGATCGATGCGGTTCAGGCTTGAGAGGATCGTCGTGTCCGCCGGGTGCCCGGGTTTGACGTGAAATTTGAAACTGACGTGCACTCGTGCAGGGTTCAAGGACGTGACGAACGCGTGCTGCGGGTCGGGCCGGTTCAACGGGGAGTCCGGGTGCACGCCCAACGCGACGCTGTGCGACAACCGGCACGAGTACCTGTTCTGGGACCTGCTGCACCCGACGCACGCCACCTCCAAGCTCGCCGCCGCCGCCATCTACAACGGCTCGCTCCACTTCGCAGCGCCCATAAACTTCAGGCAGCTGGTGGAAGACGACCGATACTAGGTAGCAGCGGAGCACGAGGACGTACTACCCGTGCGACGTGTACCGTTGCTGCTGCTTACGCCATAGATTTACGGCCGTGTGTGTCTGTGTTGGTGATATTGGTGTGTAGGACAATGGATATGCATGGCTGTGTTCATTCATTATATGTTTCTTGTGGTTTAGATGACGATGGCGGCGTAGTTTGGACTCTGAGATAACATGTCACCTCTCGTGCCCTCTGTGATAATCTGAACGAATCGTTACGCGTCCTCGACTAAAATTCCAGAGAATCCAGAAATACCCGTAAGAGCCAAGAGCGTCACGCTCACGCCCTTGGATTGGATGCAGCTAGATCCGAGCGCAAGCTCTAAGCATGTCGGTACATTCCTGCAAGCCATGCGTGCCGTTCTTCGTCCCTGCCGATATGTCCTAAGCTGCTGCACCAGTTGTGCATCTGTCGCGACGTCGCTGTTGCCTCCGAGGCGCTACCGGTCTAGGCCATCTGGACTTGTTCAAACACATTACAACATTCTCAGCCGTTTTGTTCCGCGAATACGACACATTTGCAGCCTTAGATTGGATGAAAACGGCCTGCAGATGATTCCACATAACGTTCTTTGCATTGCATCGACAGATGTAACAACATTGTTGTACTGTCTATGCTGGGTTTTAATAATCGGCATGCATCGGGATTGGGGACAATTCCATTCCAGAATCCAGAGCATGTTGGCCAGCTAGTGGATGATAATTCTACGCTGGTCTTCGTTAATTTCTGATGGAACCTGTGCATCCTGTCACAGTATATATCTATAAAGCGAAATACACCGGTGGCCCTTTAACTTGTCGGCCTGTGCCAGTTCGGTCCACGAACTTGTAAACGCGGAAAATAGGTCCCTGAACTTGTCAGGTTGTTCACCGCAGGCCATTTCCCATCCAGCGCGGCCCCTAGGCGACGTGACAGCGCCAGCGTGGCGGACGAAGCACGTGAGCCGCACGTTTCAATACTGAACGCAGGTGACAATATGTATCTAGGCCCATCTGCCTCGTCAAATCTCCAAAATCATGTCTTCTCCTCTTCGAGTTCATCGTGCTGGGGGCGAGGTGGCGGCGGGGGCGAGGCGGCTTGCGACGGAGGCAAAAGTCGGCGACTTTGCAAGATTCTGTGGAAGAGCAACGACGAGACGTACCTGGGGAGCGCAGGTTTCTGTCGCGATCGCGGTGAATCTGCGGCATGACGCCGTGCCTACGACCGGAAGGGGAACCACCGCCGGACTACGGTTAGTCAATCGAAGCTCAAAACCTTCTTATTAGTGCCTTTAGGATGTGGTGGTGTGCATGTACTTGTTCCTAGTGTAGTCCAAATTTGTTTGTTTTGGTGGCTAGGGTTTAGGGTTCCTGGTGTAGCCTAAATAAATCAAGTAGTAATGAGCATCATTTGGTTCAATGTAGGCGATGCTGAGAACAAGTTCACTGTTGAGGTGCACCACTGTGGTTTCTTTGTTGGTCAGGATTCGAATAAGGCTTTCATTGATGGAAAGTGAACTGGTTTGACCATTGTGAGGTAGATACCTGGTCTCCATTGTGGTTCTTGGATTTTGTTGATGAGTTGAAATGTCCTAAAATAGATGCTCTAAAGATATACTGGTTGCTTCCTGGAATGGATCTTGCTCGTGGACTTAGGGTGATTGAGTCAGATTCAGAGACATTGGTGATGACTGACATTGTTGATAGGGTGAACAACCTCATTGTCTATTTTGATCATGATAACATGCCTGGCGTAAACTAGGATGACATAGTGGCAAACCCAATTGCTTCACTGCCCGAAGTAATCAGCCTAGCCAAGGGATGATTTGTTGGGAAGGAAGAAGGAGAAGAACTGCCACCATTTGAAATGGAGCAGGATTCAGTGCAGCATGATGTGCATGGAGATGATGGTGACAGTGAAGATGACTATGATTTCAGTGATAGTGATTATGATTTAGAGAGAGATGATGATATTTTTGTGGACTATGTTGATGAGGATGTCACAGAGGAGACTGGCAGCAAAGGGCAGCAAAAAGGTAAGGGCAAGAAGGCTGTTGGTAGCAAACTGAAGGAAAAAATGTTTCATCTTTGGCTATTTATGGAGAGGAGTCAACAGATGAATCTGAGCTAGAATTGTCAGAATCTGATGAAGAATGACAAGGTCTAAGGTTTAAGTCATTCAGAAGTGAAGACATAGACAATCCCATCTTCAAAGTTGGCATGATATTTGAATCAGTTGAGATGCTCAGGAAGGCTATCACAAAATATAGCATGAAGCAGAGGGTAGAGATCAAGATGCCCAGGAATGAGAAGAAAAGGTTGAAGGCTCATTGTGCAGATGGGTGTCTTTAGAATTTGTATGCTTCAAGTTATAGCAGGACTCAGGGGTTGATGATCAAAACTTATCATGGGCAGCACACTTGCCAAAGGAAGTGGACATTGAAGAGATGTACCTTAAAGTGGCTTGCTCATACATACTTAGAGTCCTTTCGGGCAGACCAGAAGATGACACTAACTAACTTTGCAAGGACAGTCTAGAAGGAATGGAATCTGACACCCCCAAGAACTACACTTGCTAGGGCCAGGAGACTTGCTATGAAGGTGATCCTTGGTGATGAAGAAAAGCAATACAATAAGTTGTGGGATTATGCACATGAATTTAGAAGAAGCAATCTAGGGAGCACTTTCTATCTTAATCTTGCTGAAAACCTATTCTCATCCTTGTATGTTTCTTTAGATGCCTGCAAGAGGGGATTCCTAGCTGGTTGTAGACCTATAATCTGCCTAGATGGTTGCCACCTTAAGACTAAGCATGGCGGGATAATATTCACTGCAATTGGAATTGATCCAAATAACTGCATTTATCCAATTGCATTTGGAGTTGTAGAAGTTGAGTCTCTGGCTACTTAGGAGTGGTTCTTGGAAACATTAAAGCAAGACCTAGGCATTGCTAGATTGCTGTCATGCAGTGTTCACAAACAAGCAAAAGGCAACTTGAAAGGACCTAGGATGCCGCCTAGAGGGGGGGTGAATAGGCGTTTCTGAAAAATCAACACCTTTAAAAGCGGAAACGATTAGTAATAGGAGTTTCCAAAATGGAAACTCCAAACCAAAGTAATACCACCCCTCACAAGTTAGCCACAAAGTATATAAAAGATACTAGATAAACCTAGGGAGCCAAACAGTGGCAACCAAAGAGTTGAATCAAAATGCACTAGTCAGTTAATGTCGGAAGTCCCGACAGTTTGGGTCAGAACTTCCGACGTGTCAGAAGTCCCGACGTTTGGGTCAGAACTTCCGACGTGTCAGAAGTCCCGACAGTTTAGGTCAGAACTTCCAACGCAAACTGTCAGCACTTCCGACCCCTACGGGAAATGAACTACAAGTGCTAAAATGAACTTTGTGATGCCGATGACTTACAAACCCACTTCCTAGTGGTAAGGTAAGGTGTTGGGTCACTCTCTTGACGTTGATAAGCCACCACTCCGTAGATCGAGTCCCAAACCCTAAGAAATAGCTAGAGAGAGGGAGACAACCAAATATAAGTAATTTCGAGCAAATCACAACAACAACAAGCACGCGGGAGACAAGAATTTATCCCGAGGTTCGGTAGCCCCACAAAGGAGCACCTACGTCCTCGTTGTTGAGGTGACCACTTTGGTCGGAGTCTCTTCCACCTCCTTGCCTCACTCAAGGATACCACAAAGGTCACTTGAGTTTCTTCACTAGAAAACAAGGGTAATACAAACTTCCCAAGGCTCTTCCACAAGATGGAAGCTCTTGGACGACGCCTCGCCGGCTAGGGGAAAATCCCCAAGAGTAACAAATGCAAATCAAACCGGCTTGACGAAGAAATCAAGTGCTCAAGCTTGCTCAAAGTGTTTTTCTCACTCAATCCACTCTCCAATCACTCAAACCCTTTAGGAATTGAAGTTGGAGGCAAAGGAGAGAAGAGTGGCGAGCCTAGAATGCTTGGGGGCTGTTTTGGCCGAGTGTTTGTTGCAATGAAATGAGTGGGCAACGGTTAGAAATGAGGAGAGGGGTATATATACTCCAAGGCAAAATCTAACCGTTCAGATCTACGTCGGGAGTTCCGACGCAGATCTCGGGATTTCCGACGTATGAAGAAAACACTGTTCATGCGAGGTCAAAGTCCACTTGAGACAGCCAACGTCGGGACTTCCGACGAACGTCGGGACTTCCGACGAACGTTGGGACTTCCGACGGTCGGAACTTCCGACAAACGTCGGGACTTCCGACGTGCACAGTCAGCAGGTCAGTAGAACCATCGATGCCGGGACTCCCGGCTTGGGTCGGGACTTCCGACTGTCGGGAGTTCCGACTCACGTCGGGACTTCCGACATCCACAGTCATCGCACAGGCAGTGACTGGGAGTCAGCACTTCCGGCAAGAGTCATGACTTCCGACTGTCGGGAGTTCCGGCTTACGTCGGGACTTCCGACACCGACAGTCACAGAAAATTATTCTATGTGCTCGTGAAGTGCTAGAGTGTCTCTCTTTTGATTTAATTATTATGCTTGAGCACTCTATCTTCCTTAGACCACCTAAACTTGCATCCCTCTTAATAGTACGGCATACCTATTAACTCAAGATCAAAGGAAAAACAAAATTAAACCTTTTGAGTTGATCTTCTTTAAATTGATGCCGTGTCTTTCAATCTTCATCAAGTGAGGGTGCCAACATGTCAATATTGAACTTTTCACTTGAGCATAGCCATCTTGAGCATGTGACTTGATTCCATTCATCAAATATGAATAACTCCAAATGCATCAAGTCACTTTAATCAACTTGTCCAATATAGATTTGATCCTTCACATCAATATGACCATCTTAGCTTGATTAGTACCTCAACTAAATGCAAGTACTTTCTTCTTCACCCTAGCTAGGTTCTTCGGCCGCCAAGCCGTCGCTTGCCCTTCACCCTTGCTTAGTACCTCGAAGCCTTTCCTTGCTATCTTCACCATCTCAAGCCATTAAGTCACATCTTGTGTTGAATCATTCATTCATATGTATTATTATCTTTTTCATTTCAATTTAGCAAGCTTCAAATATGAGACCAATCCATATGCAATCCCTTATGTCTCATTAATTAAATCTTACAAGCTTGCTTTCACATAGAACATGGAAATCCCATAATAAATAAGCCTTTGCATGAATTCTATTTGCATTGTTGTCTTGTGCTTGAACTAGATTGTTTACACAATAACACATCATTTTGGCTTTCATTAAGTACCTGTGAGATAACCTATTACCTGTCCATACTTAGCAAACAGGTTAGTTCTTTAATCACGTTGTCATTCAATCATCCAAAACTCACTAAAGGGCTATATGCACTTTCAATCTCCCCCTTTTTGGTGATTGATGACAACTTGATTAAAGCTTACAAAATGATATAAACATTTAAACTTTTGGGTTCAATGATTTATGAGAGGCTCCCCCTTAATATGTGCTTATGATTAGAATTCACAAAATGACCTCAAATGTCAATTGCACATACTAAAACATATAGGAGACTCCCCCTAAATCATTGCATCCGTGGGGTGCATGTGTGTGACAAAGTTAAACCGTGATGCATATGACAAGATATATCACACAAGAATAAATATAAAGGCATCACATCAAATATTTTCATTCTAGCATGCATAGTCCTTATGAAAATAAATATAACACATGTAATTCACACATAGCACTCATTACACATTTTCTCAAGTCTAGAAACCACCGATATATAAAAAAGATCATATCTCAAGAGATACATAGATAAAGCATAAGTGAGTCTCATCTCTCACATGATACAATCTATCTCAAATCCAAGATACATCAATGACGCTCAAAAACAAGAAACGACAGCCTGTAGTACATATCTTCAGGTACAAAGATAAGCAAATGAGACTATCCTGAAGCTTTAATCAGTCTCTCTCCCCCTTTGTCATCTGTCACCACAAAGGTCCAACAATGACATACTAAGGACAAAGGGGCTACAAGCTGTCACACAAAGCACAAAGGGTGCTTAAGGTTCAAACTTTGTACTAATCTCTCTCTTTGTATTAAACTCTCCCCCTTTGTCATCTTAAAGAGGTTGTACTTGTCATTTGTTTGCAATTCAAAATAGATCAAGTACATGGGTTTACTAGCTCATGAACCAACTCATACACTAACCACTAGATTATATAATCATTCAAGCAATAGTGGTATTCTATGAGTCTAAAAATTTTCATTTGTAATGCATGATCCTATAAGCATGTACTATATGCACTTAACCGCATACTAGTAAGGGATGAAAAATGATCATACACAATACAATGATACCTTTGCTATATTGGAGAGGAAGATAGTCATATAGATTTCAATTCATTTCTCCAATAGAACCATGAAGTCTAATTATAAGCTTGGTGAAGACTAATAGATACCAATTCTTTGAATTCCTATTCTTCACCCATATGAATTGAGAATCACTAATGATCAAGTGCACTCTTCTTGTTGTGGTGGGCTTGCTTCTTCTTTGATCATTGCTTGCTTGAGAGAACTAAAAGATGCACCACTTGTAATACCACTTGAAATTTCATGACTTATTCTCTTTTGGGTGTTGCTTGCTTTCTAGACCAATCTCTTGATTTTCTTCAACCAAGTACCTCAAATGTCCCTTTAGATTACCACTTTGATTTTAGCCATCCAAGCCTAGGATAAAGTGACCTCTCTCCAAAGAACCATCATTGATACTCACTTGAAATAACTTAAAAGAAAATCACTTGATCCACTTGAAAGATTTTGTTTGATTGATCCATATTGTTGGACTTAATTTGATGAATAACTTTGAATCCTTCTTTAAGTCCTTTTCTTTATACTTGTTTAAGTCCTTTTCTTTCTATCAAAAGATCTCCAATTATCACTAGAACTTAAACTCCATCTTTATCTTCATCTTGGTCTTGATCTCTAGCTTGAGTACCAAATGTGTACCAGATACACTCTTCAAACAAATTGTCTTGTACTCATCATTTGTCATACTTCTATCTCAAACCAAAACCAAAACAAAGGTACTTCAATCACTTATAGATATGATTCTAATTTGAGGACCTTTGAATCTAAGTGACTTTTGATCAATCCAATAATTGTCACTTTCCTAACAGATTCTGTACTCTTCAAAGAATAAATCATATCTCCCAAAGTACATATCCAAAAACCACGAAATTTGGTGAAGATGTGACACACTAAGTCTTCTAGTAGCTGTAAAAAATTTGAGCTTCTTTTGACTTCTATCTTGCTACCAGATTTCACATCTTTCCACACTGCTACATGCTGAAAACTGCTGCACTATAGCTGATAAAATCTACTCCAAATCCGAAGTATCACTTATCCAAATCTCATGAAGTTTGCACAGCAACTAATACCATAAGTGTAGAGCATGTAGACCAAATTTCAAGCCAATACAAATAGATTTGGTTACTCAAACATGTTTATGATCACTGCTACCTCAGATTTTTAATATTGGACATATTTCAATAATTGAGCTATTTTTCTCCAATTTGAACCAAACTTAAAATCAACTTGTTTGAATACTCTCACAAGATATATGTCCATTCAAACCACTTACTAGAAGAAATCTTATGAACATATCCAATCAAACCAACTTCAAACTTGATTACTTAAGCATTTAATCCATTCAAACATCTCATAGCAAGCAACATATGCATATATATCCAATTCAATTAACTCATATGCACCCAAATAAACTTTGATCAACAAGAGATATACCTTAATAGCTTATGATCATCTTTGCAAGCTTCAACTCCACTTATTTGCAGGCATTCAAATATATCAATAAATTCCCACAACTTGAATATGACACTTGTATGTTGATAGCATATGGACTTCACTCAATTTTGACTTGGCATTGGGATAGAATTGCACTAGGTTTTAATACTTGACTCAACATAAGATGAACAATAATAATTTCATTGAATCAAATCTCCAATGCCATGGTACCTACAAACGATCATCCACTTTTCGATGGTACCCAAACTAGTTTGGGTCCTCTCATGTTAGATGCAACATACTTAGGCATAGCCTTAGTATAAATAGCGGAATTTTTTGCAATACTAACCAATAAGGTACAATAACAAACCTTCCTAGGCATAATATTTGCATCAATTGAAATAGGCTTAGGATTCTCACTTAGGGGACATGAATTAGCCAAGAATTGATTTTCTCTTTTTCGAATATTTGGCAAAATTATGATTTTCAAAAACTTGAGAGAGATTTTAGACGGACATAGGGATTTTTATGGACTTGAGAGAACCATGTCACATGAGATTAGGCAAATAATCAACCAAGGGTAGCAATAATCACAATATGACATGACTAGGTCACAAAGACCCAAAAACCACATGATTTTCAAAAACCACACCACCTACACATGCTAGTTAGGGATTTTGAAAAACATCTATCCTATATCACACAAATGCACACACTAGCATATAAAGGGCCTTAGATGCACTTACAATGCATGTATGTAAATACATACCTTTGTCTTGAGCCCACAATATCACGACTGAGATAATACATGGCATGACAACATCATGTTGACCTCACTTGTCAAATAATCATACCATATATGAAATCAATTTTCATCCAAAGGACTACAAATAATACTAGATAAATTTGTTAGTCCACAATATCACCACTGAGATAATACATGGCATGACAACATCATGTTGACCTCACTTGTCAAATAATCATACCATATATGAAATCAATTTTCATCCAAAGGACTACAAATAATACTAGATAAATTTGTTAGTCCACAATATCACCACTGAGATAATACATGGCATGACAACATCATGTTGACCTCACTTGTCAAATAATCATACCATATATGAAATCAATTTTCATCCAAAGGACTACAAATAATACTAGATAAATTTGTTAGTCCACAATGGTGCAAAATAGAAACTGAGCTCCCCCTAAATAAGTACCACAAGTAATTTGATTGACTTTCAACAAGCACTTTATTCTTTTAAGAATTTGGGAGTCAATTTTCTATTTTGACCAACACAAAGTAATTTGCCATATTTAAATTTCGTTGAGACATACTCACAACCCACTTAGGTTTGATAGATCACAAGCTTCTGAGCAAATTAAGGATATATGAAATCATATGGATCAAACCTCAATTGCATCCCAATTAGTGCTCTGGTTCCTACCATACCAGACACGTCCGGTAGACATACCAGACACGTCCGGCATGTGAAGAACATAAATACTTTTCCTTTCTACCCTGGCCATACCAGACATGTCTGGTAGGCGTAGGACAGAAACAATTGAAGCGCTGCTTGTGATTCTTCGTTTTAGCTCTAGTACTTCTTGTATGCCTGCATCTGAACAAATGCATTGCTCTACTAGAGAGCCATTAAAAGCATCACATGGCAAATATGATAATGATTAAATAAAACTAATTAGTCACTTCTAATTATTTCACAAATATGCTTATTTGTGAGCCATTGAGCACTAAACACAAAGTGGCTATCCTATAAGGTCTTTAGGTACTTGTTACCAATGGTAGAGATGAAGTAAATGATATGGTCATTGATTTATCTTCGGGTCAACCATATATGAGATTATGATAAGAATTGATTGATAGATTGAGTGAATATTTTCAATTTACTTGCTCAACCATCCTGAAGCTTTCATCTCACCACCAAGTACCTACATTATCAACCTAAGCACATTTTGGTACCCAACTCTTGTTGGGTCCTTTTGGGTTAGTCAACAAGTGCTTAGGCACCCAAATAGCCTTAGTACTAGTTTGTGGTGAACACATCACCTTGCTAGTGCTAACTCCTTTTGTGGTCTTCCTAAGCATATTATTATAAACAAATGTGTTCGGCTTAGGGATGTTACCGTTTGGGCAATCATAGCTTAGATGCCCCTTTCTTTTACAAGCATAGCATATGCGACCTTTGTTTGCTTTATGCTTGTTTTGCTTGTATGGACATCTATCAACCTTGTGGCCCATCTCATTGCATCCATAGCATCTTCTTGTTGCAACTTGGGCTACCTTTCTTGACTCTTGATATATTGGGCATTTCTTAGTAGGATGCCCCAATTTCTTGCTCATGAGACAAGCGCTTTGTCCATCACTCTTCACTTGCTTGGCCTCCTTGATTGAAGCCTTTTGAGTGGCGGCTTCAACCTTGTCGGCCCAATTCTTATGTGGACACGTAGCCCACTCATGTCCATACAATCCACAACCATAGCACATACTTTTTCCATGTTTCTTGCTCTTGGTTGTGTTGGCCTTGCTTGAAATGTGATTCCTTTGTTGGGTTTTGAAGGAAGCAAGGTTTGAACCCTTCTCAAGCTTCTTCACCATGTTATCATGGTTATCTTGAGAAGGTTGTGCTTTCTCCTTACCCTTCAATCGAATCACATCTTTCTTTAATCTTTTCACCTCTTCTTTGAGCTCTATGTTTTCTATAAATTTTTGCTCAATCGAAGATTGGCTTGCTTGAGAAGCATACTCATTAGCACAAGAAATATTCAATTGAGATTGTGTACAAGTGAGTGTGTGAGTAGGAGGTTGAGATGATTTTACCGTTGTAATCACAACCTCATGAGCCACCTCAAGCATGATGCTTGATTCTACTAATTCTTCTTGAGAGCACTTGAGATGAACATAGTTTGCTTGTAGCACATTATATTTGCTTGAGAGTTCATCTAATTTTGCCTTGAGCTCAAAGTTTTCCTTCTCTAGTTGTGAAACACTAGAAGAGGAGTTAGTAACTAAAGCATGCTCAATTGATAATTTTTCATACCTCTCATTTATGGCCTTTAGCTCTTGCAATTTGGAGATGAGAAACTTTTCTTGATTTTGAAGTGATTGCTCTTGTTTCTCATTCTCTTCCTCTAGCTCATCATTCTTCTCAACTAGCTTCATGAGAATGAGCTTGTCTTTGTTGCTTAGATGATCAAGAGTGTAGCTATCTTCAATTTCAATATCACTCTCTTCTTGATCATCTACTCATGCTATCTCCTTGGCTTGATCTTTCTTGCTAGCCTTCTTCTTGCTTTTCCTGGCCATGAGACATAAGTGATGAGTATCATGAGATACTGAGGTTGACTCATCACTTGGCCGCCACCGGGCTTGAGCCTCATCATCATAGACTACCTGCTGTCCAACTGCCTCAGCCATACCGAACGCGTCTGGTAGGGATACCGGACACGTCCGGCATGCGCTTGCAGACAGCGCAGTCACCTCGGCTTGCACCTCTTGCTCCGGCTTGGCACTCTTGAGATCTTGTGAGGCTTCTTCGCTGCATGAAGACATAATGGACATATTTTCCATTGACTCAACCTCAAGTGCATCATCGCATTTGGATTTTCCATATAACTCAATGAGTTTGGTCCAAATGAGATGAGCACTCTCCGGAGGTGGTTGTCCATTGAATATTGCCTCATCTTGAACCTCTGCACTCAATGTACTCAAAATGATATTAATAGCTTGAGCATTTAGTTGCACGCATATCTCTTCCTCTTTTGATAAATTCTTATAGTTGCTCCAATCAACTATAGGAAGAGGTATGCTTGCAAACACAATATGCTCAACAAGAGGACTAATATCTCTAAAAGCATTGAGTACATGAATTGACCAAGATAGAAAGTTTGAACCATCATTTTGGAGAAGCATCGGCTCCAACTCGATAGGCGTCGACATCCTTTTCTCACGGCGGTGAAGCTTTAGGTGAGAACCTTTCTCTGATACCAATTGAAAGGACCTAGGATGCCGCCTAGAGGGGGGTGAATAGGCATTTCTAAAAAATCAACACCTTTAAAAGCGGAAACGATTAGTAATAGGAGTTTCCAAAATGGAAACTCCAAACCAAAGTAATACCACCCCTCACAAGTTAGCCACAAAGTATATAAAAGATACTAGATAAACCTAGAGAGCCAAACAGTGGCAACCAAAGAGTTGAATCAAAATGCACTAGTCAGTTAATGTCGGAAGTCCCGACAGTTTGGGTCAGAACTTCCGACGTGTCAGAAGTCCCGACGTTTGGGTCAGAACTTCCGACGTGTCAGAAGTCCCGACAGTTTAGGTCAGAACTTCCAACGCAAACTGTCAGCACTTCCGACCCCTACGGGAAATGAACTACAAGTGCTAAAATGAACTTTGTGATGCCGATGACTTACAAACCCACTTCCTAGTGGTAAGGTAAGGTGTTGGGTCACTCTCTTGACGTTGATAAGCCACCACTCCGTAGATCGAGTCCCAAACCCTAAGAAATAGCTAGAGAGAGGGAGACAACCAAATACAAGTAATTTCGAGCAAATCACAACAACAACAAGCACGCGGGAGACAAGAATTTATCCCGAGGTTCGGTAGCCCCACAAAGGAGCACCTACGTCCTCGTTGTTGAGGTGACCACTTTGGTCGGAGTCTCTTCCACCTCCTTGCCTCACTCAAGGATACCACAAAGGTCACTTGAGTTTCTTCACTAGAAAACAAGGGTAATACAAACTTCCCAAGGCTCTTCCACAAGATGGAAGCTCTTGGGCGACGCCTCGCCGGCTAGGGGAAAATCCCCAAGAGTAACAAATGCAAATCAAACCGGCTTGACGAAGAAATCAAGTGCTCAAGCTTGCTCAAAGTGTTTTTCTCACTCAATCCACTCTCCAATCACTCAAACCCTTTAGGAATTGAAGTTGGAGGCAAAGGAGAGAAGAGTGGCGAGCCTAGAATGCTTGGGGGCTGTTTTGGCCGAGTGTTTGTTGCAATGAAATGAGTGGGCAACGGTTAGAAATGAGGAGAGGGGTATATATACTCCAAGGCAAAATCTAACCGTTCAGATCTACGTCGCGAGTTCCGACGCAGATCTCGGGACTTCCGACGTATGAAGAAAACACTGTTCATGCGAGGTCAAAGTCCACTTGAGACAGCCAACGTCGGGACTTCCGACGAACGTCGGGACTTCCGACGGTCGGAACTTCCGACAAACGTCGGGACTTCCGACGTGCACAGTCAGCAGGTCAGTAGAACCATCGATGCCGGGACTCCCGGCTTGGGTCGGGACTTCCGACTGTCGGGAGTTCCGACTCACGTCGGGACTTCCGACATCCACAGTCATCGCACAGGCAGTGACTGGGAGTCAGCACTTCCGGCAAGAGTCATGACTTCCGACTGTCGGGAGTTCCGGCTTACGTCGGGACTTCCGACACCGACAGTCACAGAAAATTATTCTATGTGCTCGTGAAGTGCTAGAGTGTCTCTCTTTTGATTTAATTATTATGCTTGAGCACTCTATCTTCCTCAGACCACCTAAACTTGCATCCCTCTTAATAGTACGGCATACCTATTAACTCAAGATCAAAGGAAAAACAAAATTAAACCTTTTGAGTTGATCTTCTTTAAATTGATGCCGTGTCTTTCAATCTTCATCAAGTGAGGGTGCCAACATGTCAATATTGAACTTTTCACTTGAGCATAGCCATCTTAAGCATGTGACTTGATTCCATTCATCAAATATGAATAACTCCAAATGCATCAAGTCACTTTAATCAACTTGTCCAATATAGATTTGATCCTTCACATCAATATGACCATCTTAGCTTGATTAGTACCTCAACTAAATGCAAGTACTTTCTTCTTCACCCTAGCTAGGTTCTTCGGCCGCCAAGCCGTCGCTTGCCCTTCACCCTTACTTAGTACCTCGAAGCCTTTCCTTGCTATCTTCACCATCTCAAGCCATTAAGTCACATCTTGTGTTGAATCATTCATTCATATGTATTATTATCTTTTTCATTTCAATTTAGCAAGCTTCAAATATGAGACCAATCCATATGCAATTCCTTATGTCTCATTAATTAAATCTTACAAGCTTGCTTTCACATAGAACATGGAAATCCCACAATAAATAAGCCTTTGCATGAATTCTATTTGCATTGTTGTCTTGTGCTTGAACTAGATTGTTTACACAATAACACATCATTTTGGCTTTCATTAAGTACCTGTGAGATAACCTATTACCTGTCCATACTTAGCAAACAGGTTAGTTCTTTAATCACGTTGTCATTCAATCATCCAAAACTCACTAAAGGGCTATATGCACTTTCAATCTCCCCCTTTTTGGTGATTGATGACAACTTGATTAAAGCTTACAAAATGATATAAACATTTAAACTTTTGGGTTCAATGATTTATGAGAGGCTCCCCCTTAATATGTGCTTATGATTAGAATTCACAAAATGACCTCAAATGTCAATTGCACATACTAAAACATATAGGAGACTCCCCCTAAATCATTGCATCCGTGGGGTGCATGTGTGTGACAAAGTTAAACCGTGATGCATATGACAAGATATATCACACAAGAATAAATATAAAGGCATCACATCAAATATTTTCATTCTAGCATGCATAGTCCTTATGAAAATAAATATAACACATGTAATTCACACATAGCACTCATTACACATTTTCTCAAGTCTAGAAACCACCGATATATAAAAAAGATCATATCTCAAGAGATACATAGATAAAGCATAAGTGAGTCTCATCTCTCACATGATACAATATATCTCAAATCCAAGATACATCAATGACGCTCAAAAACAAGAAACGATAGCCTGTAGTACATATCTTCAGGTACAAAGATAAGCAAATGAGACTATCCTGAAGCTTTAATCAGTCTCTCTCCCCCTTTGTCATCTGTCACCACAAAGGTCCAACAATGACATACTAAGGACAAAGGGGCTACAAGCTGTCACACAAAGCACAAAGGGTGCTTAAGGTTCAAACTTTGTACTAATCTTTCTCTTTGTATTAAACTCTCCTCCTTTGTCATCTTAAAGAGGTTGTACTTGTCACTTGTTTGCAATTCAAAATAGATCAAGTACATGGGTTTACTAGCTCATGAACCAACTAATACACTAACCACTAGATTATATAATCATTCAAGCAATAGTGGTATTCTATGAGTCTAAAAATTTTCATTTGTAATGCATGATCCTATAAGCATGTACTATATGCATTTAACCGCATACTAGTAAGAGGCATCGATAATCCGCTGGGCATTCGAAGAGCTTTTGCACCCACACCCAGACGAAACGTGCCGGTCCGATGCGATTGCATGTCAGTATATATGTCAATATCGACATCGACTCGCCAAGAACATCGCGATTCCCAAAAGTCCACATGAGCTTTTCAGCTTTTCCACCGAGAAAAGCTTCCTGCAGCAGCAGCATAGATCTTGTTCGGTTCCTCCTCTAAAATTTAATTTCTATCTCATCAAAATTTATTTTCTATCCCATCAAATATTTGACACATACATAAAATATTAAATATATAAAAAATAATTAATTATATAGTTTACGACTAATTTACGAGACGAACCTTTTAAACATAATTAGTATATGATTTAATAATGGGATGCTATAGTAATACATGTGCTAATAATGAATTAATTAGATTTAATAAATTCGTCTGGTGGATTACTGATGAATTCTGTAAATTATTTTTTTATTAGTATTCGAAACACCCAGCGCTAAACCTCATGTGACGCTCGACCTCAAAATTTTACACCCTACGTTTAACTGAGGCCTGGTGCACAGCAGCGGACACCCCGGAATTTCAATCGCAAGGCCAGTGCAACTGTAGTTCACTGCACTCTACTGCTAGAGCTGCTGAGCTGCAGTAGCAGCAGACGAGGAGATGGAGATCAAAAGGAGCAGCAAGCAGGGCAAATGGCATAATGGCGCATGCAGCGCTGTGGCCTGTGGCCTGTGGGGGCTGGGCTCCGCCTCCGCACCTCGCGGATGGCATTGATCACCGGCTCATCACGGCGCCCTCGCTCGCCACAGTACGCTCCACCACCCTCGTGCTGGTGCTGCAGCCGGCAACCTCATTCGGTCGGGATCGGGATCGGGCATGAGATCCCTCGGCCATCATCAGGGAGATCTTTTGGTGTGATATGAGCTGACCCTTATCGCCCCGCCCTTGTGCCTCTCGTCTTGTGCGGTTGCGCAAGCATTTCTGTGCGCGGCAGGGCCAGGTTCGATCCATGGACATGCCCGCCGGGCCGCTTGTTGACGAAGGCTGCTGCTGCCTTTTCATTTTCAGAAGAGTTCAGACAGCTTGCAGTTTTCAACACCTTGATAGCTAGGGCCACATGTTCACATGTTTTATTAGCCGTATTATTTTAGCAAACAAATAATGTTTTTCTCTTAAAAAAATCAGCGAACGATACTTTTGCGCCCTAAATTCTGAGCATTTCTCTGAGAGGATACGCGTGATTGACCGCGGGGTGGTGCATCTACTCCTACCGGTGTCTAGTGGGGTACCGAGTTTTTCTTTACGATAAGGCCATATGTATACGAGTTTATTAGTACATGGCTTGGCTGGTCACGAGTTACGACACACGGAGGGGATACATATCCAAGTATATATAGCACTGTAGTATATGGGAATGGGAGAGAGACTATATAGAGAGACTATATAGAGGCTGGGAGGAGCAATGGAGCATAGTACTGTATATATACAGTAAAGACCGAAAAGCTGTCAGTCTTCCATAATTAGTTCTGCTGCTGTTCAATCTTTTGGCCATGTCCATAATGAACATACAAAGATACACATGGCGCCCTGATCATCACACAACTCTATGCATGCTTGACACGAAAGAACATACAAAGATACACATGCACTAGACCTGTAGACCAGCACATATCCATGCATCACTTTGCATTTCGGAAAACCTGACTGAACTGAAATACTAAGCACGATTTGAGTAAAAGAAAGTGTTAGGTAGGTGCCTAGATCATAGACGCTTTTAATTTGATCTTATTGCTTTGGATTCTTGCTATTGCTAATTTGATCTGCAATCTTATTAATCTTTTTCCGCAATAGGCAGTCCAGGAAAAAGAAATTCATTACCACAGTAGCAACGAAATTAAAAATCGTTCGTCATACTAATTAACCACAGTACATTTGAACTGCACAAACCAACTTCCCATTACGATGTTAGCCAGACAGATTGTTGGACACCAGTTTTGATCAAAAGATTTAAGTTGTTGTGCAAACCCTAATAACAGAGTCTATACGTAATTGTGGTGTATTCTACACAGCATAGAAAACACAACGTCGGCAGCATACTCAGCAACAGATACTGGAAAACAAGAATGGAAATATAGGAGGAGAACCTTTTCCTTCTTGCGTCCATAAACTCATAATCCAGATAGTGAACATACTGAGCTGAATATTGAGGTAGCATTTGGCCGTCGACATATATGCAGCTACCATATTAAAAAAAAATACCATATCTAGTATATTATAAAGCACGCATTTGGCCGTCGACATATGCAGCTACCATTTTCATACTAAAATCTAGCGGGCAGCCTATTCTGCCCAGACTTCCAACCTAAAAAGCCAATCAGATATGATTCTGTATGACATTTGTGGGTAAAAATTTTCAGCACAAAAAACCCCCGGCTTTTTTTCATCCCAACCTGAAAAATGCTCAGGTATAATACACCCTCTGTCAGAATAATATACTAGATACTCTTACTTTCAATAATATTGCCAATGCACCAAAACATCAAGCCAATCCCCTAATATGAACATAGAATATCGATGGATCAACATCATATGAACAATGTGCATTAATCAAGGTTCAGGACACAAAAACATGATGAGACAAGAAAAAAGTATCAATCAAAACCCAAAGTCTTATTCAAAATTTCACCTAAATTTTTCGCTCGATTGACAGACAAGCATTTTTAGAATCAAAAGATCTATCAAGCATTAGTTCAAGTGGATGTCAATTTAGTTTAAAAGCTCACAAGGAGAGCCTAGTCGGAGTGGCAAGACTCTGACCCACTTATTTATTTCATCACACATTCAAGTAATATCAATAATGCATAGAACAAGCAAACATGAGCCCAACAAAATAGATTTATTGTCGTATTGTACGTATTTACATCTGTTTTGGAGATGAATAGGGCCTCTTTGGCTGCCTCCTCAATAGCCATAGCTCTATCTCTTCCGTATAAAACAGCTCCGGTTCCTCTAAAATTTTGGTGCTTAAAACCATTTCCTGCAGTACCATTTGGTATAACTTGGAGCCGAAGCTAGAGCCACCTATGTAGCCATATCAAAGATGCCCATGAATGTTAGGACACTTGTAAGTGCTATGGCCCTGTTCGTTTGGCTGATAAGTTATGCTGAAAGATACTGTTGGCTGATTTGTTGTGAAAGTAAAACGTTGTTCGTTCGCTGAAAAAGTATGGCTCGTAAGACAAGCGAACAGGGCTGGTCTCGGAAAAAAAAAAGTAACGAACCAGTATGAACCATAAAAACGCATAGGCCAGGTAGCTTGAAAGAAACGTAGTGTTGTTTTCTAATATTATTTGGAGAGGTAGCATTCGAGTGTATCCACATCTACATGAGCCTGAAGACTTATAATTTGAAGTTAAAGAGTAGTATATTGATAGTAGAATTAGAATGTATAGCCACACTAAAACATTTTTGTGAAACTGGAGTAGCAGATTGATAGTAGAATTAGAATGTATAGCCACGCTAAAACATTTTGTCAAAATCTCATATCTGTGTCATATCAGATACTTGGTGCAGATACATGTAAGTCTTGTTTCGAAGAAGTCAAACAATATCAACTTTGATTGAATATATATAATTTTTCAAACAAAAGATTGAATAAATATAAAATTTACTAATATTTATGATGATGTGCAATAAGTATCATTAGACTAAACATTGAATATATTAATAGATATATTTAAAAATATAAATGTTTATACTTTTTTCTATAAAACTAATCAAACTTAACTTAATCAAAACTTGAGATTTTTTTTACCCCAAAGAAAACAAGATTTATATTTATTCTGGGACGGAGGGAGAAGCAATAACAATTTTCATGGTTGTAACAACGACTAGACTGCATTAAGTGAAGCTATGAAACGTGTGGAAGGAGGAGCAGGCTTTGGACTGCCATACTATACTAGCAGTTTCCTTAGACCAATACAAACAAAATTCCCACTCGGTCACAGACGGTACAGCTGGCGCTGGGCCTCACGAGTCAGGGTCAAGAGGCCTGCGGGTGAAATCATGAAGACCATGAAACTTCTGCATTGCAACTTGAGCTCATGCATTGACACCAAAATCTATTGGAACAAGCAAAAAATTAGGAGCAGAAGCACGGGCCATCGGAAAATGGTAAGCTAAGGAAAAAGAATGGCACATCTCATCATGACCATCACCGGTCACTGGCACAAAACTCTAGGGGTCCTGTTCCATTGGCTTATACTGAATAGTATTTTTCTAGGCAAACATATTCGAGCAGTATTCAACTGTAGTAGTAGTTGTGTAAGGATTGAGATAGCTGTTTCTGCACACTTACTTATAGCTTTTTTCTTCTCATCCCTGGTCCCTAGCCTCATGATCAGATATTGCAGACGACTCCCTTCAAAGATCCAGGAACAGGCCTGCATCTGCATGCGGGAAATCAGAAAAAAAGCATGAACTGCGGGGTTAGTCTGCCGAAGAACTTGGCTGCGCAGAAAAGAACGATGAGCGGCAAAAATGGTGGATCCGGAAGAAAGGGAGGAGGAAAGGGGGGAATCTATCTCTTCCCTTCCCCAAAAGGCCAAAACCATGGCCTGCCGGCCTCGAAACATAGAAAGCTAAATGGCTTAGTCAGTTATTTAAAACCATGGACTAGATTAGGCCGGCAATAGAGCGGATCAGATTACCATATGTAGCTAAGAGCCTAAGAAAGCTTGCCCCAAAACTTTCCCCCAAAGCATATCTCGGATCATGATGAACCATAACCCCAACAAAGAAAACAAGAACCGGCCGGGGCACCTCGACATCAAAAGGCCCATCAAATGAACACGCAAGAAAAGGCAGTAAACAAGCTTAATGAAGGCGTTTCTGGCACAGGTGATGATCAAATATAACGTAGCTCTTATTTATGTCATGCGGGCTTTACAAAGGGAGGCCTACACAGCTCCATTGGCAGTATGCCCACCTCCAAAAAATCAGCAGAATTGATAAACTTTCTGCAAGATCGGCAAGGAGGTGGACAGAATGCCAAGGAACTCTCAGTAAGCGCCCCTTTGATAAGCACGCATGACTGCTACTATTACTTGCTTGCTCCGAGCGATCCACCCAAGACCGCTGCTCTTGCTTCACTGTAATGTGTGTGCCGCTTTACAGGGTGCGCTATTTATAGAGCTATGGAGTGGAGTGGAGTGGAGTGGAGGTAGGGTTGCGGCTTGTGAGGGATTGCAGGGAGGCTGGGAAGGGGAGGGGTGAGGGATGGGCATGCAGATCAGATGGATGCGATTGTGCTTTTCTAGTTGTTGTGGGAGATCTGAGCGACTTGATACGGAGACGATGGCTTCAAGCAGGCCTAGGCGTAGTAGTAGTAAACCAGATCTATCTATTCTCTCTCTCCGCGTGCCTATAGATTAAAGGAACTACTACTAGTAGTACAGCGGAGTAGATTTTTGGTGCTACTACTGCACTCCTTTCTTCTCCACCTTGATTCTCCAGCCAAAAGGAGGTAAAAATCAGGGTTCTTTTGGCAAATGGAGTTCACTGTAAGGCCCTGTTTAGTTAACAAAATTTTTTTTGGTTCCTACAGTAAAAGAGCATGTTTAGACACATGCATGGAGTACTAAATGTAAATAAAAAAAACTAATTGCATAGTTCTCGGCAAAATCACGAGACGAATCTTTTAAGCTTAATTAGTCCATGAAAAGCCTCAAGTACTATAGTAACCCACGTGTGCTAATGACCGCTTAATTAGTATCATTAGATTCGTCTCGCAGTTTTCTGATAGGTTCTGTAATTTATTTTTTTATTAGTATCCAAAAACCCCTCCTGACATCCTTCCGACACATCCGATGTGACACCCAAAAATTTTCAACTCCCCAACTAAACACACCCTAACTATGTAAGTATGAAAATAAAATACTTCCTAAAATAAGTACTCGTCTTGTATTTTAAGGAGCCAATCTATATACGGTCGTGTTCACTTGTCTTATGAGCAATGAACAGTATTTTTCTCTCGTAACAAATCAACGAACAGTATTTTCAATCATGACTTTTCAGTAAAACGAACAGACTCTACATCTATACCTAATAATAAAGAATAAAAAATTTTAGCGTTTTTATCTATTTTTTGGTATAGCCTTCTCTAACTAACTCCGTGAATGTAAAAACTATTTTTGTTTGTCGCTCTATGACTCTCCTGTTATATATATATAATAACATATGTAGACCTTCTTGAGGTAACCTAAATAGGTACAAATCAAAATCCTAATCTAGCATGAGTTCTTAAGGTTACATAGATAGTTGAAATTGTAGTCTAAATACGATTGATTGTTGCTCGTAATATTGCCGGCCCATGAACGATGACCAGCGATGACTGGCGACCGAGTGAAGAGCAATGTCTATGCGTTGTTTTAGGCTCGACGTATGCCACCGCGGGGCTCTACGCTGAGGCCGCCAACCCACTTGCCAGCACGGAGTGAGCACCCACCCCAATCTCATATTGGAACGTCGGAGCAAACGGGTGTGGAGAGGACCGTTAGCACAACACAGGTAACCCATTTTATCCCCTCCCTTTTGCGGCAGTGAAGGACGTGGGTGTGTGACTGAAAGTGCATTTGCCCCTATGTGGGTTTTGGTGTATTGATGACATCCAAATTAGAGACTAATGAGATCTTAATGAGATATATTGCAGCTTTAGTCTCTTGAAAGTTTCAAAGAGATGATTTAAGATGAAATTGTATCCTTCACTTTTTCAAGTGCAAAAGACGGATGAACCCAAAGCGTTCTTCAAAGCATTTTTATTTTGTTTTGGGTTTAGGTATGTCGTACTATAAAGAGGGATGCAAGTTTAGGTGGTCTGAGAAAGATAGAGTGCTCAAGCATAAAAATAAAATTTAAAGAGAGACACAAAATCACCTCATGAACACTTAGATATAATTTATGGACTTTTGGTAGCCGGAAGTCCCGGCGTGAGCTAGGAGTTCGGAAATCCTGACGGGAGTCTGGAGTTCTTGGTGCCGAAAGTCCCGGCTCTCGCCGGAAGTTCTAATGCCCTAGGACTTAGCCCCCCTGGCTCGGCTGTGCATCGGGAGTCTTGACAAAAGTCAGAAGTCTTGACTGCCGAAAGTTCTGGCATTCCGCCAAGAGTTTCGGCTCTGGCTGTGTTGACCATCTTTGACTGCGCCTTGAATAGTGTTTTATAGAAGGGCTAGAAGTTCCAGCGATCTGTGTCGGAACTTCTGACTTAGATCTGAACGGTTGGATTTGCCTATAAGTATAAATAGCTCTCTCCTCTCCCCTAACTAGAGACCACTCATTGATTGCTCACCAACCTTCATCCAAAATAGCTCCCAAGCATTCAAGGCACCCCTCTCCTCTCCCCTTTGTTCCTATCTTTGATTTCTATAGAGTTTTGAGTGAAAGGAGAGTTGATTGAGTGAGAGAATCACTTTGGCAAGCTTGAGCACTTGATTTCTTCGTCAAGCTGGTTGGATTTGTGTCTATTACCCTTGGGCTCTTGGAACCCTTGCCAGCTAGGCTTTGCCCAAGAGCTTTTATCTTGTGGAAGAGCCTTGGGAAATTTGTATTACCCTTGATTTCTTAGTGAAAAGCTCAAGTATCCTTTGTGGTTGTTTTGAGAGAGGCAAGGAGGTGGAAGAGACTCCGATCTTTGTGGTCACCTCAACAATAAGGACATAGGAGCTCATTTGTGGGGTTGCCGAACCTCAAGATAAATTCTTGTGTCCCATGTGCTTGTTGTTGTTGTGATTTGTGCTATCATATTTGTTCTTGTTAGTTTGTCTTCCTCTCCAACTCTCCTCTTAGGGTTTGGACTCGATCTATAAAGTGGTGACCTTTTGGTGTCAAATATGCAACCCAACACTTTGCCTTACCGCTAGAGAGTGGGGTTGTAAGATATCTTTCACTCAAAGTTCATTTTAGCACTTGTAGTGCAATTCTCGTAGGTGCCAGAACTCCCGGTTGTTTGCATCGGAACTTTTGGGTGCCGAAAGTTCTAGCCCAAACTGTCAGGACTTCTGACTGTTACTGACATTTGACTTTGAGATTACATAGAAATTTTTAGATATGCCTATTCACCCCCCCTCTAGGCATTGTTTAGATCCTTTTAATTGGTATCAGAGCAAGGTCTTCTTTTAGGGCTTCACCGCATGAGAAGAAACAATGTTGGAGTCCGACAAGATGCAAACCGATGTCATAGAGATGGCCAAAAAGATAGCTGAAAAGTTGATGGCTGCTCAAGTCAAGTTCTTCCAAGATGAAATGAAAAAGATGTAAAATGAGATGAGCAAGATGAAGGAAGAATTGAGCAAGAAGGTTGATGATGCAATAAGTTTCAAGAATGATGCAACAAGTGGCAAGAATAAAGCAAACAAAGATGTCACTAGTGATATTAGAGCCGATGAGCATGCTGATGGAAAGGGAATATATTCAAATATGAACTTTGACTATGGACGACTCATCAAAGGTTCACCTCTACATACCCCTTCCATCAAATATTGGCAAGCCACCTCACTTTGATGGAACGAGATACACTGATTAGTCCTACAAGGTGAAGATACATCTCATTGCCGCAAGACTTTGGGAAGTTATGGATGTTGGTGTGATGATTCCTACTGATGAAGATAGAGAGATAACTCTAGAAGAAGTGCACAATCTCCATCAAAATGCACAAGTCATAGCATTGCTTGTGTCAAGCCTAAGTCTGGATGAGTTTAGAAAGGAAAATGAAATGGAAAGTGCAAAGCAAATTTGGGATACTTTAAAAGTGCCATTTGAAGGAGATAAGAGTGTGAGAAAAGGCAACATTGAGTTACTTCATGGTGAATTGGAAAGATTTGTGTTTTTACAAAATGAAATAACACAATCCCTGTTTGATAGGCTTATGGCATTGGTCAACTGCATAAGAGCTCTTGGAAGCACCGAATGGGATGATAACAAGGTTGCTAGAAAGATGTTGAGAACCTATAGAGCCAAGAATAATATGCTAGCGTTCGTAGTCATGGAAAGGCCCAGTTATGATGAGATGACATCCCAAGAAGTTCTTTCAAAGCTCAAGCATCATGCATGTCTAGATGAAGATGCAATCAATGCTCACAATTAAAATCCTAATGCAATGGGATACAACAAGAGTGCAGCCCTAAAGGCAACTCAAGCTCATGAAGGCAAATCTTCTAGTCAAGAGAAGAAGAAAATGAAGGATGATTCCTCAAGTGAAGAAGAAGAGTCCGATGAACAAGTTGCACTCATCATTAGAAACTTTAGAAAGTTTATAAAGAAGAAGAGCAACTGAAAGACTTACGGTGATGGAAAGAGAAGGATCAAGAAGAGGTTTTGCTATGGTTGTGGTCAAACTGGTCACTTCATAGCCGATTGTCGTAATGAGAAGAAGAAGCACAAACACGACAAGGATAAAGACAAGAAGAACATAGGCAAGAGGAGAGGTGAAGCTCATCTTGGTGAAGAGTGGGAGTCAAATGATAGTGATTCAAGTGTTGATGAGAAGAAGAAGGGAGTTGCAAATATCGCCATCCACCACTCTTCGTCACCGACCATGATCTTCCCCAACTTAACTTCACCACCAAAACTCTTCCCCAACTTATCTTCATCACCAAGGCTCTTCTCTAACCTCATCGACAACGACTACTACACTCCAACTTGCCTCATGTCTAAGGGGGAGAAGGTACATGTCTCATCCAGTCCCTCTAGTGATGAGTATGATAGTTGTGATGAGAACATAGAAGAACTTAAAGTAACCATGATAAAGAAATTTGGTAAAAAGACCTACACTAAAATAAAAACACTAATGAAGAAATTAGAGAAGAGGGATAGATGCTTGGAGATGCAAGGAGACATAATCACTCAAGAGAGAGACAAGAATCTTGCACTTGAAGCATCTATCATCGAGCAAAAGATGAAGGTTGAAAAGTTAACCGTTGAATTGTCTTTAGCCAATGACTCATTTGGGAAATTAACTAAGGAACATTCCTCGGTTAATGATCTAGTGGCTAGCCTCAAGAGTGAGAAGAATATAGCTCAAGAAAGCCTCACAAGCTTGGAAGAAAAATATCAAAATCTTGAGTTAAACTATAGTACTCTTTGGGCTAGCACTTCAACTTCTCCTAAAGTAACTGAAGACTCTAATGTCTCCACTAGTAATGGTTGTAAAAGATGCTATAAAATTGATATAAATGAATATGCAACTAACCTTGTTGAGCTAGAGAAGAAAGACAAGGAGATTCATAGGTTGAAGATGATCTTAAAGAATGGGTGCAAGTGTCAAGAGCAATTCAACAAGACTATATACAAGTCATCAAGGCACCCATCAATCAAGGAAGCCATTGGCTACAATAGGTATGATGAAAAAACCAATGGAAGAAACATGATAAATGGTGTGCCTTGTGTGAAGTTCAACAAGGGCGTTGCTCTTGATAAGCTTATATGCAAGGCCAACAACAAGATCTACATTCCCAAGATCCAACCTACAAGTGACAAGACAATCAAGAAGAAGCAATCGAGGCCCCCAAGCCACAAGCACCACTTCTACAGTGCTATGCTAGTGACTATATGTGTTGTTGGGGCAAGGATGATAAGATTGTAGTCAAGTATGTTGGTTCCCAAAAGAGGAAGAAGATTATAAGGAGTGTTTAGATGCCTAAGTTTTATGTGACTAACCCCCTAGGACCCAAATCCATTTAGGTACCTAAAACAAAAGCTTGATTTGTCATTGTAGGAATATTCCTCTGGTGGAACAAGTTGGGTGGTGGATAGTGGTTGCACCAATCATATGACCAAAGAGAAAGACATGTTCACACCATTCCAACCTAGTCATGACCAAAGTGGGAATATTGTGTTTGGTGATAATGAAAAAGGAGAAGTTCTCGGTTTGGGTAAAATTGCTATCTCAAATGATAATTCCATTTTCAATGTTTTACTTGTGAATTCATTGAGATACAATTTATTGTCCGTTTCGTAACTTTGTGAGATGGACTACAATTGTCTCTTTATGGATAAGGGTGTGGAAGTCTATAGATGGGAGAATTCCTCTATTGCATTTATGGGTCATTTAAGAGGGAAACTCTATCTAGTTGATTTTACATCAAATAGAGTAAATCCTGAGACTTGTTTAATGGCAAAATCTAGCATGGGTTGGTTATAGCATCACCGACTTGCTCATGTTGGGATTAGGAACTTGGCCAAATTTCAAAAAGGTGAACACATCCTTGGACTAATAAATGTTTCTTTTGAGAAAGATAGGATTTGTAGCGCATGCCAAGCGGGAAAACAAGTTGGAGCTAAACATCCCGTCAGGAATGTTGTGACAACTAAAAGGCCATTAGAATTGCTTCACATGGACATATTTGGACCCGTCACTTATATAAGCCTTGGTGGCAAAATATGGTTTTATAATTGTTGATGATTATTCTCGTTTCACTTAGGTATTCTTTTTGCATGACAAGAGTGAGGTACATAGCATCTTCAAGAAGTTTGCAAAAAGAGCCAAAAATGAGTTTGATGTCAAGATCAAGAGAGTTAGAAGTGACAATGGGACGGAGTTCAAGAACACCAACATTGAGGAGTTCCTTGATGAAGAAGGAATCAAGCATGAGTTTTTGGTTCCATACGCTCCACAACAAAATGGTGTTGTGGAGAGGAAGAATCGAATGCTCATTGAAGCCGCAGGAGCAATGTTGGATGGATACAAGACTCCAACCAACTATTGGGTGGAAGCAGTTAGCACGGTATGTCTTGCTATCAACCACTTATATCTTCACAAGAAAAGAGACAAGACCGCCTACGAACTTCTAACCGGTAAAAAGCCTAAGGTGCACTACTTTAGAGCTTTGTATCTAAGTATTTCATACTTAACAAGGAATCCAAAAGCTCAAAGTTTGCACCAAAGGTTGATGAAGGTTTCATGCTTGGTTATGGTACTAATGAATATGGATATCGTGTTTTCAATAAAACCACCGGTTTGATTGAAATCATGGTAGATGAGACTTTTGATGAAACTGACGGCTCTCAAAAGGAGCAAGTCAATGTTGAGATTGTAGGTAATAAAGAAGCTCCACATAAAGCCATCAAGAAGCTTGCAATTGGTGAAGTAAAGCCCATCGAATATGAAGATGATGACAATATCATGCATATTGATCTTGATCCAACCACTCATCATGTCTCATCTAATGAACATGGTGAAGATTCCACAACAAGAAATGATCAAGATGGGAGATCAAATGAAACACAAGGTCATTTTCATGAAGATAGTGTCAACAATAAGCAAGCTCAACCTCAACTCAATAATGAAGAAAAAAGTGAAGACAACCCTCCAATAGATCATGACCATGATGATGAAGATGATGGCCGCATCTAAAGATCAACTCAAGTGCCACATCCTAGAGTGCATCAATACATTTAACGGGATCATCCCATTGATAATATATTGGGGAGCATCCGACAAGGGGTAACGACATGTTCTCGTTTAGCAAGTTTTTGTGAACATTACTTGTTTGTTTCTCCTTTGGAACCTCGTAGGGTGGAAGAGGCACTTGATGATCCGGATTGGATGATAGCCATGCAAGAGGAGTTGAACAACTTCACTCAGAATGAAGTCTAGTCCTTAGTGGAAAGGCCCAAGCAAAATGTGACTAGAACCAAGTGGGTCTTCTGCAACAAGCATGATGAGCATGGCATGGTGACAAGTCACAAGGCAAGGTTGGTGGCTCAAGGATTCACTCAAATTGAAGGCTTGGATTTTGGGGAGAGCTATGCATCGGTGGCTAGGCTTGAATCGATTCGTGTTCTACTTGCCTATGCCGCTCATCATGATTTCAAGCTATATCAAATGGACGTGAAGAGTGCATTTCTCAATGCCCCCCTATTCGAGTTGGTATATGTAGAGCAACCATCAGGCTTTGAAGACCCCGAGTATCCCAACCATATCTACAAGCTCGACAAGGCACTCTATGGGCTCAAACAAGCCCCTAGAGCTTGGTATGATTGCTTGAAGGATTTCCTACTCAAACAAGGGTTTGAGATAGAAAAGGCCGATGCTACTTTATTTACTCACAAAGCAATAATGATATCTTTGTTTGCCAAATATATGTCAATGACATAATATTTGTAGTAACTAATGTGGCTTTTTGTGAGGAATTCAGTAGGATTATGATAAATAGGTTCGAGATATCCATGATGGGTGAGTTGAAGTTCTTTCTTGGATTTTAAATCAAGCAACTCAAGGATGGCACGCTCATAAGTCAAACCAAGTACACCAACGAAATGTTGAAGAAGTTTGACATGGACAAAGACAAGCCCATCAAGACACCTATGCCAACCAATGGACATCTTAACCTTGATCAAGGAGGAAAGGGCGTCAATCAAAAGGTATATCGCTCCATGATTGGATCCCTCCTTTACCTTTGTGCATCTAGGCCCGATATTATGCTTAGTGTGTGCATGTGTACAAGATTTTAAGCTAATCCAAAAGAATGTCATTTGATGGCCGTTAAGAGAAATTTTCGATATTTAGTGCACACTCCTAATCTTGGCTTGTGGTATCCTAAAGGTTCCACTTTTGAGTTACTTGGCTATTATGATTTGGATTATGTCGGTTGTAAAGTAAACCGAAAGGACAGCACTGGGACTTGTCAATTTATTGGTAGGTCTTTGGTGTCTTGGAGCTCTAAGAAGCAAAACTCTATTGCATTATCCACTGCCGAAGCCGAGTATGTGGTGGCCGATGCATGTTGTGCCCAACTACTTTGGATGAAGCAAACTCTCAAAGACTTTGGTTGTGAGCTAACCAAGATTCTCCTTCTGTGTGACAACGAGAGTGCCATTAAGTTGGCAAACAATCCCATTAACCAATCTCGAAGAAAGCACATAGACACTTGTCATCACTTTTTGAGAGACCATGAAGCCAAAGAAGATATCGCAATTCATCATGTGAGCATCGAAAAGCAACTAGTCGATATCTTCACAAAGCCCTGAGATGAGTCAAGATTTTGTGCTTTAAGGAGTGAGCTAAATATCATTGATTCTCGTAATATGGCTTGATGTCTTGCACATGCTTTGTTTGAACTAGCTAGGAGAAAAGAATTGTGAAAATAATGTGTGACACTTTCAAAATCTAATTTATAGTTTTCATATGTGACTATTGCTTTGTGGAATGTTTGACACCTAGTCACATGTGAAAATGATGTGTCCATCATATTTTTACCCCATATGGCATGGTGAGCTCAAGGTAGGACGTTTTTGAAGTTTCCTATGTCAAAAGTCCTGGCGTCCATCGGATGTTTCAACAGCTGGAAGTCCTGGCTCTTGGGTCGGAACTTCCGACTACCAGAAGTCTTGGCTCAGGCTAGAACTCTCGATGCAGATCTAAGTGGATGGCTCTTTAACCATGTCCTTTTGACCTAGGGTTCAATATTTTACCACACTCATGCCATCGCTGCACCGCCCTACGCTGCTACCCCGTGCCCACCCCTATGCCGCCGCCGCACTAGCACCGCCGTTGCCCACGCGCTGCCCATCGTTCCCCTAGCATGCCCTCCCTCCTCCCTCCACTCCTCACCTCTCATCGTCATCGCATGGCCATTAAGGTGTGGTGCATGGTTGTCATCGATCTGCCCATGGATTTGAGTGAAGGACGTCGTGCTCGCTGTGGTTTTTGACATTTCTTCATTCTCTTCTCTTTCTCAAGGTACAACTTCCATGGCTTTCCCTAACCCTAATTCCAATGTACCTTTGTTTTCATCTCTTTTCTTCCTCCCTCTCTCATCCTCTACCTTCCTTGCATGAATGGTTGCGTAGATTTGGAGCCCCAGGTATGGATTGGCCACCAAAGTGTGCTAGAAGTCCTGGCTTCAAGGCTGAAACTCCTGACCGCTAGAAGTCCTAGCTCTTGGGCCAGAAATCCTGACCGTCAGAAGTCTCAGCTCTAGGGCCAAAACTGTGGTAGAACCGCTCAAAATAACATGCTTTTAGAGGCGCTCGTGTTCCACTAGACACTAAGCACCTTGAAAACGAGCTACATCGGACAGTTCCATCGAGCACACCCTAAGGGAGAACTAGAAACAATCCATGTTTTTATATCCAAAATCCAATAATGAGTATGAGCTTATAATACTTGGAAATAATCCATTTTATACAACAAGAGTTCTTAGAAGTTATTTATTACAATACCAGAGTTCAGAGTGCGATAATTAAACAACGAAATGAAAGTAAACATCTATCAGAAACAAAACAAGGATCCATCTATGCCCACCAAAAGAATCCTCTATTGAAGAGACACTTAGAGTAGTTTAGAACTTTGTTTTTCCTTTGGCCATAATATTAAGGGGGGTATGGACTAGTAGCTTGACCTAGGTGAGTCTAGTGAGTTAGGTATGGTACACAATTGTCAAATCTAGCACTAGGTAGCTCTGGAGTAGCCCTAAGGTCAATTGGAGCAAACTTCATTCACATATGATTTCGAGTTGGAAGCGAATGGAGGGTTAAATGACTGACCGAACGTTGGTTTGGTAGTGACCGGACGCTGAAGGGTGAGTCTGGTTAGTTCATTTGATCAATTGGAGCCGTCTGGTTGTGATCGGACACTGAGTGAAATGTGATCGGACGCTGGGTTCCTGTGTCCGATCAACTCTAGAGAGGTTCTAGAGAGGGAAATTCTTGATCAGACGCGTCCTGTCTGTGCTGACCAGACGCTGGTCAGGATCCAGTAACTGACCCAACACTAAATAGCGAAGTGACTGAACTTTAGGCGCCAGCGTCCGGTCAACATCAATAAGGTTCCAGAGAGCAGTTTTTGTGACCAAATGTAGGTCAGAGTCTGGTCAGAACTTAATGGCTCTTTGTGACATAGTGGCTGGGATAACTGACCGGAGCGTCTAGTCATCCTAACTAGAGCGTCCGATCACCCCACAGAGTGATGACTCAGCCTCCAAACATTATGTTTTGAATGAGGGGGTATAAGAACTTACTCCACTCGTCCAAAGGAGGTCTCTTTCCCATTTGTTCAACTGAGAAACACCCTTGAGAGTGCAAAGGAGAGCAAGAGCCTAGTGAGGTGATTGAGATTTGAGAATCCAAGATTAAGACCTCATTAGGGCAAGGAGAGTAGCAAGTGTGCATCCACCCTTCTCATTAGGCTTGTTGTGGTCAAGTGAGAGTTCGTGCTTGTTACTCTTGGTGATCGCCATCATCTAGACAACTTGGTGGTGATTGGGAGTTTGGTGATCATCCAATGGAGCTTGTGGATGACCCAACTCAAGTTGTGAGCAGTTGTGGGTGAGTCACCGTGACAGAGTATCAAAGAATTGGCCCATAGAGAGCACTTGATCCTTGTGTGGATCAAGGGGTAGCTACACCCTTATGCGGGTGCTCCAACGAGGACTAGTGGGGAGTGGCGACTTTCTGATACCTCGGCAAAACATCGCCGCATTCCTTCTCCTCTCTTTACTTTAAGCATTTATATTTGAGCAATTCATTTCTTATTTTTACATTCTTAGAATTGTCATGCTAGAGTAGAATTGGAACCTAGGGTATAAAACTTTTGTGCGGTAGAACAATAGAAACACATTCTAGGCACAAGGGGTGAAGTGGGCGAAGTGTAGGATTTAATTATTGCAAAGAATTTTAGAATTAGCCTAATTCATCCCTCCTTTTGGGCATCTTGATCCTTTTAATTGGTATCAGAGCCTTGTGCTCACTAAATTAGTCTTAACCGTCGAGAGAAAGATGTCCCACGGCGATGGACCTCCTCCTATCTTTGAGGAAGATGATTTTCCTTATTGGAAAATCTACATGGATGCTTACTTAGAAGCTCTAGATGTTGAAATTCTTAGAGCCGCCTCCCAAGGTTTCCCAAAACCTAAAGATCCTACACACCTTCAAGGCGATGAGGTCAATTATGGGAAATGGAAGGCAAAGGCTAGAAATACCATCTTTAGAGGCCTTTGTAAAGATGTGTTTAACCGTGTGCGAAACCACAAGGACGCCCATGCACTATGGTCAGTCATTTGTGCGCTCCATGAGGGAACAAAGAGTGAGCATGAGGAACACTATCATCTAGTGATGAAAAAGTTTAATTCATTTGAAATGCTTCCGAAAGAAAGTGCTAATGAAATATACTCACGCTTGAATGTCAGAGGAAGTCAATGGGCTTGGACTCATACAAATGCAACCATCCAATGTTGTAAGAAAGATCTTGAGTGTCCTCCCCATTGACAAATATGGGTATATTGTGACTGTGCTCCATCAAGGTGATCTTTTCACCGCTACACCAACACAAATATTGGGAAAGATCAATGCACATGAAATGTATATGCACATCACACCACAAGATGGCTCTTCCTCCACCAAGAAGAAAGACTTGGCATTCAAGGCTAGCCAAGAGAACAAGGGCAAAGCAAGAATTGAATATAAAAGCTCAAGTGATGATGAAATTGATGATGCAAGTCTTGCTCTCATGGTGAGAAGAACCGCCAAGATGCTTAAGAAGCTCAACAAGAACGGTGTCAAGTTTGACGGCAAAAAGAAGTTCTTCACTAGCAATAGAAGGAAGCCAATCTCCGAGATGGATTGCTATAATTGTGGAGAACTTGGTCATCTAGCTCATCAATGTCCCAAGCCCAAGAAAGACAAGTACAAGAAGAAGTACAAGGGTAAGAAAGATGACTCAAGTGATGAAGATAATGATGAGAAGAAGAAAAACAAGCCATACAAGAAGAAGGATGGCAAGAAGAAGGATTTCCACAAGAAGAAGAAAAATGGCAAGGCATACATCGTTGGTGATTGGCTCATGGATGTTGATTCATCAAGTTGCTCATCCGATGATGATAGTGAGAACAAGAAGGTGGTCGCTATTATGATTGACTCTTCACTTTCTTCACCGACACCACCGCCATCATCCTCTACACACCTACGCCTTATGGCCAAGGGTGAACGAAAGGTATCAAATGATGATGATAGTAGTGGTGATGATCATGCTAGCAATGATGATAGTGATAATGATGATGAATTTGAATCACCCTCCTATGATGATCTTATCAAGTTGCTTAACCAATATACTAAAATTATTAGAAAGACAAGAGCTAAAAATGAAAAGCTAGAATTTAAGAATGACTCACTTTTAGCTAAATGTGACATAGCGGAAAAAGCTAGTGTTGAGCTTAGAGAAAAAAATGAATCTATGTCATCCAAACTCAAGGAGCTCAAATCTTCTAAGGAGCTTAAAGAAAACATGATAAACTTGAGGGGATACATAATGAGCTCATCACTAGCTACAATATGCTAAAAGAAGAGTATACCAACCTCAAGGTTAATCATGATAATCATGTTGTCTCTCATGAATTTTTATCCAATGAGCCACATGATGCTACTAACCATATTGTTAAGATTGATATAGCTACATCATGTGATGATTTGATTATTGAGAGCATTGAGCAAGGTTCTAGTAGTAAAGGCAAGCAAGTGGTTGAGTCCGACAACTATGATGAGTATGTCAAGATCAAGAATGAGAATGAGAAGCTCAAGAAAGATCTTGAAAAGCTATCAACCACCAACACCATAGTGATAGAGAACCTTGACCATGATAGTGATCAAGCTCTTGAGAATGAGCTGCTCAAAGAAGAGAACAAGAGACTAAAGAAGGAGAAAAATCATGATGAACTCAAAGAAGAGAACAAGAAGCTCAAGTTAGAAAAAGAACATCTCAAGACCGGCTTGAGCAAATTTACAAGAGGTCAACATCTTCAAAGTGAGCTATTCATGAACACCGTCATGAAGATGGATAGAAGTGGAATTGGGTATTTGGCACATCAAGAGACGAAGGCTCAAGCTCAACACCAACAACAACACAACTCAAAGCCAAAGCCAAAGAGGTGTTTTAAGTGTGGACAAGAAGGTCACTTTGCCCATGAGTGTCAAACTCCACCACCACAACCCTTACCCAAGCATGCTAGACCCTTTGCTTTTGATGCTCATTACATGCTTAGAAAGGATTCTAGTGGAAAAATGAAAGTTATGTTCTTAGGATCTCCCAACAAGAATAGGCCTAAGAAAATTTAGGTTGCAAAGTCACTTGTTGAAAAAGTCAAGGACCCTCAACAAGTTTGGGTCCCTAAACAAGCTTAATCTCTTGTGTGTAGGTGAACTACAAGACTGGTGGAAGTCATTAGGTAATTGATAGTGGTTGCATTCAATATATGACCGGTGATCCTTGTATGTTCACCTCACTAGATGAAGAAGTTGGTGGTCAAGAAAGAATTATATTTGGTGATAATTCAAAGGGCAAAGTCAAAGGATTAGGTAAAGTGGCTATATCAAATGATCATTCAATCTCAAATATGCTATATGTTGCTTTATTGAGCTTCAACTTGTTATCCATTGGTCAATTGTGTGATCTTGGCTTCCAATGCTTGTTTACTGAGAAGGAAGTGATTATATCTAAGAAAGATGATGATCAAGTTATATTTAAAGGATTTAGATACAACAACCTATATCTAGTGGATTTCACCTCCAAAGATGCTAACTTGAAGACATGCCTACTCACCAAAACATCACTTAAGTGGCTATGGCATAGAAGACTTGCTCATGTTGGGATGAGATCACTCAAGAAGCTTATGAAGAATGAATTGGTGAGAGGGTTGAAGGATGTAAAATTTGAGAAGGACAAGCTTTGTAGTGCATATCAAGCCGGCAAGCAAGTTGCAAACACTCATCCTACAAAAGCTTTCATGTCAACAACAAGAGTGCTAGAGCTCCTTCACATTGACTTATTTAGACCAACAACTTACAAGAGTTTGGGAGGAAATTTTTATTGTCTTGTGATTGTTGATGACTACTATAGATATACATGGGTGTTCTTCCTTCATGACAAGACCGAGGTTGCTTCATGTTTCAAGAAATTTGCCAAGAGAGCACAAAATAAGTTTGAAGTGAAGCTCAAGAAGATAAGAAGTGATAATGAAAAAGAGTTTGACAACACAAATATTGAAGCTTATTGTGATGAAGTTGAGATCAAGCATGAGGTCTCCGCAACATATACTCCTCAACAAAATGGTGTAGTTAAGAGAAAGAATAGAGCACTTATCATACTTGCAAGAATAATGCTTGATGAGTACAATACACCCAAAGCTCTATAGGCAGAAACTATCAACACCGCATGTTATGCATCCAACTGCCTATTCCTTCAAAAGTTTCTTGGTAAGACACCTTATGAGTTGCTCAATGGGAAGAAGCCAGACGTCTCTTTCTTACGGGTGTTTGGTTGCATATGCTACATCTATAAGAAATGGCAACACCTAGGGAAGTTTCAAAGACGTTGTGATATTGGCTTTTTTGTTGGTTACTCATCAAAGTCCAAAGCATATAGAGTATTTAATCATGCCACCGGCTTGGTTGAAGAAACATATGATGTGGAATTTGATGAATCTAATGACTCCCAAGGAGCACATGAGAATCTTGATGATGTAGGTGATGAACCATTGAGGGAGGCCATGAAGAACATTCTGGTTGGAGATATCAAGCCTAAAGATGATGAAGATGATGTACAGATGATTGATCCACCTTCTTCATCAAATGTGCTATAAGATGGTGATAAAGATAGGAGAGTAGAAAATGAAGATACTCATGTCTCTCATGATCAAATGGTGGCACAAGCTCAAGATGTTGATGGTTCACAACCTCCCCCTCAAGTGGTTGATAGAAGAAATTCACCTCTACTACAAGCTCATCCATAAGATCTCATCATAGGGAGTCCTTCAAAGGGTCTAATGACTCGCTCTCAAAAACTTGCTTCATTTATTGAACATCACTCTTTTGTCTCTTGTGTTGAACCTAAGAATATATAAGAAGCCCTTCAAGATTTGGATTGGATAAATGCCATGCATGAAGAGTTGAACAATTTCACTCGCAACGAAGTTTGGACTCTTGAAGAGCGATCACAAGGTGTAAGAGTCATTGGAACAAAGTGGATGTTCCACAACAAGCAAGATGATCAAGGCATTGTAGTGAGGAACAAGGCAAGACTAGTTACAAAGGGGCTCTCTCAAGTTGAAGGGTTGGATTTTGGAGAGACCTTTGCACCGGTTGCAAGACTTGAAGCCATTCGTATTCTCCTTGCATATGCATCGCATCATGAAATAAAATTATATCAAATGGATGTTAAAAGTGCATTTTAAATGGCTTCATAAATAAACTAGTCTATGTTGATCAACCTCCTAGGTTTGAAGACCCTAGATATCCTAATCATATTTATAGGTTGTCTAAGGCGCTATATGGGCTTAAGCAAGCCCCAAGAGCTTGGTATGAATGCCTTCAGGATTTCTTTATTGAGAATAGGGATGGCAATAGGGTGGATTTGGATCGGGTGGAGTCTCTGTGCACCCAAACCCGAAACCCAAAACCAAAACCCAAAACCGCACCGAACACCGATTCGAGTGATAATCCGTCACCAAAACCAAACCCACGGGTACCCGAAACCCGAATGGATACCCGAAACCCGCTTTGTATGATAGCATAATAAGAGAAACAAGGACTTTCTATAAACATATGCATGATATATATGCACATATTCACATGTATAAACAAGAGGCAACAAATAATAAATATTTTCATAAGTCAACTTAGAATAAATTTAATAATATAAGTAAACAAGTTATTATTAGCATATTATAAAACATGAGTTTTAATTCCAAATGATTTATTTCGGATATCCATTGGATATCCACAGGTGGAAAACCAAACCCGATTGGTTTTGGGGCCCCAAACCCGAAAACCATGGGTGAGAAATCATCCCCAAACCCAAACCCGCAAGACCCGAAACCCGTGGATATCCGACCCAAAACCGCCCCATTGCCATCCTTAATTGAGAAGAGCTTCATCATTGGGAAGGTCGACACCACACTATTGACCAAGAAGCTTGATGGAGAAATCTTCATTTGTCAAGTATATGTTGATGATATCATCTTTGGATCATCAAATGAAGATTATTGCAAAGATTTTGGTGAATTGATGTCGAAGGAGTTCGAGATGTCAATGATGGGAAAGCTTACATTCTTTCTTGGTTTTCAAGTCAAGCAAATGAGAGAAGGGATTTTCATCTCTTAAGAGAAATATACAAATGATCTTCTCAAGAGGTTCAATATGGATGAATGTAAGCCAATCATGACACCAATGCCATCTAATGGACATCTCGACCTAGATGAGGGAGGTAAAATGGTTGATCATACTCTCTACCGCTCTATGATTGGTATCTTATTATATTTGATAGCATCTAGGCCCGACATCATGTTTAGTGTGTGTATGTGTGCTAGATTTCAAGCTAATCCTAAGGAAGCTTATTTAGTAGCCATTAAAAGAATCCTTAGGTACCTTAAGCACACACCAAATATTGGTCTTTGATATCTCAAAGGAGCTAGATTTCAACTAGTTGGCTATTCTAATTCAGATTATGCTGGTTGCAAAATTGATAGAAAAAGCACATCCGGAGGGTGCCATTTGCTTGGTAGATCACTAATGTCTTGGTTCTCCAAGAAGCAAAATAGCGTGGCTTTGTCCACCGCCGAAGCGGAATACATTGCAACAGGTGCCTGTTGTGCACAAATAATTTACATGAAGCAAACTTTGCTAGACTATGGTGTAGTTCTAGAAAATGTACATCTTTTATGTGACAATGAGAGTACGGTAAAGCTTGTTAATAATCCGGTTTAACACTCTTGCACCAAGCACATAGATATCCGCCATCACTTTCTTTTAGATCATGTTGCTAAAAATGATATATCACTAGAATGTGTAAGGACCGAGGATCAATTGGTGGATATCTTCACTAAACCGCTAGATGAGGCTACTTTTTGTCGGTTGTGGAATGAGCTCAATGTGCTTGATTTTAGTAACTTCACTAGAAAATGAGCTTGTGTTGTCCCTTGCATTGCATTATAATATACAACATGTTTAATTTTTGGTAATACATTTAGGGCTTGTCTAACATGGTTAAGATAACCGCCGAAAAGCGTATGAAGAAGCTAAACCTTGGATCAAACTTGACAAGCAACTAGAGTTAATTTCAAGTATTGCATTGCATATGCATGTATGTTGTTTTATCATTTCCTTTCAATTACCCTTTTATCGCCTATTTTCTTAAAAAGAAGTACAGGCTAAGGCAAAATATCTTGAAATTTTTGAGGGTTTGAGAGAGATCACTCACCTTAGTCCCAATTGGTGCTTATTTAGGTCTTATTGAAGTTAGGACTTGATCGGGAACAGACAGTGCGAAGGAACAATGAAGATTTGCCAAAAAAGGGTGACCGGACGCTGGACCAGACACTGCTTCCAATGTCTGGTCAGTTCGCGGGAGGTGAACTGTTGCTGCACAGGAGTGACCGGATGCTGAAACAGTGATCTTCCTGTGTCTGGTCAGATGGTGTCCCTGCATCTGGTCAAGCAAAGAAGGCACTATCAGGATTGACCGGACTCTGGCTACGTTCGGTCAAGGTTAACCAGACATGTCCGATCGTGACTTGGGAGGTTTTGGACCTCTCCGTTGTCGACTAGACTCTGGGTGGCAGCGTCCGGTCATTTCCACCAGAGCGTCCGGTCAGTAGAAGTCGTGTGGATCTAATACTCCTTTCCATTTCCTTATCTAACATAGGGGCCACCATACTTATATCTAATCGCCGTATGTTTTTTCACCACCATAACCTAATCTAGCATCGCCTCATCCTACCACTACATGCCTACCCTAACCCTTGCTGACTTTGTCATCGCTACAGCACAGCCACACCCGTGCTAGCGCCTGGTCGACCATGCACTACCCGTGCCGCCTGTCAGCATTGTCTGCCCACGCCGCCTAACCATGTTACCTGCCCACAGCACACCAGCACCGCCACCTGTGCCTCCCTCACTACAACAGCACAACAGCGCCGCCGCATCCACACTGGAGCCCTAGCTGCCATCCACCACACCCACTACAGTGCTTGGCCATCGCACCACTTTGTGTTGAAACCCTAACCCTAGCCTCACATTTCAGACCCGGTGGTGCCCCGTGATTCATTCCTCTGTTGTGTGGTCACCAGATCGTCTGATTTCATCAGGTAGCAAGCCTTCACCTCTAATTTTATATCTACTGCTTGCTTCTTAGGGTTTCGCATCTCTAGTTGTATATTGTAATTATTCATATATCTAATCTATTCTATCATGCAGCGAGTTGGTGTACTTGAGGTTGTTTTGGCAGTGGTTAGTTTAGTCAGGGCCAAGTCCATGAGTATGGATCGAGGCCAAGCCTCGTGAGTGTTAGTTGGTAGTTGATTCTCGTTTATGGCAGTAGTTGTTTTCATCTCCAGCAATGGCACATGTCAAGAATGCAGGAGGTGGTCTAGGTGATGAGGATCCGAGGCCTCTACCTTATTTGACTGCTCAGGAGAAAGGCAAGGCCAAGAAGACTACACTGAAGAAGTGGAAGCTTGTTGATATAGAGGCTGAGAGAGCAGCAGTAGCAGCAGCAGCCACCACTGAGTGAGTGGAGAGAGGTGGAGCTAGGAGTGGTGTCCGTATTATAGATCAGCTTTCACCAGCTCAGAGGGTCACCATTGAGAGGGTTGAGAGTCTTCATGGTTGTCCAGTTGGGACTGTCATGATTGGAGGACAGCGTGTTGCTATAGAGGAGAGTCAGCCTCAGGGAGAGACACAGCAGTAGACATAGCCACCAGTGCAGTCAGAGGATACTCAGCAGGCTAAGTAAATTGAGTAGGCTGAGTAGACCGAGGAGACAGAGCAGGCACCTCAGCCATAGCTACGATGCTCTGGTCATACTCGTGCTTAGGTGACACTGAGGTCTGAGACACAGAGGAGGGGTTCTCGTCTGCCTCCTAGACCATAGGGTCTGCCTCTAGTGACTCACCTTGACTTGAGGGCAGCCATAGCCAAGAAGGTGCAGCAGTTTTGTTTTGTGCAGCTTGAGGACTGGTTTTTGCCGAGGCGGGATGAGCATGCTTCTAAGCAATTCTACACACCACTACAGGAGGACTTCTACAATGCTTATCTGAACAGTGGAGTTACATTCGGATCTCAGAGAGTTTGCTCCATTGAGGCACTTGTAGCAGCAGTAGGTGGGCAGATTCATCCCCATCTATCTTATCTGCCAGGGTAGACATACCTACTTGGACGGACTGGCCGATATGTTCCATCATGGGTCCATGAGTTCTACTCTTCACTTTGGATTAACCCAAGGCACAGATTCTTTCACTTTGCATGCATAGGCCGTGACTACAGGCTATAGAGCTCGAGGGTCAGAGAGATCCTCAGGATTCTAGAGTTACCCATTCGCCTTCATGTGGTTTGCTACGGTCAGATAGAGCCTCCTAGACGCCCTCACAGCGAGCTTGTGCCACCCATAGATCTAGTTCAATCATGCTTCACAGAGCCATTCAGCGAGGGGTCGAGCTGGACCCCATGGGACCTCACTCCTATGGCTCTGCTTCTTGATGCTATCATGAGGAGGACCCTGCTCCTGAGGATGGGTTATCATGAGGGATTGACTCGCATTTAGTTATGGTTGGTGAACTCTCTGGTGCAGCAGGCAGTATTTGATATTTGGGATGTCATTCTTTTAGAGATGGAGGACACTCTTACAGAAGGGTTTATAGGTCACAAACAGTTGCCTTATGCTCACTGGATTACCTTCTTGATTAGAAAGGCAGTTACACAAAAGTCCCCAGAGATGATGGCTGAGTACACAAGTGCTACTATAGAGTTCTCTCCTTATAACATGACTCAAATGCTCCACCATAGTACTATGAGGACACCACACCAGCCGAGTCTTCACCCAAAGGTCTTGGAGATAGTAGCCCAGTAGGATGAGATCATCAGGGGCATTGCAGCGATAGAGAAGGAGCAGCTAGATGCTCAGTAGGAGGGTGTGGTCGAGAGTGACCCTAGTGATAGTTCTGATGATGATTATCATGCTATTCCTCATATGCCTCCTCGACCACTTGATAGAGAGGCCAGTGGCTCTAGCTCAGCTCCATAGCTACCATAGACAGACTCCGCTCTTCTAGCTATTCTTGAGTGGATGAGGCAGGATCAGGCATGCCAGGCCTAGGAGACCGCAGCTGCACTAGCATAGGTTCAGGCTAGATAGGACGAGTTCTAGAGACAGCAGCAGGCCATACAACAGCTGCAGCAGGCTATGCAGCAGCAGCAACTCCTGATCCAGCAGCAGTTACTTGGTTTTATGTAGCATGTCATCACTGCTATTGGGGTTGCTCCTCCACTGACTACACCTCAGATAGGCCAGCCTACCACCATGTTAGTGACTCCAGCTATATAGCCCAGTGGGCTTTAGAGTCAGGGACAACCAGCTACTCAGTTTGCTTCACCTATAGAGCAGGTGTCCTAGTGGTTTGCGTCACTAGTGATAGCCTAGGGTCCTCACTTCTCACCTATTGTTATGGGCTTCACTCTATCTCAAAGTTCCTCAGTGCTTGTGACTAACACCCTAGTTTCCAAGAGCCTCGGTGCCACTTTCAGCGAGCTTACGAGGCAGCCTACACCACCAGAGTTGCGAGTACCTATACCTACCACTATTGCTCCAGTTACTAGGACTATAGAGATGCTCCCATTATCTCTTGCATCATCAGAGCTAGCTCCTATAGTGATACGAGCAGAGTCATAGGCCGCGCCAGTCCCAGAGCAGACCCAGACCGCTTCAGCTTCACTTCCAGTGATAGAGGGTCAGACAGCTTAGAGCTCTAGATCAGAGGATGATGCTACATAGTTTTAGATCGCTCACCACACCTTAGTGCCCGACTTGTCTGCTCTTGCCCCACCGACTGACCCTTAGGTTTTGGTGTCTGACGCCAAAGGGGAAGAGGGATCAAGTATGTTAGATCTAGGGGGAGCGTTATATCTAGGGGGAGCTTATGATTTATTACTTTTGGTTCTTTATGTGTGATACATTATGCATTCACGTTTACTTTCATGCATTGAACTACATACGTGTGATTGTGATACTTATGTGACATGTGTGCTCTCTATTTTGATTTATATATATGTCATGTCACTTGGTTATGCTCATTAGCCTTGCTTCGATGTTTTACTTTGATTCAAATGAGTTTTATTTCTTGTACTCATGCTTATTTCATATCTATTGAGTGCACCATGTTGGCTTGGGTCATCTAAGCATTTCTAACTCCTTTGCTCTTATTGTCAAAAGCTTATATGAACCAAACATATTGAAAACCTCATCTCTTTTACATACTCGAGGTTGTATTATCATCAATCACCAAAAAGGGGTAGATTGAAAGCATCTAGGCCCCTAGTTGAGTTTCAGAGATTAATGACAATACGAGATTACTATGACTAACGTATGTTTTGTAGAGACAATTAAGTTAGGTTATGGTAATGGTAATTGATTGGACAATCATGGTTGTCATGCCCCTACGATGGAAACCATTTCGGTTTTTAAAGGATGGATGACAAGGTTAAGGATGGACTAGTTCTAAGTGTTGTTTGGTGTTGAAGAGACACTTAGAGTAGTTTAGGACTTTGTTATTCCTTTGGTCATACTATTAAAGGGGTTATAGACTAGTAGCTTAACCTAGCTGAGTCTAGTGAGTTAGGTGTTGTACACACTTGCCAAATCTAGCACTAGGTAGCTCTAGAGTAGCCCTAAGATCAATTGGAGCAAACTTCATTCACATATGATTTCGAGTTGGAAGTGAATGGAGGGTCAAATGACTGATCAGACGCTGGTCGAGTAGTAACCAGACGCTAAATGGTGAGTCCGATTAGTTCATTTGATCAACTAGAGCCGTCTGGTCATGACCAGACGCTGAGTGAAATGTGACTGGATGTTGGGTTCCTACATCCGGTCAACTTTAGAGAGGTTTCAGAGAGGGAAATTCCTAGTCAGACGCATCCGGTCCATGCTGACCAAACGCTGGTTAGGATCTAGTAACTGAGCAGACACTGAACAGCGAAGCGACTAGACTCTAGGCGCCAGTGTCCGATCAACATCAGTAAGGTTCTAGAGAGCAGTTTTCATGACCGGACGCGTCCGATCAGTGCTGACCGGATGTAGGTCAGAGTCCAGTCAAAACTTAACTGCTCTTTCTGACATAGTGGTGGGGATAACTGATCGGAGCATCTGGTCACCCTAACCGGAGCGTCTGATCACCCCACAGAGTGATGACTCAGCCTTCAAATGTTATGTTTTGAATGAGGGGGTATAAGTACTTACTCCACTCGTCCAAAGGAGGTCTCTTGCCCATTTGTTCAGCTAAGAAACATCCTTGAGAGTGCAAAGGAGAGCAAGAGCCTAGTGAGGTGATTGAGATTTGAGAATCCAAGATTAAGGCCTCATTAGTGCAAGAAGAGTAGCAAGTGTGCATCCACCCTTCCCATTAGGCTTGTTGTGGTCAAGTGAGAGTTTGTGCTTGTTAGTCTTGGTGATCGCCATCACCTAGACGGCTTGGTGGTGATTGGAAGTTTGGTGATCATCTAGCAGAGCTTATGGATGACCCAACTCAAGTTGTGAGCGGTTGTGGGCGAGTCACCGTGATGGAGTATCGAAGAATCAGCTCATAGAGAGCACTTGATCCTTACACGGATCAAGGGGGAGCTACACCCTTACGCGGGTGCTCCAACGAGGACTAGTGGGGAGTGGTGACTCTCCAATACCTCGGCAAAACATCACTGCGTTCCTTCTCCTCTCTTTACTTTAAGCATTTATATTTGTGCAATTCATTTCTTATCTTTACATTCTTAGAATTGCCATGCTAGAGTAGAATTGGAACCTAGGGTACAAAACTTTTGTGTGGTAGAACAATAGGAACACATTCTAGGCACAAGGGGTGAAGTGGGCGAAGTGTAGGGTTTAATTATTGCAAAGAATTTTAGAATTAGCCCAATTCACCCTCCTCTTGGTCATCTTGATCCTTTCACACTCTTGTCACAAGGTCCAGGTCCTCGTCCAAACTTGGACTCCAAGCCCCTACACTTGAGACCCGGTCTCAATATGGTGCTTAGACCTCAACCTTTGCTCGCCTCCAATCAGTCAGTCTAAAAAGAGCCAGGACCCATGACAAGAGCGTAACAAGCCTTCCTGCTCCCATAAGCAAGTATGTGCTCAGGATAATAAGTCTATGACCTGACTACCATCCATAGCAATGGACGGTCCTTAATTGACCTGGATAGGGAAAATAGTGTAACCAAGCTAAGCCCCATGGCCACAGGACACAACTCGTCACACCCACCGTCACCCATACCATATCCCTGCCCAGTCTCCATTTTCTTTTCATCATTTTATTATGAGAGTAATAATAATTACCTATTGTGCGTAACGACAGGTTACTCACGCTACCGAAAGCCTAAGCATAGCAGCTACTCGGACCTGTACTAGTAGGACTCATAGGACAATTATATCTATGCAGGTGGTTTTCATAAGATTCCTGTAACATAAATGCACATAACATATATAAATAGTGATTATCAAAAATATGGGTTATGCACCGGGCTTGCCATAGGTAGGCGTGGTGTTAGCTGAGTTAGTCAGTGGTGGCTTTGGGACCTCCTCCTGCACGAGAATATCCTCCTCATACTCCTCAACGATCTCCTCGAACTCGTGATCACTGGTGGTCATGATCTCCGCCAACTCATTCTCTACATGCATGCGATGATGATGCAACACTTAGCATTTAGGCAACATCAACTCTTAAACTAAGAATACGCATACTAAGCTACTAAGCTAGATCTAATGACCAAGGTACTAACCTAACTATCATCTTCATCAAGCAAGGTATTGGATTCAACTAACAAACCCTTAGCTTGGCAAATTAAGGATATATCTTTATTGGTACTAGTTATTTAATGTATATTGAAACAAAGAGCATTTAACTACCCTAATGCTTAGTCTATTCTAATGCTACAAAAATTACAGTGAACATATAATAATGTAATGAAGCTATAATAAAAATTTTAGGACTAAAGCTATCACCAATTTACCACAAAAATTCCTACAATATTTAACCTAATAATATTGAGCACTCTCAAATAATTTAATAGCTCCTAGTATCAACATGTATATATATGAACTAAATACAATAATAGATAGAGCACAATTTTAGGAACCTAACAAAATTTGTTTCATAATTTTTGGATACCTACACGATTTTATATTAATTGCCAAAGATCAGCTCAGAAATTAAATTAAAAAACTATTTCGAATTTCTTATGAAAAAGAAAAATGAATTCTACCACGCGGCCCACACGCACGACTCACGCAACACAGCACGCACGCAACGGCCCGTAGGCACGGCCCACACGAGGCCAGCCCACGCGGAGACGGCCCGTGCGAGGAAAAGCCCCCGCGTGCTGGCGATTTAGCAAAAGAGACCTCGAACTTCTCTTAAATTATAACTAAGTGCTAGCACTATTTTCTCCTCCCTCAGAACTTCTCACTTAACCCCCTAGCCATTCCCTAATTTACCCGTGTGCACCCCCTGACGGCTCAGTGCATGGCGGAGCGGCGGGCGATGACACGGCGCGACCGTGTCGGCCACCAGAGGCTCGCGCTGGCCCATCGGTTGGGCCGACCTTCAACTACGGTCCAACAGCCTACACGAAGTAGCAATGTGGGGCGGCAGGACATGTTGGAGCGAGCTGTAGCAACGCGCGGCCGTCCGCGATGGCGGCGCAGCTACCCCGAAGATCTAGAGTACCTAAGAACCTAACTGGCTAGCGAGGGAGCATTAGTAGACTACCGTGGACCTACCTAAAAGTGACGATTGGGGTGGAGAATGGCGGAGGAGATGTGGCCACGTGCAGCCGAGCTATGTGGCGGCGCACCACGGTGGCATGGTCGCGTCAACGATGTTGGAGAGGCGGTAGCGGTTCCACTGGCATGCGTAAGGTGGAGAGGGAGGCAAGGTGAAGCTAGTGGTGTAGGTGAATTGGCTCAGGAGGGATGGTAGGAGGGCTACGCACATCTACGACCGGACATGGCCTTATCAGCACAATGGTAGGGAAACTCCAAAATTGGAGCTTGGTAGTGCCTTCTTCATGGCTAGGTGGGGTCGAGCAGCGAGAGCACCTAATGGTGAAGACATGAATGCGCTGAATTGAATGGAGGTGATCACTCGATGGCCAATTGTTGGCGTGGCTTGACGGTGGCAGTAGAGAGAGAGACGGGGCAGCAAGTGGGCTCATCTTGGTCTCGCCTTGGCAGGATGTGGTCGGCATGATCGTGGAGGCATGCGTACAGAGGCTTTGGACAAGCGTGTGTGTCCCCGACTGGCATGGCCCGTGCGGCCACAGAGCCATAAATGACAAGGCGACGGCGAGCTCGGCCATGTGCGTGCGGCAGTGGTGGGCTCGAACTGGGCCAGCTACGGTGCAGAGTTGTAGAGGATAGGCACGGACGCGATGGTGATGTGATGACACTGACAGTGGCTACGTCGTGACGTGGGGCGGGTCAGCAGTGCGGTAGGGCCAGCGGCAGCACCGCTTGGCTACGCAAGTAGGAGCAGCAGCTCCACGCGCCAAAGGCCAGTGGCGGCTAGGCCACAGCTAGGTCAGAGTAGCTGAACATGCGTGGCAGCATGTGTGCACGCATAGAGCGAGCAGGCGTGGCGACGTCGCGCCCTCGAGGCGTGGTGACCACGCTCACCCGGTGAACTAGCCCGAGAACACGTTGTGCATGAAATTTAAAGCTCCTATAACAACTAAATGGTTGCTTCTGGACCTAAAGCATCTTCACCATGCTCAAGATGGCATATGAGGCTACCAACCTAAGCTAACACATGACACCTTTTCTTAACCCAATTTCGCAAAATAAATTGTCAAACATGGCATTGTCTAACTGTCAACATACTTGAAAATATTCTAAGTCTTTTGAGCTGAACTTGATTCCAAATTGCATTTCTAGGCTATTAGAAATGTTGGCTAGCAATGTTATTTTTCTACAGCAAGTATTTCATTGTCATCTACAAAGTTCATATTCCAATCTTTAGTTAAGCGCCACATATATGTTTTATAGCATTTTTGTTCGATAAAAATTAGTTTTAAACAGTACTTGATATACATGAGCTATTGAATCAACTTTCGTTTAATATTTTTATTAGTCATTTTAGGTTACAGTAAATTGATCTACACACTTTATCACATGCACTAACACATAAATATGATGCTCATGACATATTTTACTAAATGATTTAGGGTGTAACACCGAGGGTGTTACAGGAACTCCTGACCGCCGGAAGTCTTGGCGCTAGCCAGAACTTCCAACCCTTTGGTCGCTGCTCCATCCATGTTTCTCCATCCCTAGGCTCTCGTTCAACTTTATTTTGCCTTGATTCTTAGTTTCTCTTTGTTTTCCCGCAGCGATGGCCTCTAGTGGTGATGCATCTCCTCCCCGTCGTAGCAAGAAGCGTTCCAAGCGGACCCAAGATCCCGCTGCACCCTCTTGGTTGACTGGACGCACTAAGGCATCACTCTCTTATGATGCCACTAGCGGTCGTGGGGCTCATGCTCATGCTGCTCGTGCTCAAACACAAGCTCCGCCCATTGGTGCCGCTGCTCAGGTGTTCATTCCTAGTCTTGGTGATCTTCCCACCGTCGATGCTGCTGAAGAAGCTCTTGATCAAGAAGGATGGACCATTGCTAATGATGTGTGCACCATGACACCTTCTACTCTAGGTTACTTTGGGATCAGTCGCTTGATTTGGTTCAATGGTCCCACTCCTACTATCCGAGAACCGTAGCGTACTCCCAATCTAGCTAGAGGTTATACCCCTCATCTGTAGGTTGATTATCATCGACATGTGGCCAAGGTTCATCATCGTCCTGCCCAACACCTTTATGATGAGCCCAAGGATCTAAGAATTGAGTATCGGTTCTGGGAGCCATTTTATTTTGATTTCTACCATCACTTCATGTATCTTCGCTTCATCAACAAGCAAGAGGCTCCGGTGATTCAGATGAAGGCTATTGACACCTTTGAGCTTAGCAAGCTGCCTAGACTAGATATGCAACAGCTGCTCCATGACTTAAGAAGGATGGGGTTGCAGCCATTGATGGAGTTCCACAAGCCATGGAACAATGAGATTATTTGTCAGTTCTACGCCTCCTATCACTTGGACACCCGGGTGGAGACTCATTTCATTCATTAGACCACTAAAGGCAAGCACTATAAGGTTGATTTCATTACCTTCTCTCGCCTTTTTGGCTTGGACCGTAGGGATCGCACCTCCACTGCCATTACTGACACTTCCGTTCTTGCCATGGATGAGTATCAGTATATGTATTTGGATGTTCATCGTGATGATGGGAAGACCATTTGGTTGAAGCCCTACTACTATGTGCTAAACAACATCCTCCATCAGATCTTGTATCCCAAGATAGGTGACTCTACCAATCTTTGTGAGGATTCATAGGTTGTCCTTGATTGCTTTGGAGATGAGTTCACCAAGTTCTCCATTAGCTGTTATATTTGGGATAAGATCTTCATCGCTAGTGAGGATGTGGTGAAGCGCTACCCCTATGCTCCATTCATTATGCATATCATTGAGCATGTGTCTAGCATTCACTTCCCTTTCGATGTCCCTCACAAAGTCCTCAAGCTGTCCAACAAGAGGTCACTTTAGGCCAAGCAGGAATTTGTGGACCTCGCTAAGGGCAAAGGTAAAGGTGTCTCGGGCTCCTCCTCTCATGCTTCTCCACCCTGTGTTTCATGTTCTCGCCGTGCTCATAGTGAGGAGCCTCAGTCCTGCTCCTTCGATGGTAAGCCCCTCAGCAAGTTCAAGTTCTTCATGAAGTATATGTTTGGACCTTGTTGTGCTAGTGCTGAGTGTGAGAAAGAGATACTAGTGAGGATGCATCGCATTGAGCAGAAGCTTGACATTCCCTCTACTTTGCCTCGGGCCTTGGAGCCACTTCATGATCTTTTCGAGCTTTATGATGAGGCTTGCAAGGAATACTATGGAGAGTCATCCGATCAGCCCCATCCCCATGGCAAGTCGCAAATGGATGTCGATGATGAGGAGTACTATGAGGAAGATGATGATGACAATGATGATGATGGTGGTGATGACCGTGATGATGACGAGGACTATGATGATGAGTAGTCATTTCTTTCATGGGCCTACCCTTTTTGGCACTTGTTGACAAAGGGGGAGTGTTAGGCTTTGATCTTATTGTAATAAGTTAGTTGGTCGCTTGGAGCTTGTAAGACTTTAAAACTTTTAGCTTGTATGAACTATGTCGTGTGGTGGCACTATGTGATGGACAATTATATTTGTGTGATAGATGATTGTAGGACAAGCAATGTTTATCTACATATCTATTAGTGTCTACATGTGAATGGTGGATGTTATTTTAGATGGCCATGTGTTGTTTCAAGTTGTTACTTTGAGATCTTGGCCATCATATTTTCTTTTACTTGTTAAGTGAATATAACATGTCATATTGCATTCTCTTTTTCATGGATATGCACTTGTTCACATACGCTTGTTGCACCCCATGGATTGCAAAATTTAGGGGGAGTTCCTATCTTAATATATGCAAGTGATGTGTTGATGATCATCGTTGAAATTCAAATTCATTGCATATATTAAGGGGAAGCTCTCTATAAATTTTAGGGTTTAAAAGCTTTAAATTCTTACATTTTTATAAAAGCCTAAGTTGGTTGTCATCAATTATAAAAAGAAGGAGATTGAAAGTGCATTTGCCCCCTATGTGGGTTTTGGTGTATTGATGACATCCAAATTAGGGCTAATGAGATCCTAATGAGATATATTGCAACTTTAGTCCCTTGAAAGTTTCAAAGAGTTGATTTAAGATGAAATTGTATCCCTCAATTTTTCAAGTGCAAAAGGCGAACGAACCCAGAGCGCTCTTCAAAGCATTTTTATTTTGTTTTGGGTTTAGGTATGACGTACTATAAAGAGGGATGCAAGTTTAGGTGGTCTGAGAAAGATAGAGTGCTCAAGCATAAAAATAAAATCTAAAGAGAGACACAAAATCACCTTATGAACACTTAGATATAGTTTATGGACTTTTGGTAGCCAGAAGTCCCGACGTGAGCCAGGAGTTTAGAAGTCGGGACTTCCAGCCAGAAGTCTCGGATCTCGCTGGAAGTTTCGATGCCCTAGGACTTAGCCCCCTGGCTCGGCTGTGCGTCGAGAGTCTCGACGAAAGTCAGAAGTCCTGACTGCCGGAAGTTCTGGCATTCCATCGGGAGTTCTGGCTCTAGCTATGTTGACCATCTTTGACTACGCCTTGAACAGTGTTTTGTAGAAGGGCCAAAAGTTTCGACGATCTGTGTCAGAACTTCTAACTCGGATCTGAACGGTTGGATTTGCCTATAAGTATAAATAGCTCTCACCTCTCCTCTAACTAGAGACCACTCATTGATTGCTCACCAATGTTCATCCAAAATAGCTCCCAAGCATTCAAGGCACCCCTCTCCTCTCCCCTTTGCTCCAATCTTCGATTCTCATAGGGTTTTGAGTGAAAGGAGAGTGGATTGAGTGAGAGAATTACTTTGGCAAGCTTGAGCACTTGATTTCTTCGTCAAGCTAGTTGAATTTGCGGCTATTACTCTTGGGTTCTTAGAACCCTAGCCGGCTAGGCGTCGCCCAAGAGCTTTCATCTTATGGAAGAGCCTTGGAAAGTTTGTACTACCTTTGATTTCTTAGTGGAAAGCAAGTAACCTTTGTGGTTGCTTTGAGAGAGGTAAGGAGGTGGAAGAGACTCTGACCTTTGTGGTCACCTCAACAACGAAGACGTAGGAGCTCCTTTGTGGGGTTGCCAAACCTCAAGATAAATTCGTGTATCCCACGTGCTTGTTGTTGTGATTTGTGCTATCATATTTGTTCTTGTTTGTCTTCCTCCCCAACTCTCCTCTTAGGGTTTAGACTTGATCTACGAAGTGGTGACCTTCCAGTGTCAAATAAGCAACCCCAACACTTCACCTTACCACTAGAGAGTGGGGTTGTAAGATATCTTTCACTCAAAGTTCGTTTTAGCACTTGTAGTGCAATTCTCGTAGGTGCTGGAACTCTCGGCTATTTGCATCGAAACTTTTGAGTACCAGAAGTTCTGGCCCAAACTGTGGGGACTTCAAACTATCACTGATATTTGACTTTGAGATTACGCAGAAATTTTTAGATACGCCTATTCACTCTCCCTTAGGCATTATTTAGATCCTTTCGGTGACACACAGAGCTGGATGATGACTCCAAGCAGCGCGCATGTCGTAAGCACCGTGGTAGTACGGTGCCGCCAGCTGTCTAGCCGTCGCTCTCACATCACCGCTGCAACTGCGTGGTTGATCGTGAGTCGTTTCCATCTATCTTAGATCCCATGTCCTGCCTGCCTAGTGGTTGTTCGATAGGATGCCTCAATAGGAAGTAAAATATTTTTGTGTTTTGCACAGGAGAAAGAACTAGCAAAGTTGTATCAATTTGATATAAACTTCATTGTACATTGTTCTATTATTACCAATATTAACTTATATTATAGATGACCAATTTCATAAAAGGATAAAATATAGCATTTATGTTCTCATTTCCAACATATGTATTCAATATCTTATTTTACCCCGTTGCAACGCACGTGCATATTTGCTACTTAAATTTAAGTTTGAACAACTATATATAAAAATATACTAATATTTATAATGTCAAATAAGAACATTGTTAGATTAACTGTATCATATAATTTTATTGTAAATCTATTTAGAGATATAAATTTTATTTTTATTTTTATGAATCTAATTAAACTTAAAATTTAATGACTCTTTGGGATTTTCGGACAGAGGGGGGTACTCTCTACGTGCTCCATGCAATTCTTAGGATTCTCAGGTTAACACAAAGGACAAAAGACGCATGTACTTCTATATTCTTTATTTTCATTTTTTATGGACAAAAATAAATGATTGCGCCTATAATTTTGTACTTTATTGTGTTATATTTTATATAACACACATTTTAAGATACCATATCTACTGATAAACTAGAATTACATTCTTTTTAGAACAACAAATGAATACTATCTTTTAAGTTTATAGAAAAGCTTATCGACTTGTATGACTCTTAGATATACTTAAAAATATATTTAATAGAAAATCTAATAATGCTTATTTCATATTTATTTATTTTCACTTAAATTTGGTCTAATCTTAAATTGTTTGATTTAGCACTATTCTGTTACATATTTGAGGCTGGAGGGAGTACTATAATAATATTAGGCTATGTGTTGTGTGGACTATGAGCAAGTACAATAATCGACTTATAGCCAAGCAAATGCAGGGAATAAGCTAGACATGGTGGGAAGTATTTGCAGTGGTGGACGGAACATCAAATAAATGTGAGGATGTTTAGGAAAGAGAAGGTGAAACATGAACAAAAGTAATAATAAAAAAGCTTTTTATAGACAAATAAGAGACAATTATTGTATAATTTGACTCTTATAACTTGACTTATAGTCAAACACTTGGCTCTATTATTGAACTTGCTCTAAGGCGAGTAAACTGCAACCTGCAGCTGTGCAACAATCTTTTTTCTAGCCCTATTTGATACGTAAGGCAAATTATTTGATGTCTAATATTTTGCTCCAGTCTATCTAATTATAGGTTAATAGCCGGACTAACATTTAACTCTTGCGTCGACTAGTTGATAGCTCACTAGTTGGCAAGATATAACTATTTTTAGTTAAAAGCAACAAGCGAAGATGAAAAGAACAAAATATACCCTCACTAATGGTGTCAAAACAGCACACCTAGGAAGGAAAACAATTATAATATAAGGGCAAAATGATTATATATTAGCTCTTGTAGTATCAAGTAACATCGTGCTAATTTAAGCCATAACAATTAGTTTTAGCCATTGGAGCAATCCCAACTATAAAACTATGAGACAGTTTTCATGATTACCAATTAATGTAGCCACTATATTCACAATGAATGGTTTCTTCACATTAAACTTCTTATCCAGTCATCTACCTTCTCCCTTCTATACCATCTACCTATCTCAGCTTTTTATGTCTCGATTCCTATGTAGACATATAGTTTCTTGTATAAGAAACTATTTCCTTCTCTCTCCTCCTTAATTCTAATGCCACATAAGTATTTTGCTTACTTGGCAGCCTACTTAATGCTATGAAAACTATTCATCAAGACCATGTTTGGATACCCCTTCGATTATAATAACCAAATTATATAATCAAATTTTGATTCAAACATGATTGATTATATGATTGATTATTATAATCAAAATTCTTGATTACCATAATCCTATAATCCAGGTAACATCAAATTATGGGAGATTATGGATCTTGAAAGTCCAACTTGCCCTTAATTGATTGTCCAATTGCCGAACTATAGAGGATAAAATAGGAATTTCTCACTTTAACCAACAATATCCAATCACCATAATCTATTGACCCAAACACTCTGGTTATTATAATTCACAATTTTGATTATAATAATCCCCTGTATAATCTAGATTATAATAATTGAGATGTGATCCAAACAAGCCCTAAGGTAGCTAAAAATGAATCTTAACCGATTGTAAGGCAGTCTTAGCATCGTAGGGAATTTTGATATGTCCAAGTGGCCTCCATGCATTAAACAAATGACAATTGTCAAGTGGCATGATTAGACTATTCTCAGTGGAGAGTTTTATAGCTTTATTTCTAAGAATATACACCCTATTCACGTATGCTAAAATTTGGCTTATGTTGAAATGTTACGAGAGGAAAACATTATTCTATGGCTGGAAAGTAGTTCTGAATAAGCTCAAGCGAATGGGGCGATAGACTGCAATGAAACATGGATGAAAAATAAATCACTTTCAATGCATAGTTTTATTCTTTTGTTTTATAGACATTTAATTTTATGACTTGTTAAGAGAGTTCCATCCCCACGAAGCTTGTTTCTTCTCTTATCTTAAAAACATTGCCATATGTCATCAAAATGTTTATATGGCAGTCTATTAAATGCATGTGAAACTACGATGAAACTCATAATAATACTGGCCTCACAACCTGTCTTCCTTTCAAAAATCTTTGTTTCAACTTTCAGCAAGTTAAGCGCAAGTATTATTATTTTTTCATTAGGCAATTTCTACAGAGGTTCACACTATGAGCCTACCTATTACACAACATAGAGGTTGATGGTGGGACCGTCAATATATTATAAAGAATAAAGGCATCTCTAGCGGTCTTTCTTAACCTTCACTAAGATCATTATTTAACTTAAAAATATACATGACATAGGTATGTTTTCTTTATCCCTATCTTGAACTCCACATAAACATATAATTTGTAAGGAAAGAAAAAAGTCAATGGCTCTTGATGAGGATATAAAAAATCTACTTGAGTGACCTGGGATGAGTACCATTCTTGGAGTATACTGTAGTCTGTAGTTAGAGATTTTGGCCCTGTTCGCTTCTCTTATAATCCATTCTTCTCTTATAGTGTTTTTCTCTCACAACAAATCAGCTGGAACAGTGTTTCGGCTTATTTTTTTCAGCGAAACTGGGCCTTTATTTTTGAAAACTTAAAGAGGAGAAGAGTTATGTCTTCAATCAAGTTGTTCTTTCTCTCAACCACCAAAGCCAAGTATCGTTAGGGACACCAGATGTCATTTTGGAATTCTTCTATCTCCTCCTGATTCAGAAATAAATATTTTAATGAGCAAGGTGTCTTCTAGTAAATTTGTCACCAACCAGTGTGCCCACTGGCAACACAACATTATGAGTTTATAGAAAACAATATCTATATTTAAGATTCCAAATAGATATGTTATAAAAAAATATATTACATGGTTAATGAAATTATAGTTTAATATAAGCACTAATATTAATATTTTTATATAATTTTAGTTAAATTTAGATAGTTTGACCGAGTGCTATTCTAAAATTGCGTCTTTTGGGACGGTGGAGTAGTTGTGTGTAGTTGACCGGAGCAGCAATCAGTAAATTTGACTCCGATGAACGTTTTTGCATCAAGAAACGATGGTGTGTAATAGTAATGGTTACCGAAAAGGAAGCATATCTCGTGTTTGGATCCATCGTCGTCCAAAGCATCTGCGGCGACAGTAGAACTGCATCATGGCCGCTTCTTAGGATACCCGATGCAACAGTGGATGCACTACTCGCCTCGATGACGAGCTAGAAGAGAAAGAAACGGTGTGGCGACCGAGCAAGAGGACTAGAGGAAGCACCATGCCAGAGAGTGCGTGGGCCGCCGTGGACGCACCAGCCGCAGCACTGATGATGCCTCCAAATCGATGGATCATCATAAATTCCATGCGCTTTCTCTACCCCCCCCCCCCCCCCCCCCTGTCTACCTGCAGCTCAGCTACCTGGTAGGCGGCAGGCAGTAGGTACCATCCATCGGATCCTGCTGGCTGCTGCTGCTGAAATCTGATCTAATCCAGCCACATAACGCATCTGCATTGAATCGCTCCAGATCTGTCTCACCAACCTATCATGGGCTCTCCGGTCTCCCACCCCCCCCCCCCCCCCCCCCCCCCCACCACACACACACCACCACACCACCATTTGATGCCACACGATGTCGATTGTCGATCAGAGATTCAGAGTAACGTCGCACGGTAGCCATTTGGCCACACACATTGCAGCCCGTTCGCTTCTTCGTATACGATTGTGGATTACACTAGTAGAGAACAGATTTTTGATCCTCGATCAAAATGGGCTCTAGTCCCGGAATTTTTTGCTCCCGGGACTAGAAATACCTTTAGTCCCGGTTGGAGCCACCAACCGGGACTAAAGGTATACTTTTACTCCTGGTTGGTGGATCCAACCGGGAGTAAAAGTCTACTCCCGGGCCGTGGCTGCGCCCGGGATTGGAAAGTTACCTTTAGTCTCGGTTGGATCCACCAACCGGGACTAAATGTTCTCCCTTTATATATCGGCTGTCTCCTTCTTCCTCCCCGAGCCCGAGCTCAGCACATTTTGAAGCTCACTGCACTAGTGTTCTTGCTTCCTCCCTCCCTCCATTGTTCCTCCATCTATTCTTCGATTCCTCCGTCGATTCTTCAGTTGTAAAGGTTACCAATCTCATACTCTCATTTTTCACCGTTATCTTATGCCATTTTGTTCACTATATATATTTATGGTTCTTTATTGTGGGTTTTTTCATTTGTAAACAATTTGAGCTCAAAATCACTTTAAGCTTGTATATTTACATGAAAGAAGGTTAAAGTATATATAAATATAAACTTAGAAAATAGTTAAAAATTTATAGCAAATCCGTACTAGTTGAACTTGCGGACCGTGTTCAGCTCGGCGAGCATGTTCTCTGCCGAGCGGTAACGGACGTCAAGGAGGAGCTTTGATTCTACGAGGGAGAGCGACAACGGTCGTGGAAGACCGTGTTCCCTTCCTCGTAGAATCGGAGCTCTTCCTTGACCAAGTACGGTGCCGTCCGGTGGAGAAATGCTTGCCGAGATGATCACGTAAGCAAGGTCAACTAGTACGGATGGTTATTTATTCACATGTCCCGATATCGTCGCAGTAGTCTGTCAATCACCGTACCTAAACGTAGTATATATAAATATAAACTTAGAAAATAGTTAGAAAATTATAGAAAATCCGTATTAGTTGAACTTGCGGACCGTGTTCATCTCGGTGATCATGTTCTCTGCCGAGCAGTAACGGATATCAAGGAGAAGCTTTGATTCTACGAGGGAGAGCGACAACGGTCGTGGAAGACCGTGTTCCCTTCCTCGTAGAATCGGAGCTCTTCCTTGACCAAGTACGATGCCGTTCGGTGAAAAAATGCTCGCCGAGATGATCACGTAAGCAAGGTCAACTAGTACGGATGGTTATTTATTAAAACATGTTTTTGAGCTATAATGTATTAAAAATGAGTATAGAGATCTAGATAATTTTATAGTTTCTTAATTTTATTTGTTTATAAAAGGAGAAATTTATAGTGTATTAAAAAATGAGTATAGAGAGTAGATGGCAACTGCTTCCGGGTCCTCGGCCTCTCATGGGTTTCCAAAGCGACTTAGGCCGGGCCTCCCTCTCATTCCATGCGGCAAGTGTCGTGATGAGATGAAGATTGTGATAGAGTACCGAGTGAAGAAGGAGGATCCCAACAAGGATCGTATCTTCTATAAGTGTCCGGATCGCAATGTGAGTTATTTTATTGTATTTAATGATTTTGGTTAGTTTATACCTATTTTTATGATGGTTGTGATTAAAGTTCTAATTTTTTGTTTTAATTTCAATGGGATGGCAGTGGACGATGTTCAGGCTTCTACTGGGAGGAAGAGTATGTTGAACTCGTGCAAAAATATCTTGCACAACAGGCAGATACAGCGGCTAATGAGGCAGTGATCCAGCCGAAGAAGCCCAAAGATGTTGCACAATCGGGGGATCTGTCTATTTTAGTTGAGATTGGTCGCGAAATCCTTGTGCTCCTGAAATGTATTTTAGCTTTAGTTCTTTTAGTGGTAGTTGGGATTGTCTACATTATAGCGATGCTTTCATAAATTTGTATCTTTTGTGGTGGCACGCATGTTGTATAAATAATTAATTATGATCTAGGTTTTAATATGATATTTATGTCATGTAATGTAGATGAGCCGTCATTGGATGTATAATGCTGATCGCCGCTCCCAAGAGTTCATTGACGGCATACATTCTTTGTTACGTGCGGCCGAGGCAAACAAACGTGACGGTTTCATGTGCTGCCCATGTGCCATATGTAAGAATACGGTGGAATATCCTTGCTCAAGGACTCTTCATTCACACTTGTTCAAATCAGGTTTCATGCCAAACTATATTTGTTGGATAAAACACGGAGAAACCGGTGTTGTAATGGAAGAAGGTGAAGAAGAACAATGGGACGGTAATGATATTATTCCCGATGGTGCGTGCTTCAATGATACTGTAATGGGAGAAGCTGAAGAAGAGGTAGCCGCAGAAGATGAGCCGGCTGATGATCTTTCTTAGGTCATTCTTGACGCACAAAGGGAATGTGAAAGTGAAAAGGAGAAGATCAAGTTCGAGCGGATGCTAGAAGATCACAAGAAATTGTTGTACCCAACTTGTGATGCAGGGCAGAAAAAGTTGGGAACCACACTAGAATTGCTGCAATGGAAGGCAAAGAATGGTGTATCTGACAAGGAATTTGGAGAGTTACTAAAAATCCAAAAGAAGATGCTTCCGAAGTACAATGAATTGCCCACCACTACCTACGAAGCAAAACAAGTTGTCTGTCCTATGGGGCTAGAAATAGAGAAGATATATGCATGTCCTAATGACTACATCCTGTACCGTGACAAAGAGTACGAGAAATTGGATGCATGCCCGGTATGCTATGCGTCGCGGTATAAGATCAGGTGAGATGACCCTGGTGATATTGAGGGCGAACGTCCACGTAAGAAAATCCCTGCCAAGGTTATGTGGTATGCTCCTATAATACCACGCTTGAAACGTCTGTTCAGAAACAAAGAACATGCAAAATTGTTGCGATGGCACAAAGAAGACCGTAAGGTAGACAATATGTTGAGACACCCTACTGATGGGTCCCAATGGAGAGCAATCGACAGAGAATTCCCAGAGTTTGCAAATAATGCAAGAAACTTAAGGTTTGCTTTAAGTACAGATGGTATCAATCCTTTTGGAGAGCAGAACAGTAGTCATAGCACTTGGTCTGTTACTCTAAGTATCTACAACATTCCTCCTTGGTTATGCATGAAGCAGAAGTTCATTATGATGCCTGTGCTTATCCAAGGCCTGAAGCAACCTGGCAATGACATCGATGTGTACCTGAGACCACTTATTGATGAACTTCTCATTTTGTGGAATAAAGAAGGTGTACATGTGTGGGATGAGTACAAACAGGAACACTTTGATCTACGAGCATTGTTGTTCATAACAATCAATGATTGGCCTGCTCTAAGTAATCTTTCAGGACAGTCAAACAAGGGATATAATGCATGCACACACTGCTTCGGTGATATTAGAGGTATATTCTTGAAAAAATGTCGAAAGGTCGTGTACCTTGGCCATCGTCGATTTCTTCCTGCAAATCACTCCGTAAGAAAGAAAGGCAAGCATTTTAAAGGTAAGGCAGACCACCTGACCAAGCCTCACAACTGAACCGGTGAGGATGTACTCGATATGGTCAATGATGTGAAAGTCATATTTGGAAAAGGACATGGAAGCCAACCTGTTCCGAAAGACGCTAACGGTCATGCACCCATGTGGAAGAAGAAGTCCATATTTTAGGACCTACCCTATTGGCAAGTCGTAGAGGTCCACAGCTCGATCGACGTGATGCACCTGACGAAGAATCTTTGTGTGAACCTGCTAGGCTTTATGGGTGTGTATGGAAAGCCTAAGGACACATTTGAAGCACGATAGGACCTGCGTTGTTTGAGAGAAAGAGACAACCTGCATCCAGAGAAGACAGATGATGGACGCCATTACTTATGTCCTGCTAGCTACACTCTAAGCAAAGAGGAGAAGGAAATCATGTTTGAATGCTTAAACAACATCAAGGTACCATCTGGATTCTCCTTGAATATAAAGGGTATTATAAATGTGCCAGAGAAGAAATTCTGTAACTTAAAGTCCCATGACTGTCACGTTCTCATGACGCAATTACTTCCAGTTACATTAAGAGGAATTCTACCTCCAAATGTACGTCTAGCCACCGTGAAGCTATGTGCATTCCTCAATGTAATTTCTCAGAAGGCAATTGATCCAACTGATCTAGCTAAACTACAGAATGATGTGGTTCAATGTCTCGTCAGCTTTGAGTTGGTGTTCCCTCCTTCCTTCTTTGATATTATGACACACCTCCTAGTTCACCTAGTCAAGGAGATTTTCACTCTCGGTCCTGTGTTCCTACACAACATGTTCCCCTTAGAGAGATTCATGGGAGTCCTGAAGAAATATGTTCACAACCGTGCTCGCCCAGAAGGAAGCATCGCCAAGGGCTATGGAACAGAAGAGGTCATTGAGTTCTGTGTTGACTTTTATTCCCAACCTTGACTCGATTGGTGTTCCTGAATCGAGACATGAGGGGAGACTAAGCGGAAAGGGGACACTAGGGAGGAAAACATATATTGGTACGGATGATGATTATTTCAATAAAGCGCACTACACAGTTCTATAGAACGCCTCTTTGGTAGATCCGTATATTGAGACACACAAGGATCTCTTACGATCCGAGTTTCTAGGGAAGACTGAAGCTTGGATTACGCGTAAACACATGGAAACTTTCGGCGGTTGGTTGCGAAAAAAATGTCAAGGTGATGAGAGCATCCATGAGCAACTGTATTTATTGGCTATGCAACCATCATGGCATATCATCACATACAAAGGGTACGAGATAAATGGGAACATATTCTACACAGTAGCCCAAGATAAAAGGAGTACCAACCAAAACAGTGGTGTCCGCATAGATGCCACAGACCCGAATGGGAATAAGCAGACATATTATGGACGCATAGATGAAATATGGGAACTAGAATATGCACCTACTTTGAAGATCCCATTGTTCAAGTGCCAATGGGTCAAGGTGACCAGAGGCGGGGTAACAGTAGACAACGAGTATGGAATGACAATAGTAGACCTTAGTAATATTGGGTACAAAGACGAACCATTCATCCTTGCTAAGGATGTGAATCAGGTGTTCTATGTCAATGATATGTCTACCAAACCAAAAAGAGGGAAAAACGATAATGACTAAACCAAAGAGCCAAAGCGCCACATAGTTCTTTTAGGGAAAAGAGTCATCGTGGGAATTGAGGACAAGTCGGACATGTCAGAAGATTATGAAAAGGATGACCGAATTCCGCCCTTTAAAGTGAACAAAGACCCTAGCATCTTAGTAAATGATGAGGACACTCCATGGTTACGAAGCGATCATAACCAAGGGACATACGTAAAGAAGAAGTTCACTGCTGTGCCCACTTGATGATATAGTGATTTAATGTAGTATGTGTTTGAGATATTATATAATAATTGTGAATTCAGATGTTTATTATGTCATGTTTCAAATTAAATCAATGTTTGATTTGGTGGGATTTCTCTCTCAAAAAGGTAAATTAGGATACTGAGTGATGAAAAATTAAAATATTAACGTTAAAATGATGTGAAAACAAATTTCCTATCCAAAACCAATAGTTTTAATAATTTTAATTAAACACTACATTTTTGCATTAACGAAATAATAAATATTAGTTGCATTATGTTTTTATAATTGTAACAAAAAATAAAAAAAAGTTAGGTTATAGATTTTTTCTATGTGCAATAAAGAAAAAGAAAATCCATATTTTTAACAAAATAATTTTATGCCTTTTATTTAATTTACTATGTATTTAACAAGAAAATCCATATTTCTATTAAAAAAGTCTGCTCAAAACAGGCGGGAAACGAAACTGCAGGACACCTTTACTCCCGGGTGGGAAGCCCAAAAAAAACTCTTTACTCCCGGTGCGTGTTACCAACCGGGAGTAAGTAAAGGTATACCTTTACTCCCGGTTGGTAACACGCATCGGGAGTAAAAAGACCTTTACTCCCAGTTGGTAAGACGCACCGGGAGTAAAGGACCTTTAATCCTGGCTGGTGGCTGGCACCGGGAGTAAATCTCCCTGATATATAACCTCCAGCGCCTGGCGCAGATCGATCCGCTCTCTTCTTCCTCGTCGAACACCGCCGCCCTCTAGCTTCTTCCTCGCGCCGCCGTCCGTTCGCCTTCTGTGACACCGATGCCGTCTTCTTCCTCGTGTGGCCTCCACCGCGCACGCCTGTGGCCCTCCTCCGCGCGCGCTCGTGGCCCTCCACCGTGCCCTCCTCCGCGCCCGAGGCCCTCCACCGCGCCCGTGGCCCTCCACTGCCGAGCTCGAGGTGATATGTTCGTCGATCTCTTTGTACATTCTCAGACGGTGGCCGGAAACTGAACATTATTTCATGAATCTAGAACACTGCCTTTGCTCAATAGAAGAATTTTTTCTATCTTCATAGATCAATGTTTGTTAACGAAATTTTATCCAAATATATTCATGTAGGGTCTTTTTTTGAAGGATTTGTTGTAGGATATATAATGGTCAAATAGGAACTCAATTTGGATACCCAGTTTATAAACTAAGTGTTTTTAGTTTATAAAAAATATCACATGTGATGATGTAAGCATGGTTGGACTTGCATGCATGGCTACAGACAATGAAGGAAAACTTCAACGTTTCTTCATTTGTGAACTTTGAATATACAGATATAATATATTAATGTTGCTAAAGTAATATGAGCATTACATATTTTTTCCGGGAAGACTATCTTCAAACTTTATATTATAGCATCAGAGATCGCCTGTAGAAGAAGAAAATAAATTCTTATCATTTTAGAAATAGTAATGGTTATATTAGCAATAAGACACATATACTTATATTTCATAATGACTTATACTTACATTATCAGCATAGAATTTTCTCATATGATGAATGACTACATGGTTCACATGGTACATAGGATCACAACATCACGCACCGACACCGCCCCGGCCCGCCTCACGTCGTCGTCGTCGTCAGCACGCCGGCCCGCCTCACGTCGTCGTCGTCAGCACACCGGCCACCGCGCCAACACCTATATATATGTCATTTGTATTCATATGCATGTATATATACGTTGCGGAGCACCGCCGCCCTCGTTCGCCCATGCGTTTCTATGTATACGGCGGAGCACCGCCGCCCTCGTTCACCCATGTGTACAGACATATATACGGCGGAGTGGAGCACCACCACTCTTGTCTCACCGCCCTCTCTCGTGGCCTAGTTGATCAACATTCGTATTATCGTTATCGTTAATGCTAAACAATCACACCCGGGCGAACCGCGCTGTTGATGTCACCGACGTGGTTCGCCCTAGTCACCGACACAATTCGCCCTCGGCCGTTTATGTATAGCCCTAATTCGCCCTAGTACCGACGCAGTTTGCCCTAGTGTGGCGAATTGCGTCCATGACCGAGGGGCAAGATTTAATAATGCATATTGTTCATAGATTTTACGCATGTAAGCAAAGATTTGACGTACTATATATTTGTTTTATTTTTTGAAGCTAGATGGCCGACCCGAGAAACATAGATGAGGAGGAGTTGATGATGAATTTGATCAACACTGGCACTCAAGTTGCCGGAGATGATGGTGCTAAAAATAACATGCAAGAGGATGCAGATGACGGGAGTCAGTACTTAGCTCTTGAACAAAATGAGCAACAACATATTGGCCAAGTATATATTTTTTATTATTAGCTATATATATTATCATATGTCTTATGTGTGCTCATGACATTAAAAATAATGTTTATGTTTTGTAGCCCTCTGGATCGACATCAACAACTACAACGAAGAGTAAAAATATTCGAGGTCCCAAAAAGCCATTAGAGGGCCGCTTCATCATCTTGGAGTTCAATGTGGAAACAGGAGAACCGGGGGGGGTGAATAAAATGAAATTTGTGCACCACTGTGGTTACCTTGTACGGGACCGGCTCCCGATTAGTACCCATGAATGGAAGAAGAAGACCAATGCTCCTCATATCAGTTTTGTCTCCGATCGTGACAAGGCGTTAATTTGGAAAGATGTCTTGGTACATTTCACGCTCCAAACATATGGTTATGATGATATAATAGATGGTGATGAATTGAAGGAGCAAGTTAGGGATTGGGCAATGAAGAAGATGGCCACCCAGTTTCAGACTTGGAAGAAACACCTATACACGACGTATGTCAAGAAGAACATAGCACCAGATTTTGCTGTCCCAGGCCCGATCTCAAAGCAGAGGCCCTATTGGGATGAGTTTGTACAGTACAAGACTTCGGAAGAGGGTGTGAGTCGGGTGATAAAGAACCAACGTAATGCCCAACAGAAGACATACCACCATAACTTGGGATCAGGTGGCTACCTGACTGCCATTAAGAAGTGGAACAAAATAGAAGCAGACCTTCTTGCCAAGGGTATCAGACCAGAATCACTCAAGTGGGGAGAACGTGCAAAGAATTGGTTTTTCGCTCATGGGGGAACACTAGACCAGGAGACAGGGAAGTGCGTTTATGGCGCAAGACTGCAAGAAGCAGCAGAAAGATTGTTTTATGCTCAGAGAGCTACTGCTAGTGGTGCGTTCAGGCCCAACAGAGAGAAGGATGAGCTGACATACGCCATCGGGACTATTGAACATGGTGGCCGAACTAGAGGCAAAGGAAGTGTCTCGTGGGAGCATGGATTCTCTCAGGACAGACCTTCCTACAGAAGTCGCCAGAGAAAGAAGGAAGAAGAGGCACAGCGGCTCCAGAGGTTGGAGAAAGCGGTGTGTGAAGCACAGGAGCAGGAAAAAACCTTGAAGCGAGAATGCAGGAGGAAATTAGAAGGCAAGTGCAAATAGCAGTGAGTGCAAGCAAGCAGGCATCAGAGCCAGGAATCAACATTAGCCAATCTGTTCAGTTGAAAAGCAGCTACGCTTCCACGGAGATACCAAATCAAGAGGACACAGGACTGCGCTTCCCTATGGATGACGTCACTGAACCTTGTACAACATGTGAGCTACACATTTCGAAGGAGAATTCCACAATTAAGGTGGCTATCGGTCTTGTTAATCCTATCGACCAAACCAAGACACCAGGGATTCATGGGAATATAATCCAAGAAGGATATGCTACCATCTCGGTAGATAAAGCTGAAAAAGGTTTTAGTGATTTGCCTCTTGACATTCCTGGAGGTGATGGCGAGAAGACTCTAGGAGAAGCAGAGAAGACATTCATTCTATGGCGCAAGCGCTATATCATCATTCCAGGGATGTCGGCTCCACCTCCTCCTGAACTACCTCACCATAGGTACGTGCGAATGAAAACACTACATCATTAATTTGTATTGGCTTAAATAATTAACAATCTGCTCATAATAATATGTCATTCTTTTTTTTGTAGCAGATCCTCACCCAACCTAAATCCAATTGTTCAATCGCCAGATCATCATAGTGCTCTATACGATGACATTATGTTGGAAG